>NC_133450.1:17300624-17612874 GCF_048565385.1 Saimiri boliviensis | reverse complement strand
GCCTGCTCAGGAGGAAAGAAATTGGCTGAGGGACCTAAGGAAGAAAAAGAGACTGAGGCAAGTTTCAGAGCCAGAGTGGAAGTTTATTTTAAAAAGCTTTAGAGCATGAAAGAAAGGAAAATGCACTTGGAAGAGACCCACGTGGGCACGAAGAAAGTCGAATGTTACATTTAACTGTGATCCTCCACTCCTTTCATCCTGCCCTTAGGGTGGGCTGCCCGCATGCACGGTGCCCTCTTTATCCTTGGGAAGTGAGCATGCACAGTGTGTTTGGGAAGTTGTATGCATGCCCAATGGGTCTTTCTTCCCTTTTCCAGTGGCATGCCCCAGAAGGTCATACTCCACCATTTTGTTATTTGATGCTCTTGCCCAGGAAGTTGCATCTCCCGGTGTCTGCATTCAATTAATGCTTTATTGTGACAGGTGTGGATGCTCAGGAAATGACCTCTCTTTGGCACCAGCTGCCAATTTATCATGTTTAGAGAGATGATATGATAATTGCTGAATTATCACCGGACATTCTTGGCGGTGAGCTCTCTCCTGCCTTGCTCATGCCTGTCTAACTGCCTGCAATGAGTTTGTGTACAAGGGAAATGGAACCATAATGAAATCTGAATTGCTGTCATTAAACTGGCTATATTACGAATAAAAAGATTATAAAGAAATATTTTGAAACATAAATGATTTAGAATCAAGCAAAATAAACTATTTTGAAGATAAAAGAAAGATTTTAGGTATGGATAGGCCAAGAACTTATTTTTAAACTACATTTTTTTTTGTGGGTAAAATAATCTTAAATTTATAAGGAGAAAAAACCCTATAGAGTTACAGGAATGAGAAGGCATGGAATCAAACAAATTGAGAACCTACTCAAGGTTCTCTAGCTATACATCTTAGTGATTGGGAGCAGAAAAGTCACAGACTATAGAAAATACGATTTTCCAAGAAAGCAAATTTCACTCAATAGTTAGTTTAATTTTGATAGCAGAGAATCTATGCTACACTAAAAGGCATAAACTGAGAAGAAAAATAGAAAGGCAATGTAAAACACAATGAAATGCAAAACAAAATACAACATGGAATTGTTTTGAATTTCCAAAACATAAGAATCTATGAAATTCTTGTCTTTCTCTGAGTGATTCATTTACAAATATTGACTTTTTTTTCTCCATAAGTTTATTCAGATTTGGATGGAATATTACATTCAGTTTTTAGACTCAATCTACGGTCAAAAATTAAAGCAATTAACTTTTGACAAAAATGTAAAATAATTTAAAAGTAGAAATTAGAAGGTGTAAAGAGGGAAAGAAATAGAATCAAGTGCTGGCTGTTAATTTCTTTATCTTAAATAGTGAGGAGTCAAGAAATACTCCTCAAAGTTGCAAAATAATCGTGACACACACATATTACTAAAAGACATACGGTGACATTTAGACGTCCTACAAGTCAAAGTACAAATACAAAAATGGGGAGCATAGTGGAGAAGAAAATGTGAGGGAAAGGGAAAACGAACTCATTCAATTTCATTCATTATTGAGACTCAATAAACAGTCTTTACTTTTGAAAAATCATGAAATAAACATAAAATCATATTACATATACCTTGGAGTTACAGAGTTCTCCTTAAAAAGGAAACTAAAACACAAAACAAAGCAAAAACCATCAAAGGTTAAGTATGTCTGGGCAGTGAATGATATTTGGGGCAGGACATGTTAATCTTTTTATCAAGCTTTTCTATTGTGCGAGTATTGTCCTTTCTGAATTAAAAAGCATTATTTGTCTGAAATTATTCTACATCTGTTAGTTTCAACCATTTCTTCAGCACCATTTCTGCCTTATCCACTAGGCATTTAGGGTATAGAATGATTTGGGGTTACTAAATAAATTGCATTTGCTAAATAAATTGCATTTACTAAATAAGTTGCAGATGATTAGTAAATACCTGAATTTAGCAAATTTTTTACAACAGTAAAAAACAAATTAAATACAAACCATTGTGCTGAGCTATCATCAAAGACCAAGCATTTTATTGGTACTTTTCTTAATTTAAAAAATAATCCTGCCTAGTATTGTAGCCATGTTACAGATGGCAAAACTAACTCAGAGACTGAAAATGGCTTTTACAAAGCTACAGGCTCCATTTGCAAGTTTTATTTCCCCAACCTGTCCCTTGCCACTGTTTTTTACTTTGAGGTTCACAACTGAGATAATGAACTTGAAGAATTTATGTGGGAAAAATTCAGTCTCATATCCATAATGAGACTGAGAAAGATAAAGATTTCATGGGTTCTTATGTTTTGGAAATTCAAAATTGTGTTTGTGTGTGTGTGTGTGTGTGTGTGTGTGTGTGTTTAATTTTTTCCACAGTCTGGGCTGAATTAAACTAAAGGATACACACAACTTGCAACATGTGTTCTCTGCGGATCACATAAGAGACCTGAAGGAGAAATCCCAGAAGTCCAACATGCATTGGGGAAATAAATGGTGACGCCACCCAGCCCCATTCTGCGTGAGTTACAATGAGTTATTAATAGACATGACATCTTGAGGGATTTCAGCTGAGTTTCCTGATAGAGAAGTTTCATGGGTTGGATGCCAACATATACTATCTTGTTTCTACACTTTCTGTTTTGCGTTTGGGGTTGTCTAAGATATTTAAACAAAGCTACTAGCTAGTTGGAATATATTCAAAAAATTTGCTCAGAGAGTATCAAAATAAAAAGTCATGGGCCAGCTCAAAATAGAGGATGCTTTTTGATTACTATGTTTGCATAAATTGAAGCAGTGGATCTTCGTAAAGAAAAAAAAAAAAAAAACAAAAAAACTCATGCTCCTAGAAACAGCATGAGTTAAGTAATTTGTAGAGTCCGGTGCAAAATGAAATTGTGCAGTTACTTTTTTACAAAAATGACTTAGAATTTCAAGAGAGTGGCTATAGAGCATTAAACAAAGTGTGGAACTCTTTCATGTGTGTGGTTCTCTTTTACTGCATGCACAGGTCCTTTGTCTTTGGGGAATTGACCCTGCTTAGGTAGGCAGCTTGGGTGATGCCTGTGATGGTGATTCAATTGCTAAAAGGGGCGCAGGCACACCAAGACAGCCTGTTCCTGCATCTGATGCTAAACGCTTCTCTCTGTCCTGAGCTCTCTGTGACTTTACCAGATCTTTTAATGCTAACCTTTCTGAGCAATCGATCACTCAAACCACCTTTGGAAATACCCCGCGCCAGTAATTTTCCTTCCTGTATTGCAAATTGTCCACAATGTTCAGGACAGCCTTTTGGTAGAGATACTTCTGCTCCACTCAGATTTGGTTTTTTATCTTTCTCTCCTGTATTCTGAAAATCACCCCTTCATTTTGTAATTGGTGACTTCCCTATACATTTATTGGTATTGGTATTGGTCTTTCTTTGGCATTTATGTAAAGAAGGTCCCTAGATTATATAAATTTGTTGCCCCACAAATGTGTAACCATTTTTTATTTGTCTTATTTATTGTAGAGATACAGAATCTTCAGAGATACCTACATTCCCCCAGGTAGAGCTGAATCTCAATTCTTACTCTGATGTTCTTTGCTGCCTTACACCACATGGCTTTGGTGGTACCGATGTGAACACTAAGACATAATAAGAGTAAGTAACTTAGCAGAATCCCACAGTGCCTTGATGTAATGTTATTGGTCAGCCCATGGTCTCTGGCCACCGGTCCTGTGACCTTCCCTTCCCCAGCCTTATCTGTCTACCCTAATTCCTGTTAATGCAATAAATGAACACTATGCATGATTCAAATGTGTGTTGTAAAGGCCCTTTTCTGAAATTCTTCCGTTCTTTCTTTTTCTCCAGTCCTGGTAAAATAATTTTCCAATCTTCAATTTCATTTTCTGTGACAAGTAGTTTAATGTAATAGGTTGCAAACAGTGCTCTGAGCCTTTTGATAGAATGACACAAAAAACACCCTTGGTTCCTGAAATGTTCTGACAAATAAATCTGCTACATGAATTTGACAATTTCAAGTAATAATTATATTCATTAACTCATACTTTTGTATGCCACGTTCTTATATTCTAATATTCTTTTTCATGTCAGCCACCATTCAAAAGGTTTTATATATGCCAAGCTATATAATCCTCACAATAGCCCTAAAAAATAATATGCTTGTTCTCCCCATTTTACAGATAGAGGCACAGGAAAATTAACTAACTTGATCAGGTGCTGATAATTCCAATACTATACTCATCTCCTTATCATAAATTTACTAATCTTTTGATATGACACGAGTCTTCAATTCCCCTATAAATGTGGTTTTTCTGTTGTTGATTTGATTTAAAAGATCTCTAGAGTCCTTTCTATGTCTAAAATTATACAATGTTGGAAAAGAAAGCATCAGCTGTAAACAACATTCAAATAATTCCCATTAACTATCAAACTGTGTAATTACGTGTTATTTTTACATCACTCATACGTTTTTGCTTAAAAAATTAAATGATTGCATACAAAGTGAGACAATTTTGTCCTCATTTAATCCTTACTGTGAATATAGGCACAACCATTTCGTTATTTTGAAGCTATTGATTGCTCTTTAAATGTCCTGCTTCTGTAATTAGGATCTGCTGTAATCAACCACATTCTAAATTTTCCCCTCAATAACCTTTGTGGCTTTATTTTTCTGTTGTTCACCTTTAAAAATAAAAGTGCCTCACAAGATTTAAAATGTTCAGTAAAGCATTGTTTATTTGGGTGTTCTTAAAGAAGGCTGACTCAAAATCTGTTTCACCAAGTTCCTTTTAAGGATGACTTTTCATATTTCTCATTCAGCCCTCAAAAAATTTCTCTGTTGGGTGACACTTTATAAATTAAACAATGATGATTTATGCTATAATTAGTCATCTGATGCAATATCTTAAAATAATGTCTCAGAAAAAAAATTCCCTTTTCTTTTAAAAAAATTGGGTTAAGTGGTCTTCATACTTAAAGTCAGTTAGCTGAGAAAGTCAATAATTAAAGGACAAAGTGTCACATGCATAAAGATGCCATTATAATGTATTAGTCAATAAGCTTAGGTCTCTTTGAAAACATGTTGTTTAAAGAAATCAATAATATCTCAAAATATTTTTAAAACCCTAATAATTAATGTTCTTTAATTTTTCTAAATTATTGGCATTTCCTTAATATGTTTCTAAAAATTATGGACAGATACATATACAAACACACAGATTAAATAATTTAAATATACATTTTCTAATTCATCTATCTATTTCACAGTTCTATATACTCAGTAAAAATAAACTTAACTTACCAACTTTTGCTTTGCAAATTACTGTGTTAAGAAGAACAAAAGACAAGCTACGAGGAAATATTTGTAAGTCACATATTTGATGAAGTACTTAAATTCCAGATGTATAAATAACTCTCTAAAATCAATGGTAAGAACATGGGCAAAAAATTGAAAAGATATTTTGTCATGAAAGATATATGAATGACAAAGAAGCACATGAAAGTGTGTTCACATAATTGGCCATTATGGAAATGCAAATTAAATATGTGATGAAATATCACTACCCACATCTATGATGGTTAAAATAAAAGAAATATAGAGAGAGAGACAATATCAGTTGCAGGTGAAGCTGTATGACCCTCATACCTTGCTGTTGGGGTTGCAAAATTTTACAGTTATTTGGAAGCTTTCTAAAAACTAAATGTACAACTCAACAGAAATAAGTTTGACATTTGTTTATAAAGTTAAACCTATAACCCAGTAGTCACACTCCTGGGTATTTATTCTAGAAAAAATAAAAATTCATGTTCACACGAAACCTGAACATGAATGCTTTTGACAATTTTATTTGTAATAGCCCAAAACTGGAAACAGGGCAATAATAAATGTCCTTCAATGGGTGAATTTTTAAACAAGCTGTGGTATGTCCATAAAATGTAACAGTAAGTACTCAGCAATAAAAAGGACAAGCTATTGATACACACAATGATTTGACTGGATCTCAAGGACAATCCACTGATTGAAAAAAAAAAAAAAAAGCTGAAGTTCATGTATAATTCCACTCATATCAGTCTTAAAATCCCTCTCTGTAGTGATAGAGAACAGCTCTGTGGTTACCAGGGATTATTGTTAAGAGAGGATGTTTGCATAAAGGAATGGCAGAAGGAATTTCTTTCTGGTAATGGAACAACTCCATACCTTCATCCTGTGGTGGCTACAAAAATCCATACCTGTGATGAACATCACATAGATTTATACACACAAAAAAGAGGTCAATTTAAAACTAGTAAAATCGAAATAAGGTCTGTAATATAGTCAATAGTATTTCACAAATATCAATTTTCTGGTTTGGACAAGTACCCTGTGGTTATGTAAGATCCTATCCTTGGAAGAACATGGATGAGGGACACATAGGAGCTTGCTGTGCAATTTTTGCAACTTCTTCATCTACAATTATTTTAAAATAAAAATCTTAAAAGGAAATGAACTCAGCCAGGTGGCTGTAATCTAGGACTTTGGGAGGCCTATCAAGCCAATCACCCAAGGTCAGGAGGTCTAGACCAGCCTGGCCAACATGGTGAAACCCCATCTCTACTAAAAATCCAAAAATTAGCTGGGTGTGGTGATGGGTGCCTGTAATCCTAGCTACCTGGGAGGATGAGACAGGAGAATTGCTTGAACCCAGGAGGCAGAGGTTGTAGTGAACTGAGATAGCACCAATACACTCCAGTATGGATGACAGAGTGAGATTCCGTCTCAATAAAAAAACAAACAAACAAACTCAGATTATTTATTTCTGCTTAATCCATGCATTATGTATTTCAAACTATGAATTTCACTTATTATTCACAATAAAAGGTATTAAAACAGGTAGGCCCTGGCCAATGCTGTCTCTAATGTCTATTTTTTTCCTGTCAAAATATACTTACATAGCTTACTGAGCAATGTGCAATTTTTAAACTTAATGAGTGTATGAATGAAAAGATATATATGTGTCATCATCTTAGAAGGATTTTTAGATTTGGAATTTACTAAGTATTTTATCTGAATTGAAATAAAATAATGTACGAGATTAAAAAAATTTTGTTTTTTATTGTTTATGTATTCTTATTTTTGGTAGTTAAACACATTTCCAGCTGTCATTACGTAAATTGCATCATCGTAGACATAAAGGAAACCATACATTTTAATAAATAACATAATTTATTAATTTGACTATTACGCATTTCCTTCATTTGTGGTAGACTGAACAATTTCTTTCATAAAGTTTTGTTGCATTTTTTTTTCTTGGCTGATTTCATGGGCTGGATTTCTGAAATGTGGAAGGCAGCTAGGCAAGTTGATAAGTGTTCATTTTTACCTTAATTTCCCCCATCTTCCCAAGACTGTTGATTTCCATAGTAAAATGCATTGTGTTCAGTAGTTCTTTTGTGAACAATCTATTATAATTTTTTTTTTGCCAGACAGAATAATTACCTAACAATAGGAATAGTGTGTTATAGAAAACTCACTATTATCTTTTCTGAAAAGAAGTAGAACTTTCAGAAGAGAGAGGAAATAAATCAACAGAGCACACCAAGCAATACATTTTGGGACAAAGAAAATTTAATGAAAGAGACACCGTGATGGTTGGTTCTTTGTTATGTGGACTGATGATTGATCTTTAGATAAAAGGGCAAATCATTATTAGAAATTTTAGGTAATTATTTCGATGTATTATTTCCTTTCATATCAAAGACCATATCTGAATTTAATGAGATTTTTTTGCAATGTGTGCTTTGAAAGATTGAGGATGGCAGAGAAAAAAGGACTTATCAGAAATCAGCAGCGGAAGATATCATCCAAGTGATTTTAATATAGTAGGTTTAAGTAAGTCAATTCATCACAGAAAAGAATTCCTGACCATTAGGATATAAACTATTACATACAATAGAAACTGTGGCTATGTCCTTGAATAAAATACTTGACATCGTTTTAAGTTAATTGACTCCAAATTATTTCTCTGGAAACATTATAGTCGAACATGAGTAACATGGTTGCTTTCCTTGAGAAAAATATGCTTAAGTAAACAGCAAATGATTCTATAAACACACTGAGGAATTGTGTTTCCTTAAAAAAGATATGTCTAAGCCTTTACTCCCTATTTCTGTAAATGTAGATGAAATATAATTTAATAATCCAAAAATGATATTCTAGATTTAGAGTGGGCCCTATATCCAATAATTTGTGTTCTTATAAGAGGCAAGAGGAGAGGAAGCAGAGAGAGGAAACAGGTGAAAATGGAGGCTAGGAAGTTCTAGTTCACATCTTTTCCATCCTGGTAGAAGCAAGCCTGCTCAAACATGTTCTCGTGGCAAAGGAATGGACAAGAGTGAAAATAACACCAGCAGATCCTCTAAGACTTGGGCATGGAAACAGCATGCTCACCTTTCTGCTTTATTCTTCTGGCACAACAAAATCCAAAGCATGAAAAAATGCTTTTTACCCCTGTAGTGGCAGGAACTGCAAAAGAACATGAATACAGAGAGATTTACTGAAACAGACCAGTAATATAACTTACCGTACTTAACTTAAAGAGTGCAATGCATTCCCACATTTTCTGTTGTATTTGAGGATTTTTTTTTTTTATTTTTCTGCAGACTCTCAGCTCTTCTTTTTCATCTCTTAAATCTTGAATCAATGGATTGCCCTTGGGCTCCGTCCTTGAACCCCTTTTCGTTTCTATATGCATACCATCTATTTAAGCTTTCCCATCTAGTCTCCTAGGCCACAGGTAATATATGTCCTATAAGGGTGGATATTTTTGACTGATATGGTCCATGTGTGCATATAAGAGTGTGGCACATATGGTGCTCATTCAATAAAATATGTATATTTTGAATAAATGAATCAGTAAATTGGTATAATGATGACTCTGCTGCTCCTGCCTTGATCTCTTCTTTGAACTCTGGACATATATAGTCTATTGACTATTCTATATCTGTATTCAAATGTCAATAATTTCAAATCAACTTTTGGAAAACTCCAAATCTTTCATCCTCAAACTTTCTACAAATAATTTAATGCCAAATCCATCTCTGTCTTTGTTAATGCCCAAAATCTTGATGTCATATTTGATTTTTCTCCCCTCGCGCCTATATTTGTAATACATATGTATAGATCTGTAACCACTTTGGAAGTTGGTCTGAAAACTTCTCATAATGTTAAATACGTTCATAGCAGCTTTTTGTTCATACGAGGCCCAACCTGGAAACAACCCAAAACAATGTGGCCCTGAACTAGAAACAATCTCTCTATTAGCAAGAGAATAGATAAACAAAGTTTTGATTTTTTGCCATGGAACACTACCCAGAAATATAAAGGAATGAACTATTGATCTGTGCAAAAACATTGATGAAACTAAAAAACATTATGCTGAGTTAGGGAAGCCAGGAGAGCAAAGAGTACATACGATTTCATTTATATGAATTTCTAGAAGACACATGACTATCATCTATGGAGAAATCAAGCCAAATACTGGTTGCCTGGGGTGGAAGG
The DNA here is from genome assembly GCF_048565385.1 of Saimiri boliviensis. Classification (NCBI taxonomy): domain Eukaryota; kingdom Metazoa; phylum Chordata; class Mammalia; order Primates; family Cebidae; genus Saimiri; species Saimiri boliviensis. The sequence goes on along the minus strand of NC_133450.1, from coordinate 17,603,344 downwards.
TCAATGACGGACTGGTACGGGAAGCAACATGATGAATATTTCTGTAATGACTGAAATGTTTTTATATTGATATGTTAACATATAAATGAGAATATATAATATAAAATATATAGAATACATATAATTTATATATTACCATATCAATACATAAGTATATGTAATTGCCAACATTCATTGGATTCTGTGTGTAAGATCTATGTATTTAACTGAATGTACTTTATATTTCAATAAAATGATACAATATTATATATAATCTATATACTTACGGTAGTGTGAATATAATTGGAATAAAATACCAAGACTACTAACCACCAAACTTAATAAATTCAACATGAATCATAGTTTAGAATTTTTGGCTGTATCTTTGAATGTATCATCTAACTTTTGCCTGTAAGTGAACCGTACCTGGAAATATGTGTTTATATTTCCCTTGCTTGTCTTTATATTTTTAGCGTATCTAGAGACAGACCTCATTCCACTGTGCTTCCCTTCACTACATTTCACAGATACAGTACGTTTTACAAATTGATGTTTTGTGCCAACCCTGCACCATGTAAGTCTATGAAACCAGCTTCACGTATGTGTGTCACATTTTGATAATTGCTGCAAAATTTCAATTTTTTCAATTATTAATGATATTTATGGTGATCTGTGATTACTGATCTTTGATATTACAATTGTAATTATTTTCGGATGCCACAAACTGTGCCCCCACACTACGGTGAATCTTTCATGAAACGAAGAGTGAACTGATGAAGTGAATATCATGTTTTTCTTATATTAGGAAATTGCCACAGCCACCCCAGCCTTCAGCAACCACTACCCTGGTCAGTTAGCAGGCATCAACATCGAGAAAGATCCTGTACTACCAAAAAAATTACTATTCCCTGAAGGTAAAGATAATTGTTAGCACTTTTTAGTAATAAAGTACTTTAAAGTTAAGAGATGTAAACTGATTTTTTCAAGACATATTGCAGTTGTACACTTAATAGACCATAGTATACTGTAAACATAACTTTTATAAACAGTGGGAAACCAAAAAAATTGTGAGACTTGCCGTATTGTGATATTCACTTTATTGTAGTGGTCTGTAAATGAATCTGCACTATCTCCAGGATATGCCTGTGTGTATATACATATTTATATGTAAATATATGTATGTATGCATGCTCATACACATAAATTACTTATGTCCCTAATATATGTAAAATGTATACATATTTATCTCCTTATCCCTAAATAATATTTTGCATATACTTGACTGTTTTACCTATACAAAACTATATCTCACTTATAGGTATGATTCTGCAATTTGCTTTAAGTTTCTTGGATAAGCAGAGATGCTTGCTATTAACCCAATCAATTTATCCATCATTTCCTTTAGCGTTTGCTTGACTGTATCCTGTTTGTACCCTTCAACGCTCCCACAGATATGTGAACATATCTTAAATATATTTATTTTTTGTTTACATTTTGCTTTTCAGATTTAAGCCCTCTGACCACCTGGAATTGACTGTTATGCCTGGTAATAGTAAGGACCTGATTTCAGTCATTTTCATTTTATTTGAATAACCAATCCTACCAGCACCAATTATTAAACAGGTGACCTCTTTTTCCCTGTGAACCACAGAGCTGTCATATATTACGCTTCCATGGATGTGTGGTTCTGTTTCTGGATTTTAATTCTGCTGCACTCTTCTGTTTTATCCTTCTTGTCTATCACACTGACCTATATTCTATAAGGTTAATAAGCATCAATAACTAATGGGAAAATTCACCTCTTCTCCTACCCTTCTCTGTTCTTTCTGCAATTTTTTGACAGTGCCTTCACTACACTTTACATTTTAGAATCAGCTTGTCAAGTTTCATCATTTGGGATTTTGATTAGAATTGTATTGACTATACAGATCAAATTAGGAGAATTAGCGTCTTCCTCATATTGTATGTTCCTATCCATTGTATATGCTGAATTTTGTTTAGGTTTTATTTAATGTTAAAAAATAGTATTTTATAATTTTCTTCATAAATACATTGTTCAATTTCTCTCAGACCTATTATAGGTACTTAATATTTTAGCTTCTATTATAAATGACATTTTTATATTAGATTTTTTACTTTTTATTTGCTGGTACATAAATATGTGATAGATTTCTCCAGATTGTAATAAAAATTAACTGTTATTAATTTAAATAATCTATCTGTAGTCATTTTATCTATATAATCAACTATACTATATGGAAATAATTAAAATATTTGAGCCATTCTTTTTAATTCATTTTGTTTTGTCTTACTACACTAGCTGGGGATTCCAGTTCAGTGTCAAATGAAAATAGTAGTCCAAAGCAAATTGTGTCCTTGTGATTTCAGATATATGTTTTCTAATATTTTACCATTGCATACAACATTTACTAGAGATTTTTAAATTTGTCTTTTATCAAGTTAATTTAGTTTCCACCTTAAGTGGCTAACATAGCTTATCAAGGATGGCTTGATGCTTTTCTATTTTGTTTATGAAAAAGATTATATGGTTTTCCACCTTTAATTTTTTAATATGGCTGAGTTTCCAATTTTAAACTAATATAGCATATGCCTTTTCTGGCACAAACCAAAATTAATTATAAATTGTTTTGATTTTTCTTATCAAAATTTTTTGTTTAGCTTCTTAGAATATGTTTTGATATATGGTTCTGTGTCAATTAATAACAGGGATACATTCCGAGAAAAACATTGTTAGGGGATTGCATCATTGCATGACTATCATAGAGGGCACTAACACAGACCAAAATGTTATAGCCTAATATACACCTAGGCTCTATGGCATAGCCTCTTTCTTCTAGGCTACAAACTTGTACAGCATGCTACTGCATTGAATACTGGAGGCAATTTTAATACAATGGTAAGCATCTGTGTGTTAAGCATATCTAAACACAGAAACAGTACAGTAAAAATAGGTTGTAATAATCATATGGAACTACAGTCACATATATTGCTATATTGCCTGTTGTTGACTGAAACATCATTCTATAGGGTATGACTACAGTCTCTATTTTTTTCATTTTCTGAATATGTTTGTATAAGACAGAAATTGCCTGTTTGAACATTGGGTCAATAGTTGAGCCTGATATTTTAAAATTTGAAATATTTTAAACTATTCAAGTTAATTGATGGTTATATGATTATCAATTGATTTTATTTATCTTTCAGTCTGCTTATTTATCAATTGGCAATCTGTGGCTGTTTGTCCAAGATAAAAGTTTGAATAGTATAGACATAGCCAAAGAAGCAGAGAAAGTCTATGTGGTGCTTAGTTTTGTGTCAACTTGATTAGGCTGCAGTATTAAGTGATTCAATTGACCCAGGACCTAGCAGTTGTTGTGAAAGCATTTTGTAGATGTGGTTAAATTCTACAATTTGGTGTCTTTCAGTAAAGGGGAATAGTCTCAACAATGTGAGTGGATGTCATCCATTCAGTTGAAAGGACTTACTGAACACAGTTGAGGTTTTCCCGAGGAAGAAGAAATTATGCCTCACGACCTTAGTATCAACTTTTGCATGAGTTTTCAACCCACAATCCCAGACATATTTTGAATTTGCCAGTGCCCATGATCCCATAAGCCAATTTCTTACAATCTCTTTATTTCTACTGGTTCTGTTTCTCCAGCAAATGGTGACTAATACAGTGCCTTAGTTAATCTCTCATTCCCCATACTCTACCTCTGCCCTCCCACCTCCCTCAATGAGAAGCTGCTACAGAACGTAGCTCCAGATGCTATGAAACAGCACACTTTTTGCAGCCTTTCCTCCAAACATTTTTTGATCTAGTTTTCTCAGGAGAGACAGAGAAGCACTTTTCTTCTTTCATACAACAGAAAAGCCAAACTCCTGGTCCTCACTGTTGCTTATAGAACCTAGCATTCAACCTTGAGTTTTAATCCCTCAAAGATGCTAATCTTGATTTTGAGGCTGGACGTGTCTTCTTTCCTATGTTCACAGTAATCTATGCAGCAATGTTTGATGCCTTATCTTCCCAATTCATTCTTTATACAGTTACCTGTTTATACAGTTAGGAAAAGATTATGTTTTTCTGTTTTAAGAAAAATAACTCTAACCATTTTCCATTGAGTAGACTCTCCAGATTTTCTCTCCAATATGAATGTTTAAAAGGAAATAAAAGAGTCTGGAGTGAAAGTTTTTGATGAAGTTCCATTTGAAAAAAGAATTCGAGGTGAGAGTCGGCCAGTAAGAGCCAGTAACTACACTGCAGTCTCCCTGAGTTTTAACCTTCTACTCATTTTTAGTGTCCTGTGTACAGACCATAATAGCATAGGCTACTGATAATGGGAATTGAACATTTAATTGAGGATATAAAATGTTTTGAGAATCCTCAAGGTTAACTCAGAGTGTGTCTGTGAGCCAGGTTTCTCCATTTGGAGGGAAGGAAAACTATAAAAACATCCAGCAAGGTCTCCTTACATTTTTATTATCCGTTTGTTTCAAGAGCTTTCCTTTTAAAATGTTACCGTGGGTAATGACAGAAGATGAAAAAATATATACATTTGGACCTGAAACAAAGAATAAAACTCTCTGCTGGCAGTTTACAGGATGAATAGGACACAGATATTTGCTTCTGAAGTGGCAGAAGTCACAAACTGCTAAACAAATGAACATAAAGTCTACAGTATGAGGATGGAGTTTGTCAGGTTTGTCTCTATAAAAATGGGTTTCAAAAATATCACTTGTATATGAGGTTAGATTTGTGATCACCACATCAGGAAAACTAGGATGCAGGATTGTCCTTTAACTCACCAGTAAGTGTTTGACAGTGAGACAAGAACTCAATTATTGTCACAATTTTCACTAAAGCCTTAAAATGATATGTCTCTAAAGAATATGAAACTATATTTTTCTGGAATTAATCCCCTTGATTTAGTACAGAAAAACACTGACTAGATAATAATCCAAGTGTTAAACTGGACATCACCTTGGGGCAAACAACCATGGCTTATGATCACAGGAAACTGATTTGTGCATGTTTGTTTGCTGGTTTGATTTGTCAAATATGTAAGAATTTAGAAATTTCTAATGAACATTACATTTCTGATGATTTATTCAGCTAAAACTTTCAAATATGCTTGCTCTCAAATCTACTTGTTTTAAAATGTAATATGTGTGGCTCCTCAGATTTACTTATTTTCAATTTGTTCAAAGCCCAAGAACGGCAATTTTTACAAAATAATATATATTTAAATGTAAGTATAGAGAGAAAAGTATACTTTCTGTGTTATTTTCAAATATTAAATACATGTTTCTTATATTATAAATTCAAATATTAAATACATATTATTCATTTTACCTCTATTTTTCAATATACAGCAAAATTATTTTATAACTGAGTATAGAGAAGGTGTTTTTCTTGAAAAATAAAGAAATTATTCCATCTCTCAATTAAAACATTAATCATAAGCTAAGGGGATAAAGGAAATTCAATAGTGTAGAATTTAATACATTCAGTGAAATAATTATACTTAAAAACTACTAATGGTGACAAAATATGGAAACCAATTAATATATCCTAATAGAATTAATGTATATAAAGTGAGATTTGTAAAACCTCCCACCCTTGAGGTTTCATATCTATGGGTTCCTTTTTGATAACATGGCTCTGACCTTTAATAATTGAATGTATATTATTTTATACTATCATTTTATTATTTCATTTTACTGAAATCACATGAAAACAAAAGAAAATGTATAATTTTATTTTAAATATGTTGTATCAGAGTTTGGAAAATGTGCACAGCTCTTTCAAAAGGCTGTGGTTCAAATTTTCAAGGTGACTTTATACATTTTCACCAAAAATGAGACTATATATCGTCATAATATGTTTCCATAGTAACTGTTTTTTATGCTGAAAATAAACTAATGAATCTTATAAGAAGATTGCCCTTCGCCAGCTTTGGACAAATGACTACGTCTTTTTTATTGATCAATTCTGAAAGTTCATTATCTGTTCGTCTGATCTTTGCCCATTTATAACAACCAGAAGCATGGCTGTCTGTGGCTCTAGTTACCAAGCAGCAACATATAGCTAATCAAGATGATCAAACAAGCAATAATACAGGAATATTTCAGAATTAGCTGTCACTAGAAAGCAAGGTTTCCAGAGCTAGAAACCATGGAGATGTGGAATGGAACTTAGGCATGAATGCTAGGAATTTTAAGTAACGAGAAAGGATTCTCTCAGTTACCAATGACCCATAATTGCCATAACTGATGACTTTTTAGTGTTATATTTACTTGCTATTACGAGTAAATAAATTCATATTTAAAAAAATACATAAGACAATTTCAGATAATGTTTCCAAAGCTAGTAACAAACAAAGCACAACAGGCCAAAATTCCAAAGGTCTCACCTGCTTCAAAATCATTCTGAGTTTCCTAACCTCTCAATGCCCTAATTGTTCCAATGCAAAATGGAAACAATAATATTTCTCCTACTTACTTGATGAGACTATTATGAGAATAAAATAACGAAGTGAGACAGATCCTTTCGCTAACCAACATTCCTTGGTAACCACCTCTGAAAGTACCCAGTGCTTTCAAGAGTCCTGACCTGTTCTCCATGTCAGTCTGGGGACTTTCTCCCAGAATACACAGGAAATTCTGTAACAAAAAAGTGGGAAAAGGCAACACAGCAAAGGGTCTTTAGTATTCAAGGTTAATTGCTTCTGGTGACAATGTTGTCTTCAATTTAAGAAACTGATAGCAAGTCTTGGCACATTTAGTCATGTAACTAATGTCTCATTACATTGTGGTAAGCATCTCATAGAGATAGCAATTCTGTCTTTTCTTTTGTAAAAAGAAACATCACCAACCCCAACCACAACACCCTTTTTAATTTGTTGGCACTGCTCTTACTTGGAATTACCTACAGTTCCTTCCTTTGTCATCTAAATCAGATGTTGTACAATAAGTTTCTGAGACTGTATATTTAAAGACACTGTGTGACCCAACATATAAACTTGGAGCCCTGAATTGCCATGGAGGATATATGACTACCTTGTAGTCACCCTTCTGGGAGAAAGCCAAACCACATGGAGATGTGTTGTGCAGGTGCTACAGTCAGCTGTCCTAGCTGAGCCAGCCCTGGCATCCTTCCAGCTAGTCTCCAAACATGAGTGAAAGAGCATTTAGTTTAGCGCCTAGGCATTAAGTTACCCCTACACCCTACTTTGAGTCTTCCCAGCTGAGGTCTCATACATTGTAGAGGAGAGAAAATCCACCTCCTTGTCCTGAGTGTGAAATCCTAATTTACAGATTCTGTGAGATAAGAAAATGGTTGCTTTTAACAACTGTTACAGGGTAATTGTTATGCAGCAATAGTAACTGCTACAGGAATTTTGCTCTAGAAGCAAAAGGGTGAGATTTTTAGATTTTGAGTTGATGTCCTAATAGGATGAGATAGTGGGAATGTGTGGTGAGGAATGAGGAGGGTTATCTTGCATGTGGCAGGCATAGATACTGTTTTTGGTCAAAGGATGTTATCCAATAATTTAAAAACATGGTCCCAAATATTTCTGACACTCCTCCCATGGGTATCGGAATTTGTATTAGTCCATACTCACACTGCTATAAGAAAATACATGAGACTGGATAATTTATAAAGGAAAGAGGTTTAATTGGTTTGCAACTCTGCATGACTGGGGAGGCCTCTGAAGCTTACAGTCATGACAGAAGGCAAAGGAGAAGCAAGGACCTTCTTCACAAGGGGACAGGAAAGAGAGAGAGAGTGGAGAAGCAAGGAAGTGCCACACTTAAAACCATCAGCCTATGTGCGAACTCCCTCAGTATCATGAGAACAGCATGGGGGAAACCACCGCCACTATCCAATTACCTCCCACCAGGTCCTTCCCTCAATGTCTGGGAATTACAATTGAGATTTGGGTGGGGACACAGAGCCAAACCATATCAGGATCTATGCTTATTCTCAGTATTCTTGCCAGGCTTCCATGAATAAAGTATGTTGAAAATAGGAACATGTGGTTTCTAAAATTGGATCATAAAAAATGATCCTTCTTCTGCCTTGCTCTCCAGGAAAGTTGCTTTAGTTGTCCTGTCCCACCATGTAAAGTGTCTGACTGCTTGAATCAGCCATGTGGGAGAGGCCACGGGTTGGTTGGAATCCCTAGTTAAGCTCTTAGGCCACAGGGAACATCAGCTGCCAGCTATGTAAGTGAGACATTCTAGATGCAGGTTAATTCAGCCTTAATAGGACGTCAATGCTATTAGGACGTCCCTAGAATGCTCTCTGGAATAAAGTGGTCCTTTCTGTACAGTCTTCATTTCCTTTCCAACCGCAGCCCATCCAAGCAACCACTGTTCTGAGTTCTATTACCATAGGTTAATTTGCTAGAGGCATTCTTTTCTTTCACTCAGGTCTTGCAGTCCTGTCTCCATGATACTAATACATCAATAATAATTGATGTAAATGTTAGCTTTAAAAAGGGTGATCTTATTTCTCTATGTCCTTAGGAGAATGTCACAATTGCCTTTCAAAAACTCATTGGAGAAAGAAGAGCACTAAAATACCAATATTTTTGCCTTGAGTATAACTGATGACTAATACTAAGAACAGTAGATTGTGATTTGAACTGTTCTTAAGACCTTTAATGTTTACTCTTTAATTGCTGATGGGTGAACATTTCCTATTTATTTTGCTGAGGTTCAATTTGAGGTCTTAGCACTAATGTGATTGCATCAGCTGTGACATGTCAACATTTATAACTAAGTAGGCATGGTACATTTTTGGTGAAGTTTTAATTTTCAGTTTAACTTGTTATGGAAAAAAAAATTTAAAATTGCTCTTCAAATTATCTTAAGTCTAACAATATCAAGAAACTGAGTTTCATTTTTAACTTTAAAAGATAAGCTCACATAATTAAAGCAGACAACATAAAATCTCACTGTTAGTATAAAATAATTTAGGTATGATTACATCACTTGAATTTTACTCTCCAAATAACTCAAGATATTATTTTGTAAATCTTTGTATTCTTCTTTAATTCCACAGAAATGTATTGTTAAATGCAAATTAAAGGGATGTAAGAATGATGTTTGAATTTAATTTACAAGGAGATAATACTTTCTTTTCTTTCTTGATGTATTATAAAATTGACGAGTAAAAATTGTATATATTAAGTTATATATGTGACGTTTTGATATATGTATTGTTTTAGACTGTTCTTGCATTGTTATAAAGAATATCCAGGGTTTTTCATTTATAAAGAAAAGAAGGTTAGTCAGTTTATGGTTTGGCAAGTTGTATAAGCATGGCACTAGCATCTGGCTGGCTTTTGGTGAGGCCTCTGGAAGTTTACAGTCATGGTGGAAGGCAAAGGGGAGCTGGCATATTACATGCAAAAGAGAGAAAGGGGAAGTTCCCAGACTCTTTTAAACAACCCAGATCTCTCAATGACTGACCCATTACCAAGGGGATTGCAGCAGGCCATTTATGGAGGACCCACCACACTTAATTCAATGACCTCCCACTAGGACCCACCTCCAGCATTAAAGAGTACATTTCAACATGAAATTTAGAGGGGACAGCCGGGCGCGGTGGCTCAAGCCTGTAATCCCAGCACTTTGGGAGGCCGAGGCGGGTGGATCACAAGGTCAAGAGATCGAGACCATCCTGGTCAACATGGTGAAACCCCGTCTCTACTAAAAATACAAAAAAAATTAGCTGGGCATGGTGGCACGTGCCTGTAATCCCAGCTACTTAGGAGGCTGAGGCAGGAGAATTGCCTGAACCCAGGAGGCGGAGGTTGCGGTGAGCCGAGATCGCGCCATTGCACTCCAGCCTGGGTAACAAGGGCGAAACTCCGTCTAAAAAAAAAAAGAAATTTAGAGGGGACAAACATCCAAACTATGTAATGTATACATTGTGAAATGATTTACCACAATCAAGTTAACCGCATATCCATAACTTAAGATCTACTTTCAGCAAATTTTATAAATTTTATGTAAGATGTACTTTGAGAGACATAAATATGTGATATTACATTTTCTTTATTCATTCATCCATTAACATGAACGCTTAGATCATTTCCATATCTTGGCTATTGTAAATAATGCTGCAATGAACATGGGCGTACAGATGCCTCTTTGAGATGCCAATTTTATTTCCTTTGGATATAAAATCAAATGTTGGATTGCTCTACCATATGATAGTTCTATTTATAATTTTTCAGGAACCTTCATACCATTTTCTCTAATGACTATACTAATTTACATTCCCACCAAAGATGTACAAGGGTTCTCTTTTTTCCCCATATTCTCACCGGAACTTATATTTTATGTTTGTTTTTCACAGCCATTCTAACATGTCTGAAATGATATTCCACTGTGATTTTGATGTGCATTTCTCAAATAATTACTACTGTTAATCATATTTTCATACACTTACTAGCTATTCACATATTCTTTAGGAAAAATATCGATTTGGGTTTTTGATCTTTTTTTTTTTTTTTTTTTTTTGAGACGGAGTTTCACCCTTGTTACCCAGGCTGGAGTGCAATGGCGCGATCTCGGCTCACCGCAACCTCCGCCTCCTGGGATCAGGCAATTCTCCTACCTCAGCCTCCTGAGTAGCTGGGATTACAGGCACGAGCCACCATGCCCAGCTAATTTTTTGTATTTTTGGTAGAGACGGGGTTTCTCCATGTTGACCAGGATGGTCTCGATCTCTCGACCTCGTGATCCACCCGCCTCGGCCTCCCAAAGTGCTGGGATTACAGGCTTGAGCCACTGCGCCCGGCTGTTTGGAATTCTTTGTAGTTCTTGATAAATTTTAAGACTTTTTATTTCTCTGAAAATATGCCATTATAATTTTTAAAATTGATTTTATTTTATATATTTTTTATTTCCAAGTTTTATTTTAAGCTCAGGATGCATGTACAGGATGTGCATGTTTGTTACATAGGTAAACTCGTGTCATGGTGGTTTGCTGTACAAATCATTCCATCACCCAGGTATGAAGCCCAGCATCTATTAGCTATTCTTCCTGAAGCTCTCCCTCTTCCCACCCCCCACCCTCTGACAGGCTTCAGTATATGCTGTTTTCCCCATGTGTACATGTTTTCTCATCATTCAGGTCTCACTTGTAAGTGAGAATATGAAGTATTTGGTTTTTCTGTTCCTGCATTAGTTTGGTAAGGATAAAGGCCTCTAGATCCATCCATGTTCCTGCAAAGGACATGAACTCATTATTTTTATGGATGCATAATATTCCATGGTATATATGGAAAATTTTCTTTATCCAGTTTATCATTGATGGCATTTAGGTTGATTCCATGTCTTTGCTGTTGCTAATAGTGCTGAAATGAACATACACATGCATGTATCTTTATAATAGAATGATTTCTGTTTTTTTAGGTATATGCTCAATAACAAGACTGCTGGATGAAATGATAGTTCTGACTCTAGGTCTTTGAGGAATTGCCGCGTTGTCTCTTCCACAATGGTTAAACTAATTTATACTCCCACCAACAGTGTAAAAGTGTTCATTTTTCTCCATAATCTTGCCAGCATCCGTTGTTTTTTGATTTTTTAAGAATCGTCATTCTGACTACTATGAGATGGTATACCACTGTGGCTTCGATTTGCATTTCCCTAATAACCAGTGATGTTGAGCTTTTTTTTTTTCATATGTTCGTTGACTACATGTACGTCTTCTTTTGAGAAGTGTGTGTTTATGGGCTTTGCCCACTTTTTAATGAGGTTTTTTTCTTTCTCTTGTAAATTTGTTTATGTCCTAATAGACACTGGATATCAGACCTTTGTCAAATGGATAGATTGCAAAAATTTCTCCCATTCTGTATGTTGTTTATATACCCCGATGATAGTTTCTTTTGCTGTGAAGAAGCTCTTAATTTAATTAGATCCCAATTGTCAATTTTTGCTTTTGTTGCAATTCCTCTTGGTATCTTTGTCACAAAATCTTTGCTCATGCCTCTGTCCTGAATGCTATTGCCTAGGTCTCCTTTTAGAGTTTCTACAGTTCTGGGTTTTAAATTTAAGTATCTAATCCATTTTGAGTTAATTTTTGTATATAGTGTAAAGAAGGAGTCCAGTTTCAATTTTCTGCATATGGTTAGCCAGTTCTCCCAGCACCATTTATTAAATAGAAAATCAATCCTCTGTTGCTTGTTTTTGTCAAATTCATTGAAAATCAGATGGGTTTAGGTATGCAGTCTTATTTCTGCATTCTCTATTCTGTTCCAATGGTCTATGTGTCTGTTCTTGTACCAGTCCCATGCTGTTTTGGTTACTGTATCCTTGTAGAATAGTTGGAAGTTGGGTAGTGTGATGCCTCCAGCTTTGGTCTTCTTGCTTAAAATTGCCTTGATTATTTGGCTCTTTTTTGGCTTTCTGTGAATTTTGGTTTCATGTGAATTTTTCCTAATTCTGTAAAAAATGTCAATGGCAGTTTAACGGGAATAGCATTGAATTATAAATTGCTTTGAGCAGTTTGGCCATTTTAATGATATTGATTCTTTCTATCCATGAGTATGGAATGGCTTTTCCACTATGATTAAGTAGGCTTCATCCCAGGGATGCAAAGTTTGTTCAACATAGGCAAATAAATAAATGTGATTCATCACATAAACAGAGCTAAAGACAAAAATCATGTGATTATCCCAATAAATGTGGAATAAGTCTTTGATAAAATTTAACATCCTTTCGTGTTAAAAAGTCTCACTAAGCTAGGTATTGAAGAAATATACCTCTAAATATTAGGAACCATATATATGACACACCCACAGGCATTACCATACTGAATGGGCAAAAACTTGAATAATTCTCCTTGAACACCAGCACAAGACATGATTACCCTCTCACACCACTCCTCTTCAACATAGTATTGTAAGTTTTTACCAAGGCAATCAGGCAAAAGGAAGAAATAAGGAATATTCAAATAGGAAAATAAAAATTCAAACTATCTTTGTTTGCAGATGACATAATTCTATATCTAGTAAACCCTACTGTCTCAGCCCAAAAGCTTCTTAAGCTGATAAGCCACTTCTGCCAACTCTCAGGATACAAAATCAATGTGCAAAACCCACTAGCATTCCTAAACATCACCAACAAGTAGGCCATTGGAATTTTCATAGGAATCACATTGAATATGTAGATTGCTTTGAATACTATAAACATTTTTAACAGTGTTAATTCTTCTAATCCATGAACATGGGATATCTTTCATTTATTTATGTCTTCCTCAATTGCTTATATCAGTGTTATATAATTTTCAGTGTACACATCTTTGATCTCCTTAAATTTATTTCTAAGTATTTTATTTTTGATGCTATTGTAAAAGGGATTGTTTTCTTTTCTTTTTTTTTTTTCTTTTTTTTTTTTTTTTTTTTTTTTCTGAGACGGAGTTTCACTCTAGTTACCCAGACTGGAGTGCAATGGCGCGATCTCGGCTCACCGCAACCTCCACCTCCTGAGTTCAAGCAATTCTCCTGCCTCAGCCTCCTGAGTAGCTGGGATTACAGGCACACGCCACCATGCCCAGCTAATGTTTTGTATTTTTAGTAGAGATGGGGTTTCATCTTGTTGACCAGGATGGTCTCTATCTCTTGACCTTGTGATCCACCCACCTCGGCCTCCCAAAGTGCCGGGATTACAGGCTTGAGCCACCGAGCCTGGTGGGATTGTTTTCTTAATTTCTTTTTCAGATGGTTAATTGTTAGTGTAGAGAAACATTATTAATTTTTGTTTGCCAGTCTTGTTTCCTGCAACTTTACCGAATTTATTTATTAGTTTTAAAAGTTTTTTGGTAAGATTATGCCATCTGCAAACAGAGGCAATTTTACTTCTTTTCTCATTTTTTTGTCTTTTATTTCTTTTTCTTGCCTAAATACCTATATAATGAACATTATCTTAACTCCAAATAAGATAATTTTTTGACAAAATAAAATCACTTTCTTCTCTTTTTCACTCACCAAACTAAATTGTCATACTTCATTGCAGTTTGAGAAATCAGTTCAGTGGGTCACAATCATTAAACAGTAACATACTGAATTAACAAATTTAGTGTGCAACGCACATCAAAAAGGCAAGAATCATTTTATAAAACTTCCTTGATTTATATACACATACACATATGCAAAGTCACATCGACTATATAAACACTGGATATAGAAAAAATACAAAATATATATGTTAAGGAATGTCCTGAATCACAGTTTTTCAAAAATGGGAAATTCATTAATGAGATCAATGTTTTAATTCTGAATATTATTATGTTAACAAGTATACCTTTTTTGTGTCTTTTAACTTTATAGGCAATATTATAGTATACTAAATTTTCGGATTTACATTGTTTTCATGGATATAATTACATCTTGTTTAATTACAATTTCTTTTTCCTGGGTATGTTCATCAAGGATCTCTCTGAAACATAATTTTTATGTAATAAGCTTTCTGGGATTTTATATGAATGAGAAAAACCTTCACTGCATCTTCATATTGAAATGAAAAATTTATTTTTTATTATTATATGATTTGTTTATACCTTAAATATGTTACACAGATTGTCTGTGTAACATTGCAGTCCAATGTCAACATGATTTTGTTCTTTTGTTGTGTTTTTAAATTCCCCTCCCCACTGGAAATTTTCAGATCGTTTTTTGTCTTAGGGAGAAAAATTGAACAAAATCCAAAAGATTTTCTTGAACTCATCTTTTAAACATGGCACTTGGCCTCCTCTATTCCAGGCTGCCAATTTTTCTCCAGCTCAGTTTGCAAATTTTATCTAGCTCTGTAGGAGTTCTGTACAATTTTTACATCAGTTTTTCTGACTCATATATTTCCATTTTACTTCTTCTGTTTCTCCTGATATAAGTTTTACAGGAGGGAAAGAGCTTTCTGTGCTTGCTCACCATCTTGTCAGCATGACCCATAACTTGCATAATTTTAATCCATCTAGGCTTTTAGAGAGAACATGTATATCCACCCTCTCAGATTTCTCAATGCTCAATCAACTCTCAGTGAAATTTGGCTTTCTTGACCTTTAAAATTAAGTTGGTCTTGTTTATCTCATCCTGAACATCCATGTTGCTAAAGTTAGCATAGTTCAACATTTTTCATCTTCAATTTTGTAGCTATTATTTGCTCATGTGCATTGTCAACCATTTAATCATCAAATTTGACTTGGAATGAATTCTGAAATTCTGTTTACTTTTGGTTCATATTTACACCCCTCAAACCTCCATTTCTCCTCCCCTTAATGCTTATTCTTCCTTAGCCTTAGATATTGGTGTTTCCAGGGATGCACATGACTTATGCACAAAATATATATAGTGGAAACCTCTCTTTAACTCAGAAAAAAGGCTCTGCTGAGCTTCAGATCCATGTATCTACTTACTTACTAGGCCTTTCCACTAACATATCTCAAAGACATTACTAATTCAACAAGTCCATTGCTAAAGTCATCATGGGCTTGCAAAACATCATTAGACCGTATGTATTCTTTTTTGGAAAATGATGGTTTCATCACTTTAGTTTCTTAATTCATAAAATGCAGAGTCTTCCTGATCTCTCCTTGTATCTATTCTATTTCTCAATTCATTCACTCCATTCATATTCAATACAGCATCATCCCTTATTCTGTCTTAATTTCTAGAGTCTTTGTTTTTTTCTGTTTTTGTAATCAATGTTCTAATTCTGGCTTGCAATAATTTTTACTCAAACCATTATGATAGTCTTAATTCTTGCCTAATTACCTTTGAGTTCATTCTTCTTGAACATACCCTCCACCTTGGCAATACAACCCTAACAACATAACTTCGCTACTCAAAATGGCTGATAGTTCCAGGGTAAAAGTTAAAATCACTTGTGGTATGTGAGTCATTCATAAAAGGCTTCTATCTACACAGTCCAGCCATCACCCCTTAATGCCCTTAATGTTTATAGTCTAGCACCACTGGAATTTGACTTCCAAGATCTTACCGTGAATCTACACTACCACTTTTTTTTCGTATAATGTTCCCTGATATTTAAAAAAAATATGCTGACTTTGTTCCTGCCTTGCCTATTTTTTCTTTAAATTTCACATCAAATAATATTTTATGTTAAATATTCCTTGCCTCCCAGGTGCTATGGACTGCATGACTGTGTTCTCCCAAAATTCATATGTGGAAACCCTAATTCTCCATTGGATGATATTTAGAAGTGGGTAGTGAGGGAGGTAATTGAGTTTATATAAAGTCATACAAGTAAAGCCCTTTTAATGGTCTTAGTATCCTCATAAAATGAGAGATTAGAGCTTGCTCTCTCTGATATATGTATATGCAAGGATACAACAATAACAATAACATAGTCATCTGACAAGAGATAGGGATTTCACCGAGAACTTGACCATATTGACACTCTGATCCTGGACTTCCAGTCTCCAGAACTATGAGAAAAATAAAGTTTGTGTTTAAGCCAACCAGTTTATGATATTCTGCTGTAGTAGCCTGAACTGACAAAGACACCAGGGAGATATAAATGTACTGTTCTAGTGTTCCACTACATTTTTTGCTTAAAAAAATATATTGCAATAGACTTATTTATTTATTTACTTATCAACTACTTTAAGAGAAGGTTAATATAGGAACTACTGCATGGTATAGTTACGAAATTAAATTCGTGAAAAACAGTAAACACAACATAAGTGTTACCTATTAATGTTGATAGTTTTAGCTATTGACATTATTTAACTACCAATATGATTATCTAGCTGATTTGCTATTCTTGAAACATGTCAGTGCTGAAAACAGTACTGTGCATCATCAGTAAACATACTTTAAACTTAGGAATACATTGTAAAATATGTGGCTTTTACATATCATGTCATTGGGGCTATGCAATTGTGGTGCTAGTGAAAGAAGCATTTCTTTAATTACTTCTTGAAAAAATTGGATATCCCAGATATTGCTAGAACAAATACTGAATTAAGACAAGCTAGTGATTACAGGGTGTCTAGCTTCTGGGGAAAAAATGGGCACTAGGATATGGAATGAGACCCATATAGAAAAATTGGCTTTATATACCAACTGAACTCAAATGCTGGGCCTCCTGTGAAGGTTGTATTGGAAGACATATGGTTTTGAAGTACTCAAAAGCCTTATCTCTTGCATGGCTATATCTGGGAATCAAAGCGGGTAGAAGAGGTTGTGACTGAGGATTCCCAAAATGATATTTTTCGGAATCATTTCATTCTGCTTAATTTTTCTCTACATGTTAACTTAGTAAAAAACAATGAATTTTGTTTGCCTAGAATTAATACTATTCACTTCTCTTTCTGGTGCCCAAGCTGGAGTGCAGTGGTATGATATTGGCTCGCTGCAACCTCTGCTTCCTGGGCTCAGGTGATTCTCCCACCTCAGCCTCCCGAATAGCTGAGATTACATGTGCCTGCCACCACACCCAGCTAAGTTTTGTATTTTTAGTAGAGATGGGGGTTTCACCGTGTTGGCCAGGCTGATCTTGAACTCCTGATCTCAGGTGATCTGACAGCCTTGGTCTCCCAAAGTGCTGGGATTACAGGCATGAGCCACTGTTCCTGGCCGCAATTTTCTAAAATAAACTCTTAGTGGATTTTTATTAAACAGACATAAAATATTCTTGTAGCTTATGCTCTTTTTTAGAATTGCCTCCTGGGAAGAGAGAGAATGACAAACCGGAAATAAATGATGATGAAGACTCTAGAATTCACAGAATTTTAAAGTGTATTAGCATCCCATTTTTATTACTATTATCAAGGATTTATTCCCATAATTCTGATACAACAAAGATACATTATAATTAGAAATATGCAAAATTGATTTGTGAAAACCATAGAGATATGGCAGAAGTTAGAAAAAAATATAATTCACAAGGCTCACAAAGTTTTGATGGAATTAAAAATATAACACCTAATAGAAGCTGTAGTTTTTCCATTCTCTCTAAAATCTCTAGAACCAAAGATAGCAGTGGTTTAAAAAAAAATCAATAATCACATTGGAACACAATAAAATGAATTCTTGTAGAAGAGAAAACTTTAAAATCCTGAGAGGCAGACAGTAGGTAGGGTCCAAACTAAATAGGAAAATCTCAGCTCCAGTATACATCAGAAAGTATTTCTGCAAAAGGATACCAGGGGAAAAAAGAGCTCTACCTCTGGTGAATGGAGGATTCCAGTCGTAAAAGTAGATTTATGTGTAAATTACAACACAACTCATTGAGATATCATAAAAGGTGAAGTCACATCCTTGAAATGTCTCTCAACACTCACACCCATGTTGTCTTAGGCTACTTGGAAATTGTGTCTGCCTCATGACATGCGAAGCAGACAGGGAAAAGCGGGTCAGTGCACTGAGTGCCAGGCCACAGCAAATAGATATGAGGAAGATGCCTACATGAAAGAACAGGGGAAATAGCTTGCAGTTATGAACTGAGTGCCTGCGCTCCCTACATTCATATGTTGAAATATTAATTCTAATGTGATGGTATTTGGCATTGGAGTCTTTGGGAAGTAATTAGTACAGAAGGTTGAACGCTTAATGAATGGGATTACCACCCTTATAATAGAGATGCCAGAGACATCTCTTTCCCTATTTTTTCCTTGTTAGGATACAAGAAGTCCAGTCTGCAATGTGGATTCACCAGAACCCAATCATACTGTCCCCCATCTCAGACTTCCAGCTTTCAGATTTTAAGAAATAAATTTCTGTTGTTTTTAAGTTGCCCAGTCTATGATACTTCTTCTCACTAATCTTTTATATAAAGAGTACAAGCACCAGAATATAAGCAGCCCTACCTTCATAACTCCTTCTCACAAACATATCCTGGGCATGGCAATTCGGCATTTGATGTGATGAGCACTTTAGCTGTAAAGATGTATACACAGCCAGAAATTACCAAACATTTAAGGAACGCTCATGCTGTGAAAAACAAAGAAACTCAATGTAAAAACATTTGTGTAAGGAAACATAGTAAATAGTGAAAATATAACAGATCTTAAATGGGAAAGGATATTGGGTTCACACAAGAGAATCCACTTGCAATTTTAAAAAAGGACTTGAAATATGAGAATGAGACAGCAGAATTAAAAATTCAGAAGAACCCATTAGAAATCTGTTAAATCACAGAGACAGACTAGAGATCTCTTTCACAAAATACAGCATAAAAGAATAGGTAAAAATGTGTCTATGATGTTCCAGGAGAAAATGAAGAGAAGGTTAAGAAGACATATCCAACAAAATAAAAGAATACAATTTATCAAATGGATCAAAGAGATTATTCATCTTACAGGGCCTATCCAGTGTCCAGAACAATAAAACACAAACACACTCACATATAGATATACTTATTAAACTCATTGTAATATAACCCAAAACTATCAAAAGATATATAAATTGTTAAAAATTTCCAGAGAGAGAGAGGGGTAGATTTTTTTTTTTATTCATATAAATGAATGAGAGCTAGTTTCCTATTAGGCTTCTGTTATGGATTAAACGTTTCTGTGCTCCCAAAATTCCTATGTTGAAGTCTAAAGCTGAAACTCCAGATCTGATGGAATTTGAAAGTAGGGCTTTTTGAAGATAATTTAGTTTAGATGAAATCATGAGAGTGAGGCTCCCATGATGGGATCGATTCGTGTCCTTTTCAGAAGAGAAAAGGAGACCGCAGCTCTCTCTTTACCCTGTGAGGACACAATAAGAAGTCAACTGTACGCAAGCCAGGGAGAGCGACCTCACAAGAGCCCCACGATGCTGGCACATATATCAGACTTCAAGCCTCAGGAACTTTGAGAATATACATTTCTGCTGTTCAAGCCACCTGCCTATGGCATTTTGTTACAGCAAGTCAAGCAGAAGAACACACCTTCGTATCCACAATATTCTTATCATGAAGTCCGTAGAGCAACAGATTTAAATTTTTGAAAGAAAATAACTTTAAGTGAAATGATAACATCTACAAAGTTGGTAAAATGAAGACATTTCAAACGTGTAAAGATTTCAAAAGTTTACACCAAGCAGATTGTATTTCAAAATATTATTAAAGATAGATAGTGGGTATGGTTGCACAGCAGTGTGAATGTAATTAAGGCTGTCAAATCATACAGTTAAAACACAGTACCATAGAAGATGTTGTTACATATATTTTAACCAAATATAAAGTGTCTTTAATAGATCCATTCTAATAAGACAAAAATATGAAACTAGGAAGCAAGGAATGAAATTAACAATGGTGAAAAATTATTGCAAACATAATTAAACACACCAGTCTCAGGGTATATAGAGTAACACAGCAAAAATCTTAGGAAAGATTAGAGAAGATTAGAAAATTATTCCATAATTCAAATCTGTATGTAATAAACCCTTCATCTCCTAAAACACACAGTAAACACTGTTTTCAAGTAGATCAAACACATAGATGTGATCATGTACTAAAGTACAAAGAAAACTACAATACTTCAAAACTGATATTATGCCATGTACAATGACTATCATGCAGTATATCTGGAGATCAATAATTGAATATAGCTAAATCTATATATATCTGGAAATTAACACAAAAATATGTATACATTTATAAGAAGAGACAAGATACCAGAGATCTTTCATATATATATGTGTGTGTGTGTGTGTGTGTGTATGTGTGTATATATTATGTGTATGTGTGTATATATACATGTATATATATATTATACATATATATACACATATATACATATATGTGTCTGTATATATTATGTGTACATGTTTGTGTGTATATATATGTGTGTATATATATACATATATATATACATATATACACATACACACATATATATACACACATATATATATACACACAAGCACACACATAATATATACAGACACACATATACACAAACACCAAATAAACACATGAATTTCTAAATAATTTTTGCTTTAAAGAAAGAAAATTGGACATTGTATGTACTTTTTAAAAACAGCTTTATTTGCAAGCAAATAAAATTAAAGAAAATTTGTAGCCTTCTGCTATCAATTAACAAAATTGTCTCAAAATAGAAAACCTGAATAGACAAATTACAGGATACATTAAAGTAGCAATAAAAAAAATCTACCTCCTAACACTAAATAGATGTTTCCACTGATATCAAGCTCTCAAGGAACAAATAACTCCTATCTTATAAAAACTGTTTAGAACAGAGGAAAAAAGGTGGGATGCTCTCCAAGTCATTTTGCAAGGGATACGTAAGGACAACTTTACTGTTGTCTTGGAACTTCCACAGAGACCAAGAAGCTGGAGAACAATAGCTGCCAGACTATTGCTGCAGAACACACAGGGATATTGTGAACACCTGTCGAAGTTTTAGCTAATCACCTAACTTAAAATTGCAGTTGGGTACATTGATCAGAAGTGTTCCCTAGTGAGAATTCCACTGGAGAGAGTTGGTATACTGTGAATCCCCACTCCTTTCCCAAGGAAGACGGGCTTCAGAAGCCTGATGTGGGCACCCAGAAGATTAGAACACTTAGGAGACTGGAACTTGCATCCAGAAATTAATGAGGCAACGATTCATGAGTTTCTCTGTGAGTTGAACAAATATAGGCATAGAAGTAAAGCCATAACCAGCCTGAAATTTATCCCTGTCAAGGACATCTGGAGGCGTAAAGTACCTACAAGAGAAACAGTCTGTTTGGGAGAGATTGATGGAAGCCAGGGAGTGTCAGGTCATAAGAAGCCAGCCAGAAGAAGGCATCTTCTGCAACAGAAAACAACAGTGTGACATTTTGAATAACACAAATTTCCAAGAGTCGACAAAGGCATTGCCAAAATAAAAAGCCAGAAATCAGACATCTATCACACAGATGGCCTCGATACCAGATGACAATGAGCCAAAGACCTTCGTAAGACTTTGTTCTTTTCCTCTAATCTTTGCTACTCCCTAATCCTAACCCTGGAGGGACCCCAAAGGGAGGCCAAGTGTAGAAAGAAGAGATAGAACAAAGAAAACACCAGGAGAAACTGGCCACTTTCCCCGTTTTGGTAACAAACAATGGAATGCAGCTTTGATATAAGGATGAACTGAAAATACAAGAGGCTATCTGCTACTACATAAAAGAAACTTGCTAAGTATGGGCCCTGCAAAACAATCATTCCTGAGCCATTTTATAATTCCACCCCTGCTGAGTCCTTCAGTATTCCAGGGACACTCCAACTCCTAATAGCTAAACAGTCAGAATAACACAAATTCTTAACAAGTTTTGGACTCCATGTTTGGGTCCCCTTCCACAAACACTCCCTTCATGGAAGCCATCTTTCTCTCTCCTGGATTTCCCCTCTGGGGTCCCCTTCTACACTCTCGTGGAAGCCTGTCTTCCCCTCTGAAATGCCATCTCTCTCTCTATTCCCTTCCACTCAGTGTGGAAGCTGCTTTCCTCTCCTGGATTCCATC
Organism: Saimiri boliviensis; assembly: GCF_048565385.1. Classification (NCBI taxonomy): domain Eukaryota; kingdom Metazoa; phylum Chordata; class Mammalia; order Primates; family Cebidae; genus Saimiri; species Saimiri boliviensis. The sequence goes on along the minus strand of NC_133450.1, from coordinate 17,580,864 downwards.
TTTCTGGATTCTCTCAGTCAGTGTGAGAGTTAGCTCTTTCTTTCTCTGTCTTTCTCCTGTTTTTCTCTCTCTTTAAATAAACCACTTTCTACAAAATTTGAAAAAAGAAAAAAATTTAAATTGTTAAAAATAGTAAGAATCTCTTATAAATAAAATTATAATAAATCAAATGATAAAAGAATTGCTTATAGTAGCAAATTAAGAACCGTCCCCAGTAACAAAAAAGTTTCAACGGCAAAGAACACATGAATATTTTCTACATATGCATATGCATTTTGCTTATCTACTTGCATTCTACATGAATTACATTTAATAATGTAATTCTTTGTATTGATAAGCTAAAGGAGAAAATATGATCTCAGTGCATGCCAAGTCTTAGCTACAGGTAAGCAGTCATGATGAAACTAAATACAAACGATATCTTAGAAATTACAAAACTAAGGGAAACATCCTTAATAGGAGACATTCTGCTCATTAGTATACCTTAAAACCATATTATCAATATAAGAAATAAGACATTGTTGAATTTACCCAAGCAACAATACAATAAATTGCTGGAGGTTATAACCATACAATAAACCAAAAACATAGGTCTAAAAGTTACTCTCCAAAATATAAAAAGGTATAAGAAAATTTCAGGAAAATTCAGGCAAGCCAATAAAATGGATTATGTCTATAAATAGGCAATTTACAGAAAAGTATGTAAAGATGGCTAAGAATCTAAGAAAACAAATTAATGTTAGGAGTAACTTGATTAATGTAAATAAAAACAAATAATAATTAGTTTAAATTGTAGAGTTTGAAGAGATCTGCATTCTGACCCTCTGCAGAATTTCCTAAATAATATTAATAAAAATGTCCATGGTCTCAAAGCCAGCAATTCAACTGAACAGCCACTATAACACATGTTTAAAAGACCCAGAATATATAAGTGTATATTTATATATATGTGCCTATGTGGTCTACCTGTATGTGTGTGCATGTGTGTGTGTGTGTGTGTATATATATATATATATATATATATATATAAAATATATATATGTATATATGTATATATATATATATAAAGAATATATATATGTATCTATATATATTCTTATGAAGCTCTTTGGCTCATTATTATCTGGTATCGAGGCCATCTGTGTGATAGATGTCTGATTTCTGGCTTTTTCATCTATCTATATATATATAAACGTAAATTGCATAATAGCTTTTGACAGTGTAGGTTGAAAGAAACAAATCTCTCTATTTCTGTGATAGTGAAATATCTAAGTTAACTGCAGCATAGTCATGCTATATGAAGTTCCATATGCCAATTATAAATAGACAAATTGATATTAATTATACGTTACGGGAAGTATTTTATGCATATACTTCAAAACTATTTAAATAAAAAGTTACCCAATTATATTATTTTATAAGGACATATATATACCTATATGTGAAAATAGATTTACAAAAATATCTGAAAGGAGATGATAGAGCAAACTGTTGACAGGTGTTTCCTGTAGGAGGGGACTGGGACTTCAGGGGTGCAGAGATGGTGGTCAAAGTGAGGTTTAGCCTGTCTACTATGTTGTAACTTTGTAAAACAGTTAATTTATCACATGATGTTTATAGTTGGTCAAAAGAGAAAGATCATATTATCATCCTGATAGGTTCATTTGGTTTTATTTTCTTTCTCCTTCTTTACATCCTGACATTAAAACTTCTGCTATATGTGCACTGCATTTGTAGACCAACTGATATCCCCATGGAGGAGCAAAAATATACTTATGCTTTTCAATGCTTGTTTATGTAAAAATGCAAGAATACACTTTCATTTTTCAGAAAAGTGATCATCTGGGCAAATTTCTTGGCACTTGGCTGTAGTTATTTTTTGACAATGAGTCAGCTAACAGAGCTAAACATGTTTTTCCTTTAAATATGCTTGGAATATACATATATTTAGATGTATAAATACTATATAAGATTATATAATATTGCATATTATAAATAAACGTGTAAAATAAATATATCACTTCCAACTACTTAAAGTTTGCCTAAAATATTTTAAAACTCAGATTCATTTAGAACTGAAGTAAGGAAAGTTTAAACTGGAGTAAAGAAATAATGTTGCCCTTTCTCTTCAGCTTTGGGCTCTTTCCACCCCCACACTCCTCACAAACTCTATCTTGTATCCTAGCAGAGAAAAAGTAATCATTTTCCAATGTTAGCAGTCAGCTGCAGCAGCAAACATGGAGGAGCATGCATTTCTGAGCTTCAGGAAAGGGGTGCCACCATCTCTTAATTTATGAAGAAGAAATTAAGAAGTAGCATACAAGGGTTGCCTGGGCAGAGTCAATTAACATTTTGCCCTTTAAATCTTAACTTTGAGTAATGTTTGACAAGAATAGAATTCAGCAATTGTTACATTGAAGAGATGATCATTCTGATGTTTAATAGTTTAAAGTTAGTAATAATTATAAGATTTAGATTAGGATTAAAGTAAGCCAAAACCCTAGCTCTTATACAAGAGTCAAATATGAACATATTAGCACAAATAGAGGGTCAGCAATTATCTAATGAATTGAACTTAATCCCACATTCACTGGAATGACATATTAATGTGTATTAATCTGTTTTCATGATGCTGATAAAGACATACCCAAGACTGGGCAATTTACAAAAGAAAGAGGTTTAATGGATTCATGACCCATGTGGCTGAGGAAGCCTCACAATCACGGCAGAAGGTGAAAGCCATGTCTCACATGGTGACAGACAAGAGAAGAGAACTTGTGCAGGGAAACTCCCCTTTATGAAGTCATCAGATGTCAGGAGACTTATTCACTAACACAAGAATAGCATAGGAAAGACCCACCCCCTTAATTCAATTACCTGCTACTGGGTCCCTCCCACAACATGTGGGAATTATGGGAGTTACAGTTCAAGATGAGATTTGGGTGGGGACATAGCCAAACCATATCATAATGTAAACCTCATCTGCATGTGTGTACAAATAAAAGACATATCCTACCTATATGTTAAGTGGTGAGATCAAAGAGATTACTTAGTAAAACAGCATGGTTTATGAAGCATCCCAAGCACTTTGTTTCTCAGGATAGAAAGCAAAGGTGGGAAGAGACTGATGAGGATTCTGAAGCCATAGGCAGAGCCAAATCAAGACTTGTTAGCCCTGTCAAGAATCTTGAGTTTTTTTTATTTTTTCCTTTTCATTTTCCTTTTTGTTGCTTGGTCTTTTTTTTTTTTTACTGTACTTTAGGTTCTGGAGTACGTGTGCAGATCATGCAGGATTGTTGCATAGGTACAAACATGGCAATGTGGTTTGCTGCCTCCATCCCCCCACCACCTTCATCTGGCATTTCTCCCCATGTTATCCCTCCCCGAATCTTGAGTTTTATACTGAGATCATCAGTCTTTAGACAAGAAAGCTGGTAGGTTCATAAAGGTTTTCCAAGTAGAGATAGTTTTATGAGACTCAATTTCTAGATGCTCACTTTCCAGCTCCTTCATTTCCACACAGTCTCTTCAGCTGCATGAGAGTGCCCATATTCCTGTTGTCTTTTTTTATTTCACACACATGCAAAAACACTGCCCTTAACTGTAGAACAAAAAGATTGAAGTTTTGCTGAAACTCTTTTAATGATTCATGGATATGTCTTAAACTTATTAGTCTCCCTGCTTTCCTTTGCATTTAACATATAAATATCAAGAGTGTTAGAATGTTCTGAATTCAAAAGGGCTAATGCATTAGAAGTTACTGAACCTGATCCAAATCTAACTGATATTTTTCCTAGCATGACCGAGTTTCTCGTGTTACAGGAGATAAAACGCAAGGATGAAAAATTTACATGATTATTTAAGATTGGATGTGCATTAATCAATAATGTATTTAAAATCCATTTTATCAAAGTATGAAACATTTATCTCAATTACAGTAAATCTTCATTTCACCTTACAAAAGATATATAATATTCTTATTTCTTATTAACCAAAAATAAACTTCTAAAATTATGATGACATGTTTATAAATGTGAACAATTATTTGAGAGTGAGTGGAAACAAAACATGTTGAAGTCTCCTGCTGCGATCTTCAAGAAGAATCATAAGGCAGGAGCAAGCTGTGGGCAGGAAGGTACATTTGTTAATTGCATTTAACTTTGGGGAGCTATAAAATAGAAAGGAAATGTCAGAGGGAGTTTCATTCTGATAATCAAGCATTAAAAAAGCACCAGAATATCTTAAGAGCAGAACAGACTGCTGCCTCTATGCCTTCTCCACGTGCATACCCTTCAGTAAGTTGATGCAGAAGAGTGTTTTTTGAGCCTCTTGTGTGATTGTGGCCAATCAGTGTCTTTTCCTAGAAGAAGGTAATGTAAATAAAAGTCTAGTGTCCTTAATTATTCTCCTTAACTTGAAGTATATCAACTTTGGAAGGTCTCTGGGAAACTTAAATTTTTACCCAAGGTTTTATAGGAAAGAGTATTCATCTTCTGGCAAAGTGAGCCCATTATTCCAAAAACGAAAAAAAAAAATGTTCCTGATGAAAAATAGGTCAAGAACCCCTGCCAGAGGATCTTAATTGCTTCATGAAGAAAATCAACCTTCCTATTACCTCCTGGCCTATTCGCTTTGTTTTTCTTCCTGTCCTCATCTTCCCTTTTCTTCTCCTTCTCCTCCGCCTCCTCCTTTTCCTTCTCTTGTTCTTTCCCACTCCCCTCCCCTGCCCTTCTCACCATAGTTGTAGCTGAAATCAGTCTGTGAATCACGTAACAGGCGATGCTGATTAATTCCCTGCAATTTCACATGCTGAGAATATTGCCCTCCATTATTCCTCCTCAGAGCATTCTGCATACCTGGAATAGACATACCTGAAACATACATGGGGTGTGTCTAGTCATGTAATGCTTGCATTGTGATACTGCTGCAAAGTCAGATCTCTAGTAGAAAGTGTTGGATTACACAGATTGAGAAGGCACAGCAGTCCTTCAGGAGATTAGGAAAGCTACTGGACTTCCTCTTACATCTTGCAATGTACATCTTTAAGAAGCTTCAAAACACAAAATAGCCATAAACCTTTAAAAATGACATTTTTGAACCACACTTGTCTGAACAAAAAATAAAGAAGGCTTGTTTCAAAACAAATTGGGAAATACTTCTCTAACCAATATTCTCTAACAGAAAAACTGAATGCACTTTTGTTTTAACTGGAACAACAGATGTGAAGTAGTCTGTGGGCAATTGAAAGAAAAGTAGAATACTAGGCACCTCTTGTTTTGGAGATGTAAACCTGTCCATGATGAGGAGATGCCTGCTTTAGGAAACCAGTGATGAAGAAAATTTAGTTTATGTTTTTTGTTGTTGTTGTTGTGAATGTTTCTGCTTTCTCAGAGAATTTTTATAGATCATAAGATACATTTCTTTGTCATTTATTCAGAAATGTGTAATTTAATAAAATACAGGTGTACATACTCTGCTGCTATGTTTTGTAAGTGTATATTTCTGTTAAAAATACATATTTAGTTGAATGATACAGTCACCTTGAGTAGCCCAGTAAAGGATATCAAAATGGATGGTTTTGCTTCGAGAAAAGCATTATCCTAAATCAGGTTAAAAATGATGCCCTGGAGTCACTGACTGACTTACCTGCCTTCTCTCTAGATACCATGTTATGCAAGTAAAATAAGACTTTCTAGTCATTATAGCATATTTAAAATGCAGTTTCACAGTCACTATGTAAATCAAAAGCAAACTTCTGATTCAAAATAAAAATCAGAAAAACTTACTTAGAGCTTAGACTTATCTACAAAAGAGCTTTCCTGGTATGCTTCAGTATTTTATTAATAAATATGTTCATGTTGCACTTTGAGTGTCAAAGAAAAAAAAAAGAATCTATATAGCAGTACTTACCGAACAAATGCAGACCCTTATAAAATCATGTGCTTTGGTACTTAGCGAAAGGTCCTAAAATACAATAAATGTCACGGTGAGCAAATTATTACTTCTGGTAACAATATTGCAAGAGAAAAAAATAAACCACTAAAATACCATCTTATTCTGTGGCTGCTGTATTACCAAGTAGTTAACTGCAATGTTAATGCAAAGTATCAGTGTAAATTGTCAAGGTTTTAAGGTAGTATTTTAATATAATACATACAAGGCTTATATTTGTAGTATAAAATACTGCACTGCCGATTTAAAGACTTATTTTAAAAGAAGATAATTCTGAATTATATTTTTGTTTCTATGCTGTGACAGCCTAACTGAGTAGGTTTTTGTTTTTCATTCTAAAAATGAGACTTATGTCAGTTCATCCAAGGAGAAAAGAATGGGAATGGGAAGTATCACAGGGAGTTTAGGATTATATTATAGCCCAAATTAAATACCCAATTTGCCTCTAATGTGAGCCATGGTTTTCTAGCTGCACAGAGATAGAATTTAGCTAAAGCAGACACTAATTTCCCTGCTCTGTTCCTGGAACGCTAAAGAGAACATTCAGCACTACATCAGGCAATACTCCCATAAAGCTAATAGATTTAGCAGAATTGAAAGGTAACATGACCCCTGGAAATGAAAGCTTGCTGGCAAGGTAGAAATACCATAACCCTGGGATTTCTCAGTCTTGGTTTCATAGCCAATTCATAGGACTTTGGAGCTGCAGTGGACCACCTGGTCAGACACAGGTTTTGCAGGGTACAAATCCAGGACTCATAAGCTTTATCATTTGATTAGGTTCAAGGAGTAGTCTGTGGGACTACAGATAACTGCGTGAAAGGAGGGTAGCTAGAGTGGTGACCATTAAAAATTCCGGTAAATTGGAAAAAAAAAAAAAACAAAAACGCTGCAGCTGATAATTTTCTCATTTGTTTATGGAATTTCTCCCTTTTTCTCTCTTCTGGTTTCTCCTAGGAAATGTGTAATTAAATGCAATACTACTGTGTATCATCTGCTACTACTTTGTGTATTCATAAATAAATTCCTGTTTAAAATTCACATTTTGGTTGAATTACAAAAGTATACTGAATAACCCAATACATGAGATCAAAATGGACATTTTTGCTTTAAGAAATTCATCATTTGAAATCAAATAGGCTATCTTAGGAAGGTCACAGGGGAAGATGGATTAGAGCTATTCAACTCTACCAGTCTTTGTATAGATTGCAAACCAGGTCACTGCAGTTAATAACCAGACGTCATTAAATACATTATAAAAATATGCTCTACATCCAACTTTACAATTTAGAAAATAAATTTAATAAAACCTACATTGTTTCTTAAGAATTCATGTGTACATCCATATATTATTATTATTGTAATATTTGTTTGACAGCAAAGACCAAACAGATGCTATTTTTTTGAGACTCTGTCTTAATGTCTGCATATAGAGAGAGAAACAGGAGGACATTGTAACTGCAGCAAAATAGTTGGGAGATCCATTAGATAGAAAGATTAAAGTATAGCAAACCAAAATGCCATCTAAGTCAAGATTTTAGCAAACAAATTTCTCATAACCTCAAAAAAAGTCTTTCCTTAGGCCTTCCCTTCTTAATGTAATACCAGAAGTTATTTTTGTCAACATTTAGGTAGTGCAACAACCAGTTGTGACTAAATGTTTTTCTTCACTTGTCTCAATGGCTTAGTGAAATTCAATTTGGTACATTTTTAGTCATATGGGTTTAGGTTATTTGGCAACTGAGCACATAACTAATAATTTCAATTATTTAAAAAAATCAACTATATGTTATGACCAAACATCTGAGATTTTGTTGGTAAATATTGGAGTGTGTGATTTAATGAGATTGATTATCTGAATCTGCTTTTCTAATGCCAACTTCTAGATGACAATTTGTTTTACTTAAAAAGCATCTGTGTTATTCACATAGATATTAAAATTTGTGGTTATGCTTATGATATTTCTTCTGATAAATATCTAACATTACGGCAGTTTATTATCATGATACACCTATGAGTAAATATAATATACATGTATACATATGCATTTTGTCATCATGTATAAAGGAAGAGGATATTAGTAATAAAATAAGTGTGCTATAATAAAATATTAGCATAATAATCAGAACATGGACATTAGATAGGGTTACAATTACTAATGATTATTCTCTACTTTTTTTAATGTTTTAAAAATATTACTAACTGTACCTGAAACAGGATACACAAATTGTAGATAGCTTAATATTCAAATGCAGAAACAAATGCACACACATACACATGAAATACAGCTTTTTAAAATCTAAATATATTTTATCTAAAAATAGTAACAAGATAAAATATTATATAAGCTCTATCATTATTTATACTTCACTTGTACACTGTTTATGAGACTTTAGCTTAAGGAACTTAGTATCAGGAGTTTTTGTCTTAAAATTAGTGGGATTAAAGCAGAAAGTTTTGTTGGTTATGGTTTATATCATAAAGGTCAGGAGGGATGGAATCTTATTGGTCTCCATTGTTCCAACCTGGCAAGATTATTAAATGAAAAATTAAAACATTTTTCAAAAACTGCATTTACATGTTAAAACCATCCAAAGACTATTTAATTTATGCTCCATTAAAGTATGTGGTTTTATTTGGCAATCTATTACATTATTGAGACCAATTCTAATAGCAGCTGCCATTTATAATACCTGGGAGATACTAAGCAGTTTATTAAAGTGCTTATTTTCACTAATAGGAAATCTGAGCACTAGCTCCTTTTCTATCTAGTGTTATTATGTGGGTGAAAATGCATTTTCTCTAGATTAGATCTGGGGGAAATTTATCTTGGTAGTAGATGTAGATTTACCCTTATTGTTTTAATATATCAAAAGCATAGGCTTTTAAAAAGTTGTTTAATAAAAGCATCTGCAGAAAATGCAAAAAGGGAACATGCACGCTGCCAGGAATACTTCCCTAGGAGAATGAAGTGAAATAATGTATCCATTCCCATCCCTACTCCCCAATCTCTTATTTACTTGTCTTTTTTTTCTCATAAGCACAATCGTTGAAATTGAAAAATATAGGTGTCTTCAGAAATCTAGATTTATATACCAAGTTTCTTCTGCATGGCTTGTTTCTTTATTATTGAGCATAACACCAAGCTCAAGGGAAATCTGACTTTAGTTTTCTTTGCAAAGGGGTATAAGTAGAGGTTTGAACAAAACAAATCAGTAGGATCTTCTTTTTTAATACTATTGGAATCAAATGTCCTTAGATACTAAATAAACTTTTAATTAAGGCAGTGTATTCCAGAATATTAAGCCATACCATAACTTGCTCTTACCTAAGTTTAGATATCATATCCCTTCAAATGAATCTTCATACTGTACAAGATTACTTAAGTCTATCATCTATTGTGGCCAATAATAATAAATTAATAGTAATAATGTTTTCATTGATTGCATGTTTTCTATATGCAAAGTGCTATGTCAGGTAATTTACCTGCAGTCTCTTATCTTAAACAGACAACAGCTCCCTGGGGTTTATTGTAGTCATGCCAACTGCAATTTCATCCTTATGCTGATTTCTCAATCTCTTTTTCCTCAGCGTTTTGTGACTACTTCATTTCTCCATCCTGCAAGGGCTCAAAAATAAAATATTTGTTCTTTGATTTCCCCAAAATATAATTTACCAAGATCACTATTTGCAATCTACTTTTAATCCTGTTCTGGAGATAACAGAGGTTATATCGCTATACATTACAACAAAGGATGTGCATGGAATTTAAAATATTCTGGCTTTTTCAGTCTTCACCCATTCCTGCTCAAGCACATTTTACTACTCCTCCCTTCCTGTCTGCCCTTCTTTCGGATTTTTTTTTTCTTTTTTTTTTTTTTTTTTTTTTTTGCCTCTTGTATTTTTTTGTCCCCTGGTCTTCTCATTCCTGGTTCAACAGATATCATTGGGCTTGATGTGTGCCAGGTAGTTCAAAAGTCCTATAAACTTGTGTAGAAAATTTCACCTTTGTCTTTAACAATTTATACACACACACACACACACACACCCTGAACTGCTATATTTTAAATTATTAAACACACACAAATGCACACACACAGTTTCACTGCTACACTCAGAAAAATAAGTGTATTTAAATTGCAATTCAAGTGCTTAGTCATAAGACAAGCTTGATCTACATCCATTGCAAAATAAATCCATTTCCACATAAGTAGCCTAATTAAATTGGCCTCTGTTCATTATAACTCAAACATTGAGGAGAAAATATGGTCCACGGGGAGAGTGATCAGGTTTGCTACTGCAACATAATGTGCTTTCTGAGGAGTGGGCTGTCTGTACCTCCCCATCCTGCCTGGATCTCATATAGTGCTACAGACTTGGTCAGAGTACCTAAAGGTTGGAAAAGAATTTCCCCCTACTAGGAGATCTGCAATGACTTAACTGCTTATATTCCCATAGTTTCCAGCTGGAAATTGAGATGTTGTCAACTGCATCAAGTCATCAAGCCTGGGGGTGATTTGGGCTGAAGTACAGCTTTCACTCTTTAGGCCACGGATCCTGTGTCTGTGAACCTGAAGCCACCTGGAGTAGGTTCCAGTTCTAATTCCCACAGAGGCTCTCTGGAGTTAATCTATAGCCCTGAATGTTTGCTGATCACATAGCTGCATGTGTTTTCTGCTGGATTATATAATTCTAGTTTCCTCTCTTAACTTCTAATTGGAGGACGGCAAGGGGAAATACTCCTTATGCTCCTTTGAGGTTCCCATATGTTCAAATACTTTTTATGTGGTAGACACTAAAGTTGATTAACCATAAAAACTATAAAGGGAAACCTAGTTCTTATCCCAGTCTCTCCTTCTCAAATCTTCTGTATCCCATATATTTTAGGAAGCCACTGGAAAGTGTCCCACAAATGCTCATGAACAAGCTCACCAGGTGCTGCAGTTGTGGAGCTGAAAGCCACTCAATGGAGAAGGTTTTCCTCTGCAGGAGTATTACAGCATATTATGCTTTGCCGCTCTGCAAATTTCCAGGTAATTAACAAGCATTTTGGGGCTCAAGATCACACATCAGCTTCTTCTTACACAAAATATTCCCTAAGTTGGTGTGCCTTTTTAAAATTAAATTCTGATACATGATCCCGATTTATGCTGAGATGGTAAAACCATGCTCAGAAATTACGGTTGTCTCTAAAATTCTATCTAAAGAGTCCATAAGACATAAAATAAATGTTTCCTCTGATGACAGTCTACTGTGAGCAAAATGATACAGAACAATGGTTCTCAACTTTGGTTGCACATTAGAATCACCTGGGAGCTTCTTAAAATTTCTGATACTCAATTCTTATCCCAGGAAAATTAAATCAAAGGCTTTGGGGGTGGAGCCAGGGCATAGATACTTTTTCCCAAGTGATTGTAATGCAACTGGTTCAACATCCCAAGTGAAGCTAAGGTTTAGAGCCCCTGATAAATATACTTTTTTGTTTGCAATACAACAAAGGAAATTTTGATAAACACAATTTAATATCAGCATGGAAAGAACACGCAGTCATGTTTCCCTTAACGATGATATGTTCTGAGAAATACATCTTTAAGTGATTTGTCATTGTGGGAAGCTCACACGGTGTACTTACACAAGCCTGGATAACATAGCCCACTGCGTATCTAGGCTTTAAGGTGCAGCTTGTCACTCCTGGGCTACAAAACTGTATGCCTGTTACTGCGGTGAATACCATAGGTAACTGTGACGGAATGCTAAGTATTTGTGTATCTAAATATGTCTAAACGTTGAAAATTTACAGTAAAATATGGTATAAAAGATACAAAGTGGTACACCTATATAGGGCACTTACAGTGAACGGGGCTTACAGGACTGGAAGTTGCTTGGGTGAGTCAATGAGAAAGTGGAAAGTGAAATGTGAGGCCTAGGATATTGCTATATATGACTCAAGGCTTCATAAACACTGTCCATTAGGCTACACTAAACTTATTTTATAATATTCTTTCTTTAAAAATAAATTTATACTCATTTACCATTACATTTTTTTTTCTTTATTAAGTTTGTCCCCCCCCTCCCTTTTTTTTTTTTTTTTCTGAGATGGAGTCTCACTCTGTAGCCCAGGCTGGAGTGCAGTGGTGTGAGCTCAGCTCACTGCAACCTCCACTTCCTGGGTCCTAGTTGAAGCAATTCTCCTGCCTCAGCCTCCTAAGTAGCTGGGATTACAGGCATGTGTCACCATGCCCAGCTAATTTTTGTATTTTTAGTGGAGACGGGAGTTTCACCATGCTGAACAAGTCTGGTCTGGAACTCCTGACTTCACGATCTGGCCACCTTGGCCTCCCAAAGTGCTGGGATTACTGGTGTGAGCCACTGTGCCTGGTCACTTTCTCACTTTTAACTTTTGGACTGTTTTGTAATTACAGCTAAAAGTATAAACACATCGTACAGCTGTACAAAAAATTTTCTTTCTTTATATCTTTATTCTATAAGCTTTTCTAATTAATTTTTTATACTTTATGGTTAAAAAGTAAGACGCAAACCCACACATTAGCCTCTGCCTTCAAAGGGTCTGGATCAATGTCGCTGTCTTGAGTCTCCTCATCTCGTCCCACTGGGAGTTCCTCTGGGGCAGTGACATGCTTGCAACTGTCATCTCCTGTGATAACAAAATCTTCTTCTGGAATATCTTCTGAAAGACCTGCCTGAGACCATTTTACAGTTGATTTCTTTAATAAGTAGAACCAGTACACTCAAAAATAATTAAAGGTATAGCAAAGATATATACCAGTAACATAGCTCTTTATTATCCTTAGGAAGCCTTCTGTACTGTCTGCAATTTGTACCTGGTTTAGTTCTATATGAATAAAAGTTCTGTAGGTTTGTTTATGTCACCATGATGACAAACACGAGACAACAAACACATGAGTAACACATTGCACAGTGACCTTATGACTATGACACCACTAGAAAACAGGAAATATTTAGTTTATTGCAATCTTATGGACATCGTTGGATATGTGGTCTGTGGTTGACTGAAACATCTTGATATTACCGTATATTACTCTTCTGATACATAACTGTAAATTACCCTTCTGATACAATTGATGAAAAACAATCAATTTTAATGAATCACTAAATCTTCACCCTTAAATTTATGTAAAAATACTATGTAAGAAAACCTAACAGTCTCAAATATTTATTTACTCTCATTTAATTTGATGCCATTGTTAAAGAGAGTAGTGATGTATGTACAACATATATTTTTATAAGAAAGAGATCTTTCCTCTTCATAGAGCTCAGTTTCCTGCTGTCTGCTTCCCACTTAATGTCATAATCTTCTGTGACATCACAATTAATTCCTGCAGAGATGATTATAGTTGCACTGAGAGGATTATGATTTCAGGAAAGTGATAAACAGCAGGGACAGAATAAGGTCTTTTTTTTTTGTTTCCCAAGGATTATTAGCTTGGTAAAAGGGAAAGTAGTAAAAAAAGAAAGAAAGAAAGAAAAACATGCCTGCAGATATTATAAAACAAGATAAAACTGTAGATTTGTTTCTTTTGTGAAAGGCCATTGACTCTAAATAGTTTTCTGTTGATTGCACTGGCTTAATTACTTACTTAAACAGTGAATGTTTTGTCAGCTCAATCAAATATTTTATTAGTATTGCTTACTATTAAGATTCCAAATGCAACTTGTGATTTAGATTTACTAGCATTATCATTGTAGTTATTGACTACCTGTGAATATTTAGCACTACAACCACCTTCAATTTTAAAACAGAGATAAACTACATTTGGCCTTCATGAAATGTATTAATTTTCATTAAGACTATCAAGAAGTAAGTTTTAAGGAAAGTAATTTTTTTGTTCACATAAACTCTATTATTTTGAATAGGGTTTTGCTTTTGAAGGAAACATCAATCAGGTTTTTTTTTGTTTTTTTTTTTTTTTGAGGCCGAGTCTCTGTTGCCCAGGCTGGAGTGCAGTGGTACAATCTCTACTCGCTGCAACCTCTGCCTCCTGGGTTCAAGCAATTCTCCTATCTCAGCCTCCCGAGTAGCTGGGACTACAGGCATGTGCCATGACGCCTGGCTAATTTTTTGCATTTTTAGTAGAGATGGGGTTTCACAGTGTTAGCCATGATGGTCTCCATCTCCTGACCTTGTGATTCTCCCACCTCAGCCTCCCAAAGTGCTGGGATTGCAGGAGTGAGCCACTGTGCCTGGCCACATTAATCAGTATTCTTAATTCTAAGGAAAGATATCCAAAGGGCTATGTACTAACAGTATGCAGCTACACTTTCTTCTAAACATTCATTATATTACTTGACTCCCAAATCTATCTTGGTATTATCTATTTACATATACAGAAAGTTAATATCATATATAGTCTGTGGCTTATAATCATATCAAACATATAAGAACTAGCAGTAGAAGAGACACAGATCAAATTTGACTGTAAGGCAAACACCATTCCCATTGGCTTTACCGTCTGGTAAGGGTTTGCCTATAAAAATACTTAGGTAGCAACAATTTTTCCAAATTCGTATTTATCTAGGCTTTCAGAAAAAGTCAGATAAAATACATAAGGAGGCATAATTTACCCTCTTCCTCAACTAACAATTTAAATCTAAATCACATTTAAGGCTCCATGGAGTTGTTTTTTGTGGGTTTGCTTTGTTTTGTTTTTGAATTTCTCCCAGAATGCATCATATTATTTAATAGTTATATAAACTATGCCGAGGCTTGAAAGATTCAAAACAGTACAAAGTTTATCTGCTTGTTTCTGAGTGAGTCTAAGGTATTACTCTTAGTAAACTAACATACCATCACCAATAAATGCTTAATTTTCACAGTTGACATTGATCATGAGTTGGAAAATAAAAACAAAATGAAAATGTTTGTAAGCAACTTCAGGAAGCTGTAAAATGGCGTTTTTACAGAAGAACTTTCTTCATAATTACACAAATACAATTTTCATACTGAAAACTTTTTTGCTTTAACATTTTTCTAAATTATAATTAATTGATTTAAATCTTGCCTTAATGAAAGAATCCAAGCAGATATGATTAATTTCTTACACTCTAACTACATAACATACCCAAGAGGCTATTCTAAAATGCTCAGCAATTCAGACCCTTATCGATTATAATTTATATAAATTATCTGTTTCTCTCCAAAACTGCAACTGATACACACATCAGTAGGCTGTTGGAAACATACAGGGCAGACTCTCTCCAAGTGGGTTATTATGAAAGTTGATTTAATTATTTCTTTTAGAAGTTTAATATGCAAAAAGCTAACTTATGGAAATATTCAGACCATTACCAGATGGCTATGAAAATTGTTTTTCATTAAATTGGACTGTTTAAATTTTCCAGGTCCATGAATCCATAGACAGTTTAATCATAGTCAAGAGGGAATTGTAACTCTGGAAAACTAAGCAGAACCCTGTAGCCAGAACTATATTGATAATTATAATGAAATAAGACCACATGATCGGGAGTTAGCCTACAGGAAGGTAATTCTAGACATTCAGAGTCTGATACAAGAGCTGCATCACAGGCAGCCCTTGAAGAATGTTCCCAAATAATTTTTTGAATAAATAGGAACTAGAATCTACTGTCTTTATCAGAGAAAGAGGTACATGCTGTCATCTTTGGGCTGTTCATGCCACTGAGTTAGGATTATGGTTTCAAATTTTATTTTCACTTATCCATTCAAAGGAACAATTACTGAATACTTCTCAGTGAGCAAAGTTTGGATATAAAGTCATGCAACTGATTTTGAAAACAGTCTGCCAGACGAGTGACTTTTTCATCTCCATCTTCACAGAGGGCTTCAGGGAATGCTCTTTAATTCTCAAGCTCTTTAGGAAGCTTTTTATTTTGCAAAATATCAATGTAAAAATATTTTATTACTTCAGACATACACACCTTAAAAGCATTATGACTGAATTCTGTGGGTTGATGACCTAGTTGAGGATTTATGATTAATATGAAATAGAGAAATGTTACAGCTAAGTAACAAATGCAAAGTAGTGTAATACACATTTAACTCCCCAAAATATGATTATATTGTGAAATGCTCTGGTGACCTACGTAGAGATGTTTGATCGTGTTGCTTAGGAACTATCATGATATTCATGTTTGTGCAAAAATTAAGAATCCATTTTCACAACACACTCTAAGAAGAGAATGAATCTTCCCAACAAGAAAATATTTAATAGATCTGATACTTTCCCTACATCTCAAATACTAATCCCACAGATCAGAGCTGCTAACGCATTTCAGTTGCTAATGAAGATGAAGTCAAGTTAGAGTCAGTTTAATAATTATCTAAATGATGACAGAGTTTTGCAGACATTGGAGAGAAAGCTTTCTGTATTACTTCATTTTTACACTCCTATAACGAACTGCCTGAGACCGGGTAATTCATGAGGAAAAGAGGTTTGACTCAGAGTTCTGCAGACTTAACAGGAAGCATGGCTAGGAGGCCTCAGAAAACTTGCAATCATGGCCGTAGATGAAGGGAAACTAAGCACGTCGTACCACGGCAAAGCAGAAGACAGAAAAAAAGAGCAAGAGGGATCTGCCAGACTTTTAAAGCATCAGCTCTCCTGAGAACTGGGTGTGGTCACAGAGCCAAATCATATCACTTTCCATGAACAATTAATGACTAGTATCTATCAATACAATCTTTTATACTGAGTACGTGCAGGGCAAAGACTAACCCTGAAGCCAGAGAAATACATCTTGCCTGAGATACGCTGTGGAATGGACAGAAGTAATTTCAGATTGCCACCACGGGTTAAAATTTTACTTGATGCTCAGTTCCAAAGGTTTCATGTCTGATAATAGAAACTTGTCCTTCCACATTCTTATATATGAACATATAATCACAATTCTCATTAAAGAATGTGGCTTCAGCAATTTTTTTTTTTTTTTTTTTTTTTTTTTTTTTTTGAGAAGGAGTCTTGCTCTGTCGCCAGGCTGGAGTGCAGTGGCGCAAAGTCGGCTCACTGCAACCTCCGCCTCCTGAGTTCAAGCGATTCTTCCACCTCGGCCTCCCGAGTAGCTGGGATCACAGGCACGTGCCACCATGCCTGGCTATTTTTTGTATTTTTACTAGAGACGGGTTTTCACCACGTTGGCCAGGACGGTCCCGATCTCTTGACCTCGTGATCTGCCCTCCTCGGCCTCCCAAAGTGCTGGGATTACAGGTGTGAGCCACCACGCCTGGCCAGCAATTCTTAATAAATGATTTCTCGTCATGAACATTTTCATTCATTATTATAAAGATATCTCAACTGAGAGGAGATCACTTTATTATCAAATGCAAGTTTATGGGAACTGAGGTATAACATCCTAGTAACTTCTTTCCTATAAACTTCTGACCAAAGAAAACCTGTTTCAGCTAACGGCTTCACTGTAATGTTTGTAAGCTTAAAGTCAAAGGAAACCCAATAATAGATTAACTGAAGCATATGACACTATGTTAACTCCATGCATACATTTTGTTTGTTCTTTACTTGAAGAGATTAAAGTACATACTTTAACATCACTTTCCATCATAAATATACTTAACTCATTCATGAAAGTCACATAATAATTTGCTAGAAATTAGAAGGTAAACATCCTTCTACTCTCTGTATCTGTTGCCCATTTTTAATCAGGTTATTTTTTTTTTTTTTTTTTTTTGCCATTCAGTTTGACTTCCTTATATATTCTGGATTGTAATCTCTTTTTATATGTATAGTTTGCAACTAAGTTCTCTCATTCTTCTGGTTCCTTTATAGTTTTGGGTTTTACATTTGTGTCTTTAATTCATTTTTAATCGATTTTTTTTTTTTTTTGGTATGTGGTGAGAAATAGGAGTCTAGTTTCATTATTCTGCATGCGAATATCCAGAATTCCCAACATTTATAGAAGAAAATATCCTTTCCCTAATGGATGTTCTTGGTGTCTTTGTCTAAAATCAGTTTACTATAACAGTGCGAATTTATTTCTCTATTCTCCTTTACGTTCTGGTAATCTGTGTGTCTGTTGTTATGCCTTGATTATGCTGTTTAATACATGCTTTGTAACATAAAGTCAGTGTAATGTCTCCAGCTTTGTTTTCTCTCAGAATCTCTTTGGCTAAAACAAGACTTTGTAGTTTCATACAAATTTTAGGATTGTTTTTCTAATTCTCTGAAGAATGTCATTGGTATTTTGATGGTAATATCTTTCATCAACGGGCCGGGCGCGGTGGCTCAAGCCTGTAATCCCAGCACTTTGGGAGGCCGAGGCGGGTGGATCACGAGGTCAAGAGATCGAGACCATCCTGGCCAATATGGTGAAACCCCATCTCTACTAAAAATACAAAAAATTAGCTGGGCATGGTGGCACATGCCTGTAATCCGAGCTACTCAGGAGGCTGAGGCAGGAGAATTGCCTGAACCCAGGAGGCGGAGGTTGCGGTGAGCCGAGATCGCGCCATTGCACTCCAGCCTGGGTAACAAGAGCGAAACTCCGTCTCAGAAAAAAAAAAAAAAAAAAAAAAAAAATATCTTTCATCAACGTTTAATCATTGTCATTGTAAAGATTTTTCATCTTCATGGTTAAATTTAATCCTAGGAATTTTTTTGTAGCTATTGCAAATGAGATTGCTTTCTTGGTTACTTTTTCAGAGTTTGCTATTTTTTTTTTCTTTTTACAATAGATAATCTTATTTACATTAATACAGATTCATTTTACATTCTTAAATCAGACACTAATAGATGCTTTATTTTAGTGAATTATAAAGGAAAGAGAGTTTGCTATTGCCATGTAGAAACATTCGTTATTTTTGTATGTTGACATTGCATTCTGCAACTTTCCTGAATTTGTATATTTGTTCTGAAAGTTTTTTTTAGTTTTTTTTTTTTTGTTTTTTTTGTTTTGTTTTGTTTTTGTTTTTTTGGTGAAGCCTTCAAAGTTTTCTATACATAAGATCATTTCACTTTGTTTTCAAAAAAGGCTACTTTGACTTTCTCTTTTCCAATTCAGATGCTCTTTATTTCTTACTGTTGCCTAATTTTTTTGGATAGAAATTCCATACTATGTTGAATAAAAGTGATGGAAATGGGCAACTTTGTCCTGTTCTAGAGCTAAGAGGGATTGCTTTCAACTTTTATATTATGTTGATGATGATGAACATTTTTTCTATATTTACTTCTTGAGAGTTTTTAACACAATGGCATGTTGAATTTTATTAAATGTTTTTTTCTGTACTATTGAAATAATCATATACTTTGTTAAAATTTTATAAACTTTTACTGTAAATTCAGGGATACACCTTCAGCTTCCTTCAATAGGTAAACATATGTCATGGGAGTCTGCAGTACAGATTATTTCATCACCCAGGTATTAAGCCTAGTATCTATTAGTTACTTTTCCTGATCCTATCCCTCCTCCCACCATCCACCTTTTAATAGGCCCCAGTGTGTGTTGTTCCCCTGTATGTGTCCATGTGTTCTCATTTATCTCCCACTTAACAGCGTGAATATGTGGTATTTGATTTTCTGTTCTTGTGTTAGTTTGCTAAGGATAGTGGCCTCCAGTTCCTCCAAGGGATTTCATTGCTTTTTATGGTTGCATAGCATTCCATGGTGTATACGTATGACATTTTCTTTATCCAGCTTACCATTAATTGGCATTTAGGTTGATTTTCTATCTTTTCTATAATGAATAGTGCTGTAATGAACATATACATTCAAATATATTTATAACAATTATTTATATTCTTTTGGGAATATAACCAGTAATGAGATTGATGGGTCAAACGGCATTTCTGCCTCTAGGCCTCTGAGGAATTTCCACACTGTCTGCCATAATGCTTGAACTAATTTACCTTCCACTAACAGTCTCAAATAGTTCTTTTTTTCTCCATAACCTTGGCAGCATCTGTTGTTTTTTGACTTTTTAATAATTGTCATTCTGACTGGTGTGAGATGGCATCTCCTTGTGGTTTTTATTTGCATTTCTCTAATGATCAGTAATGTCGAGCTTTTCTTCCCATGATAGTTGGCTGCATGTATGTCATATTTTCAGAAGTGTCTGTTCATGTCCTTTGCCTACTTTTTAATGTTTTTTTTCCCTATAAATTTATTTAAGTACTTTATAGATTCTGGATATTAGGCCTCTGTCAGATGCATACTTAGCAAAATTTCTCTTGCTTTCTATAGGTTGTCTGTTCATTCTCTTAATAGTTTCTTTTGCTGTGCAGAAGCTCATTAGTTTAATTAGATCCTATTTGTCAATTTTTGCTTTTGTTGCAATTGTTTCTGGTGTCTTCATTTGCCCATGCCTATGTCCTGAATGTTATTACCTAGGTTTTCTTCTTGGATTTTTACAGTTTGGGGTTTTACATGTAAGTCTTCAATCCATCTTGAGTTAATTTTTGTACATGGTGTAAGAAAGGGGTCCAGTTTCAAAAGGGGTCCAGGGCAAGCATGTGGCTAGCCAGTTATCCCAGCACCATTTATTGAAAAGGAATCCTTTCTCCATTGCTGGTTTTTGTCAAGTTTGTCAAAGATCAGATAGTTGTATGTGTGTGGGCTTATTTCTGTGTTCTCTATTCTGTTTCATTGATCTAGGTGTCTCTTCTTGCATGAGTACCATGCTGGTTTGGTTACTGTGGCAGTAAAGTCTGAAGTTGGATAGAATGATGCCTCCAGCTTTGTTATTTTTGCTTGGTATTGCCTTGGTTTTGGTGGCTCTTTCTCCATTCTATACAAATTTTAAAATCGTTTTTTCTAATTCTGTGAAGAATGTCAATGTTTAACAGGAATAGCATTGAACCTATAAATTGCTTTGGGCAGTATGGCCATCTTAACCATGTTTATTCTTTCTGTCCATGAACATGGAATAGCTTATCCACTAAGATCAGGCAGGCTTCATCCTCAGAATGCAAGTTTGGTTCAACATATGCAAATCAATAAATATGATTCATCACATAAACACAACTAAAGACAAAAAAATACATAATTACCTCAACAGAGGCAGAAAAGGCATTTGATGAAATTCAACATTCCTCCACATTAAAAACTCTCAATAATCTAGGTATTGAAGGAACATACCTCAAAATAATATGAACCATATATGACAAGCCCACAAGCAACATTTACTGAATGGGTAAAAGCTGGAAGCATCTCACCCGAAAACTGGCATAAGACAAGAATGCCCTTTCTCATCACTCCTATTCAACGTAGTATTGGAAGTTCTGACCAGGGCATTCAGGCAAAAGAAAATAAATGGCATTCAATAGGGAGAGAGGAAGTCAAACTATCCCTGTTTGCACATAATATGATGCCGTATCTAGAAAATCCTATTGTCTCAGCCCCAAAGCTTCTTAAGCTGATAAGCAACTTCAGCGAAGTCTCAGAATATAACATCATGTGCAAAATTTGCTAGCATTTCTATACAACACCAACAGTTAAGCTGAGAGCCAAATCACAAAGAAACTCCCATTCAAAATCGCCACAGAAAGAGGAAAATACCTAAGAAAACAGCTAACAAGGAAGATGAAAGATCTCAATAGAGAGAACTACACACCTTCTGCTCAAAGATGGCATAATCATATACTTTTTGTCTTTGTTAGTGCATCACATTATTGATATGCATCTGTTGAACCATTAATATGATTTAGCTGTGTTCCCACCCAAATCTCATCTTAAACTGTAGCTCCCATAATTCTCATGTGTGGTGGGAAGGACCCAGTGGTAGGTAATTGAATCATGGGAATGAGTCTTTCCCATGCTGTTCTCATGCTAGTGACTAAATCTCACAAGATCTGATTTTTTTTTTAAAGGGGAGTTCCCCTGTACGTGATCTCTTGCCTGCTGCCATGTAAGATGTCATTTTGCTCTTTCTTCTTCTTCTACCATAATTGTGAGGCCTCCCCAGCCATGTGGAGCTGTGAGTTCATTAAGCCTCTTTCCTTTATAAATTACCTAGTCTCAAGTATGTCTTTATCAGCAGTATGAGAACAGACTAATACAGCCATCCTTTTATTCATGGCATAAATCCCACCTGATCATAGTGAATGATCTTTGCAATTTGTTTTTGTATTCAGTTTGCTGGTATTTTGTTGAGGATTCTTGCCTCTATATTCATTGGATACATTGTCCTATTTTTGTTGTTGGTGTTGTTGTTGTTCTGTCCTTGGTTTATTTTGATATCAGGGTAATACTGGTCTCATATCTACTCTTCAGTTTTTTTGGAATAGTTTGAAAAGAGTTGCTATTAATTATTTTTTAAATGTTCGGTAGAACTCATAAAGCTATTAGGGCCTGTGTTTTCTTTAATGGGAGACTATATTTTTACTACTGATTCAATCTTGTTACTCATTATAGTTGTGTTCAGGTTTTTAATTTGTTAATGATTCTATTTTGTTAAGTAGAATATGTTCAGGAATCTCTTTCTTCTAGGTTTTCTAATTTATTGGTAAATGTTATTCATAATAGTCTACAGTGATTCTGTATTTCTGTAATATTGGTTGTAATGTCTCTTTTTTCAACCCTGACAATTTATTTGAGTCTTTTCTTTTTTTAATCTAGCTAAAAGTTTGTCATTTTTTTTCTTTCAGCAAAACACTTTATGTTGTTTCAAAACTCTTCATGTTGTTTATCTTTGTATTATTTTTATTTTCTATTTTATTTATTTCTGCTCTGATCTTTCTACTAATCTTGGATTTAGTTTGTTCTTGCTTTTTAGTTCTTTGAGGTATAGTGTTAGTTGGTTTATTGAGATCTTCGTGCTTTTGGAGGTAGGTGTTTATTGCTATACACTTCTCTCTTAGAACTGCTGTTGTTGTATCCCATAGGTTTTGGTATGTTTTGTTTAAATTTTCATTGGTTTCAAGAAAATTTAATTTTCTTTTTAATGTCTTCATTGACTTTTTTTTTTTTTTTCAGAATACTCTGTTTAATTTACATGTAGTTTTATAGCTTCCAAAGTTTCTTCTATTATTGATTTCTAGTTTTATTCCACTGTGGCCAGAAAGTCAGAAAAAATACTTGAGATTTTTTTTTTAATTTATTGAGAGTTTTTGTGGCCTAACACATGATCTTTCCTTATAAAGTTCCATGTTCTGTTGTGAAAAAGGAGTATTCTGTATCTACTATGTAGAATGTTCCGTAAATCTCTACTAGATCCATTTGGTCTAGGATGCATTTAAACCCAATGTTTCTTTGTTAATTTTCTCTCTGAATGATCTGTCCATTGTTGAAAGTGGGGTGTTGAAGACCCCTACTGGTATTGTATTGCAGCCTTTCTTTCCCTTTAGATCTAATAATATTTACATCATATATTTGCATTATGTTGTGTTCAGATATATTTATACTTCTTCTATTCTTTTGCTCATTTGATCTCTTTATTAATATATAATGTTCTCTGTTTCCTCTCTGCAGATTTTTTAAATTAAAGCTGATTTTGTTTGATATAAACATAGATATTCTCACTTTATTTTGGTTTTCATTTGAGTGGATTAATAATTTTCACCCCTTCACTTTCATTCTGTGTGTTCTCATAGGTGAAGTGACTACCTGTAGGCAGCATATTGTTGATTTTTGTTGTTTTTGTTTTATGTATTCAGCAAAAATAACCTTGAATGTAGGTGGAATAAATTCTGTAGCAGTTCCCCTGGAGAGTTGTGCACTATCATATATGAGTATGGTATAATGTTGACAGAGCCTTGGTGATGGGGATAGGCAGTGGCCACTGACCTTTAGAGCAGAACACACTTTAGCAGTGTCTCTGGTTACAAGATGACACCATGCAGCAGCAGCAGCTTGGGTCACAGGGGGAGGGGCACACTGTGTCCCTTCTCAAGAGCAACAGACCTGTATGAACTGCTGATAGCTCCCAGATTTGCCTCAGGAACTGTAAAAGATGTATGATTCTCCAGCAGCAAATATTGCAGGTGCCTGTGGTGTCAATAGAGGATTCTGGTGGCCTTTGATTACCTTTTTCCTACAAGGAGATGTCCTTCCTAGTTTAAAGCTGATTTTGACCGGTGAGAATGGGTGGCAGGAGCAGAGCATTTTGTTTTCTTCTTATTTGGCCATTCTGAGTCTCTATGTTCCACAGGATCTCTGCCACTCCCTTGCTGTGCTTCAGCACTTTCCTTCAGACCCTATAGTCAAAGTCTAGCTGTTTGTTGTTTTTGTCCCTTTTTTGTGAGAGGATGAGCCCTGGGGGCCTCTAGTTCACCATCTTGCTGACATCACCTCTTCGCTCATGACCTTTAATGCCCATGTAATATATTTCTTTCTCCTTAAAGAGACAAAAAATAACAATCTTCAAAGAATGTAATATTTACCCACACCTGAATCACCTTGAAGTATTATGTAAATGTAAAAATCATTCACAAGATAGTCAATATATGTTAATGACTCAATTAAAAAGGACAGCTTGGGGCTGGGCATGGTGGCTTTTACCTGTAATCTCAGTACTTTGGGAGGCCAAGGCAAGTGAATCACCTGAGGTCACAAGTTCAAGACCAGCCTGGCTAACAATGCTGAAATTCTGTCTTTTTAAAAATACAAAAATTAGCTGGGCAGGTGCCTGTAATATCAGCTTCTTGGGAGGCCGAGGCTGAATAATTGCTTGAACCCGGGAGGCAGAGGTTGCAGTGAGCTGAGATCCCACCATTGCAACAGAGTGAAACTCCATCTCAAAAAAAGAAAAAAATAAAGGAAAAGAAAAAGAAAGAAAGAAAAGAAAAAGAAAGAAAGAAAGAAAGAAATGGCTTGAATTAGGTACAAAAGAGACTACGTCAATTACCCAATTTTTTTTTTTTCTTTTAAACCAGGTCTGGCTCTGTTTCCCAGGTTGGAGTGCAATGGTATGACCTTTGCTCACTGCAACTTCTGTTTCCTGGGCTCAAATTATCCTCCTACCTAAGCCTCTCCAGTAGCTGGGACTACAGGCTGGCACCATCAGGTCCGGCTAATTTTTTTTTTTTTTTTTTTTTTTTTTTGGTAAAAATGGTGTGTTGCCATGTTGCCCAGGCTTGTCTCAAACTCTGGGGCTCAAGCTACTTTACTGCCTCAGCCTCCCAAAGTGCTGGAATCACAGGTGTGAGCCACTATACCCAGCAATTTACTCTATTTGTTTAGAAATAGCAAACACTAATAATCCTAGAGAAGAGTTTTCAGTTTTAGTTGTTTTCTAATAATAACCAGAAACCACTATTTTATGTTTTTGAATAGATGATAATAAAAATCTACTCAGAAGCAATATTGAGTCAGTTATGAGAGGAATTTTCAAAGACGTTCTTTCTCATAAAATGATTCAGGTCTTGAAATGATGTGGCACATCACTCAACAGGAGCTGGGACCGAGCAGTCACCAAATATCAGTCTTGATAATGACAGTCCAAGCCATTTATTTGAAATTCTTCCTGTTTATCCTTAAGGTCAACAATTGTCCTACACCTCTAGGAGTTCAGACTCCTTTGCGAGTTACAGTGATGAGAAACATTTGTCACAGTTCAGAAATTGCTTCCTGAAGACAAACTGAAAGGCGTAATAGGTTAGACCAAGCACTCAGAAGTTTGAATACTTACCTGCACTCCAGCACTTTATTCAAAAACAATCTAAATGGCTTTTGATATAATATTCTGACACTTTTCATTTAGATCTTGTCTGAAAGAGCAAAGGCAGAGGCAATCAAAAATAAAATAAAAATATGGGGTAGGAAGAGTAGATATTGAAGCTTTATGAGCATAAAATATACAAATTAAATTTGCGATGAAGGTCTGAAGAGTGCCTTGATGAAAACTCCTGGTAGTTATGACTATGGTAAAGCCATTTATTATGTCTACCAGTAAGTATACACAGAATAAGGTAAGATAAGGTTGTTGTCTACACAGGCTGTACTATTTCTCAAGTCTGTAACTAGATGGGGTGCCAGAGCTAGGATCCTTTTATCTTTCTTTTTTTATTTTTTTGTTTGTAAATAAATTTCCATTTTTACAACTTAGATTAACACAGAATAGAGCACGAACAACAACGATAAGCAAAATCCCTCATCTTCATGACTGCAGTAGTGACCCCCTGCTTATAGCACAATCCTAGCCATGACTTTAATCATAATGAAGGCATGCACAGTAGTGGGTTAAAGATAAACCTAACCTCAGTATCCATGTTTTCTTCAAATATACTCTATGGAAGTTTGACAATATTTAAATGGAGTTTGGTAATTTATTTTCTGAACTCTGGTAATACTCTATATATGCTGATACGATCCAATAAAAAATAAACTAGAATTAAGAGGGAAAACTAACCTCTGAAAAGGAAAAATAATAGAAATCAGATAATCTATTTATTAAAAACTTCTTGATGCATCTAGTTTAAAAGCAGCTTATTATATATCACTGAAAAATGTGGGAGTAATATTTGTCATGTGTTTAAGCTGCAATGAGGAAAAGACACAGTATGTATATATGTGGGTGTTACATGTATGTATGGATGTGTGTATATTTTATTATTTTATTTTATTTCTTTTTGGTGCTCATGAGGGTGTTTTGTCTTTCTTCCTTGCTGCTATACTTTAGATGCCTAGAATAGTGTCTGGCACACAGAGGTGATCAACAGTAGTTGTATTAATAAAATTCAACACTTACTAATTAATAAAAGGCTAGTATCTCAATATAAATATAGAAAAACATCTCTTATTCTTACTAATCCTTTTTCATTTTTCAGTTAAAAAGAATAACTTTACAGTTAAATATAAAAATAAAGGATTAGTAAAACTAAGAGGTATTCAGCCTCACTAGTAATTAAAGATTTTATATACGAAATATAGTTTTTCCCTAAAAAGTAGAAATCATTGAAAACAATATTAGTATAATTTTGATTAGAGTGTGGTAAAATTTCTGCTTAAAAGATAAATTCTGGACAACAAGAAATGTTTATCATATTTAATCCCAAAGCTACAGAATATGCATGTCTTCAACACATAAATTCTATTTCTTGCACCTTATTCTATGATAAAAACAAGTGACAAGAACACACATACACATGCTAGAATATACGCCAATTGCAATGAAACTCACTATAATCTAAAAGAAAACTATTTTTAAAATATGTAATATAAAAATTTAGAAAAGAAGATTCAAAGGACAATATAAATACATGAATTTATTTTTAGTCTCCTTGAGTGACTCTGACCATGCACATAATTTTCTATTCTTTTCTCTCCACAGTTGAATGGGTTTAATACAATAACTTATTTTAGTATATATTTTTAATAAGATTTTCCCACTCTTGTCCAATTTCTAGTCTGTTGCCCGGGAGAAAATGGACTGACAAGTTGATTTAAATTTTCTTTTACACTTGGACATAATAGTATCATCTCTTATGAATTTTGCCATTCTAAACTCTTCAGAACTCTGGATGAGTTAAACAAATTAAATTTCTGAATCTGTAAATGTGAGAACACTGGTGGCTGTGATGGTTAATTTTATGTATCTACTCTACTGGGTTAAAGGATGACCAGATATCTGGTAAAACATTTCTCCTGGGTGTGCTTGTGAGGGTGTCTCCAAAAGAGATTGTCACTTGAATCAGTAGAGTGAATAAAGAAGATCTGCCATTACCAATGTGGGTGAGCATCGTTCAATCTTTTGAGGACCCAAGTAGAACAAAAAAGAAGAGGGTAAATTCACATTCTCCCTTTCAACTGGGACATCCATCTTCTCCTGTCTGCCAATGTTGGTGTTCCGAGTTCTCAGTCTCTTGGACTCAGGCTAAATTACACCACGAGCTTTCCTGAGTTTCTGCTTGCAGACAAGTTGTTGGACTTTTCTACCTCTGATTTCTTTAATAAGTATCCTCATGTATTTCTCTATTTGTCTGATCTTTTAGCCAGCTGATCTTTTTGCAAACTATTGCTTCCTACGGTGTGAGAGGAAGTTTTCATTTCGGTCATATTGGATAGAAAACAGCCTTTTAATGTATGTTATCTGTAGTGTGTATGGTGTGAAAGCCTCCTGCAATATGACTCTTGTTGCCTTCCCCTCCATCTTTATCTCGCATCATTCCTAAACAAATTCTGCCTAGACGTACCAACAGGATGAATTTCTGTGTTTGCTGTAGAAAAAAATTACCCCTTCAGGCTGACCTAACCACTACCTTTTGGTCTCCATCCTTCTCTGATCGGACTTCTCTGACCAGATTGGGGTCTGCTTATCTGTTCTTTCATAGTTCACTGTGCATAACTTTATTGCCATATTGCACTGGTGTATGTTGTTTTCCTTATCTTTTTTCCTGCTAGATTCTAAAATCCTAGAAGAAAGAACCTATGTCTTTTATGAAAGGTACCAGGAAAATGGCAGACACTAGCCACTCTAGAAATACTGTCACAGGAACAAAATAATTGAAAGTTGCCAGGCATGATGGCACTCACCTGTAATCCCAGATTCTAGGGAGGCTGAGGTAGGAGGATCGCTTGAACCCGGGAGGTAGAGGTTGCAGTGAGCCAAGATCACACCATTGCACTCCAGAGTAAAACTCCATCTCAGAAAAAAAAGAAGCACGCATAAAAATAATACATAAAAGTAATAAAATTAATCTTCCTCCAAGGATGAAGCCATGTTGATATTCACAGTTGTTCCGTCTAATTCTGATGTAAAGACACAGTGCTGTAATTATAATGAAAGGTGATAATCAACATAATCCTTTAATGGATAAATGCAGCACTTTTTGATTTTAAATGTTTTAATAACTATATTTTACTATAGTTATATTACAAAATGTTTTAAGCTATGGGAAAAAATCAAATAAATTCTGAGCAGATAACTAACATGTTATAATGCCATAGCCTTTCCATCTTGCTTGTGTTTTCTTATCTTGTTTTCATGGCATTCACTGCACATTTTTTTAGAGCCCACTATGTCAAGTACTAATGTAATTAAACGAGCAAACATATAAAAAATGTCATTTCAAGCATAATAAATAACAGAAGGAGCAATGGAATATGACTAAGATAAATGATGTTTCTTATTTAGAATAAGTGATCAGGAAAAGTTTATTTAAAGAAAGGATTAAATTCTTAATCTGGACAGTACCAGCATTTAGAAATGTTCCTTTGTCAGTCTGATCTTGACTAGTGCTTCCTGGTTTTGGATCTGCTCCTACCTTGACAGTCTCCCAAAATTAGTGTTCATGGTTGATTTTGAAATAATTCCTTAGGAGATGAAATTTCAAAATTATAGTCACACTTTGTTTCATAAGTCTTCCCAATGCTGTCAGATTTCAGACTTCTTTTATTATGACATTTTTAATGTATTTTTTCTTTCCACTAGACAATTGGTGACATGTTTGCTATTTTTCAGTGATGCCAGACCCATGGGCACGGTGGGATATTTGTCTTCCACATTTGTTCTTCTTGTCAAAAATTAAAACAAAAATGGTTGAAATTGATGAAGCAAGCCACTGTCTCTTTAACTTTAGGGAAAATGTTCATCAAATCTCATAAAGACATTCAGGTTTATTACATCTCTTAAATAATATTAACCTGTCAGGCGTATTTCTTACTCACCTTTTCCATAATATAAGTAGGATATCTATCTAATGAATATACATAAATAACCAACTAGATGCCTCTTGGAATATTATATGGGATCAAAAATTTGTTTTATTTTATTAAGGAATTTTTAAATTTTTTATTTGGGTTTAATATTATAGTCTTCTTCAACAAATGAATTATTTGTAAGGGAGATTTTTAGTTGGACATAGAAGACCTCTGACAATCTAATCCTCGATTCTCTAGTGATGTTGCTATGACAGCGCCTTGGGATCTAAGGCCAAAGCCACATGAAATGAAATAACCTTCATCAAGTGGCATATTTACCATAGCTATCAAATTTCTGACTTCGCTGTCACATATCAAACTAACTGTCACCAAAATACATTTTTAGGAAACCACATATACACACAAATGCACAGAAGGTGAAAGACACATTCAACACACATACATGCACACACTCACCACCAGTAATCTACGGACTAGAAGACTTTAGACTTCTGAAGTTTCTAAGTGATAAAATCCTTGATGATTTCCTCTAGAGCTCTTAGAACATCCAATTGCCTCATGCCCTCTTCAACCCTGGCACTTCGAGATTTTTAAAAATTCCCTTTAATTTGGCAAGTAATCACTATTATTATATCTGACATCACTTGTGTTGATATGATGAAATGTAATTTATATGAGTCCATGTTGGGCACGCTGAAAATCTCCCTAGAGAGGGTCTTCACATTGTACTTCTTTCTATTGTCCAGAGCACTATACTTCAGAGAACCTCAACTAGAGTTAATTCATATAATACTTCCCTATTTCCCTGTCAACAATTCAATTGTCTAAATACAAACATAAATATACGTATATAATTTTAAACATTAGTAATTAATTAATGAAATGTTATAGGACGATAGGTCAGAGAAGTCTTACAGAAGTAACCTTCAGTTGAGGTCAAGTGATGACTTGGGAAACCTCATAAATACTAAGGCTTTTCTCATTAAATATAACTGATATGTTCCATTTGTGCAGTCTCATACTCATGCTGAATTAAAGAGAAATTATTATAGTTTTGGAGTTTATCATGTGTATAAATTTTACTTGGTGATCACTGATGGAAAATCTGTATGATGATCATATATTCCATGATCAATATTTTCACCCATGCATCCCACGGTTCTGGTATAAAGTCAAACCCAGCAATTCAGAGAACAGATCCAGGTGATAAACAGACTTGAGTTGCAATCTTGTCGTTGTTACTCATCAGCTGGTTAATATTGAGTGAAAATTATGAATTTTCTTGGCCTCATTTTAATCCTCTTTAATGTGGGGTTATTAATTGCATCTTTCTCTCCGTGTTAGAAAATTTAATTCAAGAAAAACCTGATACTACAGTGGCTGGCTTTCTTTCTATTAACTGTCATTATTATCATGCTGCTTCTTATAAATATCATAATGTCTATTTTTCAGTACCTAGTTACCATTATTTTCCTAAAAGCTCAGTTAATGTGTGTTTGGTGTGTAATTAAATACGTCATCTTTTCCTTAGGACTTCTGTATGCACTGGATCCACTTTAAGCAATTGCACTGATCAGATTTTCTATAATTGTGATTTCCAATCAGCCTAAGGAAAATTGTAGCCAGGTTGCCTGAACGCTTAGATGAAAGAAGTTACATTCTGTTTTCTCAGCTGATAATACCATTTCCTACAGGCTAAAAGCTGCATAATTTATATTTAATAAATTTTATAGGTGCTATCACAGTATTTTGGTATATTTAATAGTTTTAAAACCATTACTTATCTCAAGTCTTATTTGTCAAGGAACATAGCAATAGCCTAACTGGAGAAGTGAAGCTAAAGATTGCATTACTTGTTGATTTGCTAGCAATAAATGTTGGTTGAATGGAAAATCAAGAGTTTCTTTGCTAACTTGTAAAAGCAAAGTATGGAGCTGCCCCCGTGTAACTACATAAAGCATGCACCTATAGATGATTTGAGTTACCATCCTTAGTCTCATAAACTTTTAAACTAAAAATTAATTATTTTATATTACCATATTAAATTAATCACATGTTAAATTCATGCATTATAAAGCATTTGGATTCTCTTATCATAAATAACAATTGAAAATTTTAGAAATAAAATATTAAGTAGTTTGAACAAAGAAGTCTTTGGAAAGCATTTTACAAAAAGTCCGAATCCCTTTAGTACTAGATTAATAAACTTAAGGTAAGAGAGTTTAATCATGTCAGTTCTTGTTTATATTCATAAGATTAACCTGATTGCTGAATCTGAGAATGGAGGATTTTTTTAAAGGGTATTGTGAATATAATTTGGCTTCTAGCTATCTGTAATTGAAGAGTTCAGCTTATATAGCAGATTTGTCTTCAGAGGTGGTGTGGCAGTCCCCACTGTTGCATTGGAATGCCTCAGAGCACTGAGGTCAATTTAACCAAGAAGCCCTTTGAAAAATTTTTTAATTTGTAAATCTCCAAATATATTCAAGACTTGAGACGTAAGTGGAGAAAAAGATCAATTTAACTTGTTCTGCTTCAAATCTCTTTTTTTCCTTCCTTTCTTCTCCCTATTTCTTGCCCTCTCATTCCTCCTTTTTTTTTTTCCCTCTCTTTCCTACAAGTAAATCTAACACATGTGACAAAAACATGGGACTGAAACAAGGATTTTAGAGTTTAGCAGCTCCAACATAACCTTAATTGATTCACTCTGACTCCGGTACCCTTGCTGTCTGTCCCAACCCACAGGCATGACTAAGGGTGAGTGCAAACACCTTTTCTTGGGAATATATTCAGAGGTCAGTTTGTCTGCCATCAAATCCCAGTTCTTACAATCCCTGGCTATGCAATGCTAGAGAAGTTGTTTAACTTCCCTCTACTTCCATTCTCACATCTGTGAAACAAACATATTAGTATCTACTTGAGGGGTTCTTGTGAGTAGTAAATAAGGCAGTCTTTGTAACCATTTAGACCAGTGTCCTAAACCTATGTGTGGTCAGTAAGTGTTGCGCCATTATCATGATACTTTTATTTATGTGATTAATGTATAGGAGATACAGATAATGAGGTGGAGATTTCAGAAGGAAAAAATAAGCTTCAAAAAGAAATTAAATTTAAATGCAGCTTCTTAAAGCTTCAGTTTCGTCAACTGAAAAATGGGAATAATTATACTGTCTCCTGCAGAAGAATTGTTTTAAAAATTCAGTAGAATAGTGTACTTAAAGGGCTTAATACCCTGCTGTCTCACACAGGATACATACTTGAGAAATTGGACTATTATGATGATGGTGGTGAATAAAATGGTATAAAATCAGGATTAATGGTGGAATGATGGTGATAACGTGCAGGCTAGAGGGAAGAAAATCACTTAAGAAGAAGGCTAAACATATCATTGGTCTTGGAAAAATATTTAAGAATTGTTATACTTCTTTACTTAAAATGCCTTAAACCCTTGCCATTGCTGTATCTCAGTGATTCCTGACTGTCATTTAGGGTACTGCTTTCACCAGTTTTGTCATATGATATACTTTCTTCTTTTTCTTTTTTTGTTGATGTTTGTTTGTTTGTTTTGTTTTGTCTTGAGACAGAGTCTCGCTCTGTCACCCAGGCTAGAGTGCAATGGTGCAATCTCGGCTCACTGCAACCTCGGCGTTCCAGGTTCAAGTGATTCTCCTACTTCAGCCTCCTGAGCAGCTGAGATTACAGTCACCTGCCATCACACCCAGCTAATTTTAGTATTTTTAGTAGAGACAGAGTTTCACCATGTTGGTCAGGCTGGTCTCGAACTCCTGACCTAGTAATCCTCCTGTCTTGGCCTCCCAAAGTGCTGGGATCATAGGCATGAGCCACCACGCCAGACCTATATGCTATACTTCCTAAGTTAGTCTCCTCCTAAGGAATAGTGTTCAGAGGATCACATATTTGTTCCCAAGTTATATTTTTCTCAAATACACACCAAAACCAATGGGTAACTCTTAAAAATAAAAATCAAATCCTCTGTGCTCCAAGGAAACCTTTGTGTGATAGTTGATGGTTCAGTTTGGGGATACACTGAAACTAACAAATTAATTTTTGCTTGTAATGTTACAAGTCAGATCTAGTGAAGTGATGTTCTGAGATTAAGAGAGTCCAGCCACCCTGAATTCAGTTGTTTTGATTTGTTTATCTATTACAGCTACTGGTCATTTCTCTCCAAACCCCAATCCTTCTATAGTCAGCCAGCCAATCCTGGAAAACTTGTCACTTCATACTCGTCACAAGTTAATCCAAAATCTTCACATTTTACAAAGAGTGTAGGTGCTTATGTAATCTTTTGTTATCTATGGCAAATATGTTTCTAGACTTCCAGAGGATGACAGAAACGTCAGATAGTACCAAACCCTATATATACTATAATTTTTCTTATGCATCTATACCCACGATAAAGTTTAATTTATCAGTTAGGCATGGTAAGGGGTTAACAATAAATAATAATAAAATAGAATGATTACAACTTGTCACTGTAGTAAAAGCTATATGAATGTGATCTCTCTCCCTCTCTCTTTCTCTCTTTCTGTCTCTGAAAATATCTTGTTCTGCTTTCTCCCTTCGTCTTGCGATCTGTAAATCTGATAACTGAGATGGCTGCTAAGTGACTAAAGGAAAGGCAGCATAGACAGTGTGGAAAGGCTAGACAAAGAGAGGATTCACATTCTAGAACATCCTGAGATTTCATCGCAGTACTCAGAACAGCTCGCAATCTAATACTCAGAAATTACTTACTTTTAGAAGTTTCCATTTGATTTTCAGACTGTGGTGGACCACAAGTGACTGAAGCTTTGCAACGTGAAACTGTGGCTGAGGGGATACTATTGTACATTTTTACTTGCTATCTCCTTGTGCAGGAGTGTGTTTTATTATCATTTATGTTACCGTTATAGACAGTGTGTACATGTGCATGTGGTTATTATTTTTATTTTATTTTGCACAGTCTAATGAAGAGCAGGTTGTGATACTTCTACGTGTAGACCTTTGATCCCTTAAAACACTGAAGTAAAGAACTGAAGTTAATATTTCTAAAGATAAACTCCTTCTTTCGATTGCTTCCTTCCTTCCCCCTTAATATCTCTGGAAAATGAAGGTAAAGTTGAATCATTTAGCTCAAGTTGTCCAGGTAATTTTCTCACCTAACACTTCACTTTGCGATAGAGACTATTAATTGTTACAACTCCGGGTAGCTGGAGAGATAAGAGAGAGGTACTGAGACAAGGACAGGCATAAAACAGCTCATTAAAGCACACTCACCTGCCCACACTGGCTAGGAGGCTTGGGAGCTTTTATTATGCACCCATGTGATTCTCACTGATGCTAACCCGGGCTGCCGGTAACCCATAGCACTGTTCTCTCTCAACTCCCTCTGAGCTTTGGATAGGATTTTCATTTCACACATCATTCAGCTCCTCGCTCCAGTGACTCTGAAGAGCCAAGAACCCACCTGCTTGTGTGTGCACATTAGCAGTAATCATTTAAATTCATAGTGTAGGGAGGTGGAGATGATCATACAAATTCTCAAAAAGCATATGCACTGGAGTCTTTGAGAGTGGCTTCTCTTAGAAATCATCTAAAAAAATGATGAAATGTGGAGCCAGAAAACAGAATCTTTTAATTTAGCTCCTGACCACCCTTCACATATATAGTCATGTTTCCTTTGCAGACCTTCAGTTATATGTTTATAATATTATACTTGAGTTCACAGTAAGCAAATACTATTTTCATTAAATTTAAAATATTTCCTCTAGTCAAGCTTGCTTAATGCCTGGCATTAAAGCCTATTGAACAGTGAAGAGAATCCATGTTTAATCCTAAATGAGCTCCTGCTTAAAAATCCCACATGCTCTAGTATTCTAAAGTGAATATTTTTTAAGTAAATCGATATTGTCTACCTGATAACAACACAACTAGTTTAAAGTTAAGC
This sequence comes from Saimiri boliviensis, assembly GCF_048565385.1. NCBI lineage: Eukaryota > Metazoa > Chordata > Mammalia > Primates > Cebidae > Saimiri > Saimiri boliviensis. Next base: position 17,545,401 of record NC_133450.1, on the reverse strand, counting down.
AGGATAAATAAAAATAACATTTTAAAACCAGTACCCAATAGCGAGAACCATTTATGATATGAAAAACTGAGTTAATAGTTGAGCGTTTGCGAGAAACTTTTACTCTCATTGAAAGCATTTCTGCTCCTATGTTGGGTTAATAAACTCAGTGATAACATGTTTCAAGCTACTATAAAACATTGGTCACTTGGCAAAAAGAAACTTTAAATATAAAATAATCTTAGCCATATTTTTGACTTAAAATTGCTTTGCATTTGGATGCATGATGTTTCGAGAACATTTTCATTCTCTGAATATCTTTTTTATTGTCAGCTACTATTGTGTACTCAATAGTCAATATTACTTTTTCCTCACTATCAGAATCCTGAGTTTATTCAGGAATTGGGTAACCATTCATTTCATGGGATCTTTCAGCCCTGGGTAATGAATATTAATTTGACTAGGGAACCAATCCCACTGTGTCCAATTCAATTGTAGTAATTGGATTAGGAAGAAGGATATCATACAACACTGGACAATTAAATACAAAGGGTTGTTTTTATAGGGTGGGAAAATTATAAGTTCTTTTTCTTCAAATGTTTATAATGTCATGCATCCTTGGAGCTGCCACAGTCATATTGTGACACATCGCTTAGCTACTATCCTAGAATAATCCACCTCCAGAATATATTTTTATATGAGATAACAAATTGCCTACTGTTTAAGTAATTTATGGTCAGGTTTTCTCATACCCCAAACCGAAAGTCCACTGACTTCACTTAACTTCAGGATTTGGGATCAATCACTATTTGTGTTTATTAAGTCTCTTCCCTGTGCTTGCATTAATCAGATTAGGCTGGATAAGAGAAAAAAAGTTTATTTTCACCCACATTAATTCTGCTACATTTCTAGTGGATTTCCAGGTAAACTTAAATATTGATTTAGGGATTTCTCATGCTCCCATATTAGGCCTGTGATACCTGGATGCATGGTTGCCATTGAGCAAGAGAGAGATGGAGAGTTCCCAAAGACTTTTCACTTCCTTAAAACAATGGTGACAGCCACTTGCTCAATCCACTGGCCAGAGCAAGATATGTGACCACAACCAAATGCAAGTGTCAGGGGAGTGTAAGAAGTTCTTGGATATTTAGTGAGGTTTAAAAATCTCTGCCATAGTGAACCTGGTCTAGATTTATAAATGTTAGAATGATACATACTGCAATTAGGGAACTTATCCCTCTTACCATATAAAAATAAAAAAGAGATTCTTCTGATTCCTTTCAATTCTTTTCAATTCTTTCAGTTATTTGGAGGATAAACTTTTTTTTTTTTTTTTTGTAGATGGACTCTGCCTCTGTTGCCTAGGCTGAAGTGCAGTGGCATAATCTCAGTCCAATGCAATCTCCGCCTCCAGGGTTCAAATGATTCTCCTGCCTCAGCCTCCCAAGTAGCTGGGATTACAGGTACCCACCACCACACCCAGCTAACTTTTACATTATTTTAGTAGAGACGGGGTTTCACCATGTTGGCCGAGATGGTCTCAAACTCCTGACCTTATGATCCTCCTGCCTGGGCTTCCCAAAGTGCTGGGATTACAGGCATAAGCCACCACACCTGGCCCTGGAGGAAAAGTTTTAAGGAATATAATTTTTTAAAAAGGAAACAAATAAAAAGTTTTACAGAATTTAGGAGAAAAGACAATCAGTAGGAAAGTGAGGAGTGTATGGCAGGAGGGATTCTGACTACCTGCACTGGAGTCTGATGGACCTACATTTGTATCCTAGCTCCTTCACATGCCAGCTAGGCAACTCAGGGAAGCCTTTTAAAGTATTTGAACTTGGGTTACTCTCTTGCAAAATAGGAGTAACATTATTATCTATTCCATGGAGTTTTAAAAAATGTGTTTGGTTTACAGGAAAAAAAAACTGCACTAAAATTGATAAATTCTATTGTATTATATAATACTGTAAGTATGGTATTTATAATACAATAATAGTATTCCTCAAGAATACATTAAGGAAACAGCTAGGGAATCTGATATAGCATAGCCATCTGTGTGAACCAGCATTTTCTTTTATTCTGTAAGTTTGCTTCTCAGTCTGCAAATATTACACTTAAAATGTAGAATAGGTACAATCAATAAATGTTTTATTTTACAAGTAATATAGCTCATTCTTTCTTAAGCAACGTTTTTTATTCCTGTTGTTCATGTGCTTGCTTGGCATTTTACAATCATGTTACAATTTTGTTAGTGAAAACAAAAGCGATTGTGTGTATATGTAAGCCTAATGTATGATATTAGGCAGGTTTCAGCAAATGTAGTGCCACACCAATGAAGTGTGGAAGATTTTCTTAATAAATAAAGTTTCAGATTACAAATTCTTCTGTATTGCATTTTCCAGTTCTCTGTGGTGCATCCATAGGAAATAATTAGACAGAGATTCTGTGATATTGATATTTTAAGTACATGTTTACATAACCAGCATCTTAATCTTCAACCATGATTAGGTCAAAATTCACTACACTTTCATATTTTAAATATACTGAGATCAAGAATACCATGGGTATAAATCTCTTTATGTCACTATCATAGACTGAATTGTGTTCTGTTTTTTTCTTTTTCTTTCTTTTTTTTTTTTTTTTTTTTTTGAGACAGTCTTGCTCTGCTCTGTTGCCCAGGCTGGAATGTAGTGTCGCAATCTCAGCTCCCTTGAACCTCTACCTCCCGGATTCAAGCAATTCTTGTGCCTCAGCCTCCGAGTAGCTGGGACTACAGGTACACACTGCCACACCCAGCTAATTTTTTGTATTTTTAGTAGAGATACAGTTTTGCTGTGTTGGCCAGGCTGGTCTCGAACTCCTGAGCTCAAGCAATCCACCTGCCTTGGCCTCCCAAAGTGCTACGATTACGTGCATGAGCCACTGCTCCTGGCCTGAATTATGTCCTGAAATTTATTTTGATTAAGGGGGACCTTCCTAACCCCCAGCGTTATTGCTGTTTGAGATAGGGCTCTTAAGAAGGTAATTAAGGTTAAATGAAGTTGGGGTGGGGCCCTAATCTAATATAACAGAGAAACCAGGGCTGCAGGTACCCAAGGGAAAGGTTGTGTCAGAACAGGCAGCAAGAAAGCTGCCATCTGCAGGCCAAGAAGAGAGTCCTCAGGAAAAGCCAATCCTGTCAGCACCTTAATTTTGGACCTTAATTTCTATTGTGTAAGCTACCAGCCTACCATATTTTGTTATGGCAACCCTAGAAGACAAATACAATCACCTAAGGTCAACTTGTACTTTTAATTAATATGCACTGGTGGTTGCACTTTGGTATTTGTGTGTGTTTTCATGTGTGTGTACTCTAAAATGTTTGGTTTTAGAGGCTTGGTTAACTGGAAAAAGAGGCAAAGCTGTGCTTGCTTCTTCTTTAGGCAAACTTCCATTCATTCAACACGTTCGTGTGTGTGTGTGAGAGCACCAATTATAGAATGAAAACAAGGCTACATACTGGGCAATAATAGCAAAAAGGATAAATACATCCTGTGTCTCTTAAAGGCTTAAAATTTCCCAGCAAAAAATAGACATTAAACAAATAAATTCAATAAAGTATGATCAGTGTCATGGTGTGACAACACATTTTAGGAATTGGTCTGTAGACACAACTTAATTAAGGTGGGTCAAGAGAGGCTTTACTAAGGAACAGAAATTTAACTAAAGAATGAGGAGGTAGATAGGGAAAAAAAAAGGAGAGTGGGGAAATCTGAAATCATACCTATATATCAACACATTTTCTTCTATTCTGAGACCTTAATTTTTGCATTAGGCTATATACGGGCATTGAAGGTTTTTGTTTGGGGGTGTAATAGAGGGAGTTTCAACCAAATTAAGTAATCAACATCTGCCATCATTATCTCAGGAGATACTTCTTAGATATCCTACATTTATTCTCCTCAAAATAAAACATAATGTTCACTGGAGTCTGGAGGAGATGTTTGTGTCCCAGCTTTGTTCCATATTAGCTGTGTGACTTAGAAGTAAGATTTTAGCCAAGCGAATATTTTTGATTCAAACAGTTAATAACAAATACTGAAAATAAATCTAATTTTGTCAGAGATTTAATGGTCCAGGAGAGGTAGAGGCCATAGCAGATCACAGTTAGGAGCATACAGCCCATAGAGAAAGACTAAGATAAAGAATGTGGCTTATTAGTGAGAGGTGGGTTTTTAGCACATAAATTATGTCACAACTGATATACTGGACTAGAGAAGTAGAGGCTTAGTGTATTACTCTTGTTACTGTGCAGCTTAGTAAAGACATATCTAAGACTGGGTGATTTATAAAGGAAAGAGGTTTAACTGATTCACAGTTCCACATGGCTAGGGAGGTCTCACAATCGTGGTGGAAATTGAAGGGGATGTAAGACACATCTTACATGGCAGCAGGCAAGAGAAAGCTTGTTCAGGGGATCTCTAATTTATAAAACCTTCAGACCTTGTGAGATTTATTCACTACCACAATAACAATATGGGGGAAACACTCCCATGATTCGATTATCTCTACCTGGGCCTGCCCCTAACATATGGGGGTTATTGCAATTGAAGGTGAAATTTGGGTGGGGGCACAGCCAAACCATATCACTTGGTAAGGGTTGCAGTAATGACAGCAGTGGTGGCCCGTCTGGGGCAGCCGCTGCCATGATGCTGGTTGTAGTGGGAAAAAGCCGCAGCTGAACAATCCAAAGAGCCAGAAGGAGCCAGAAACAGGAGAAAGCCTCGCCCTCTACTAGTTGGCAGGTTGGGAACCTCGTGCTCCCCAGGCTCATTTGTGGCTACCGAGCCATGGCTGTGGACCTGGGCATCCCTGTGCTCTTGAGGCCCTGGAGCAGGCAGGAGCCCATCCCTCCCAGGAACAGCTGGAGCTGTCCAAGCCGTGACTGCAGACCCTGGCATCACTGCACTCTTGAGGGTCTGGGAGAGCATCCCCCTTCACCCCTGCAGACTTGGAAGTGTCCTGCTCCTGCTGCCTGGTCTCTCCCTCTCCCAGCTCCCGCTTCAATCTCAGAGTGGAGTTGAGGTTGAGCCCAGGTGCTGTTGCAACCTGGCCAGGTGTGTGCATGCTTGGGGCAATGCTGACATGCCAGACCCGCTGTCTCAGCCTGCTCCAGACTTTGAGTGCTGAAGAGCACAGGAGGAAGGCCAAGGAAGGGCTGAGGGTAGCTCGGTGCTGGCCTGCAGGGGCCCCTCAGCATCAACAGCCTCAGCGCCATGAACAGTTGCAAGAGGCAGACAGGCTCCTGGGCAGAAAAGGGCGGGCCCCCAGTGAAGCCCCACCTTCAAGCCCGGGAAGGCCTGAGGCTTAGGGGCTGCCAGTACCACAAACCGGAATGGAAGCTCACGGTGCTTTTTCCAGGCCCATGCATGGCCACCCATGGACAAATCAGCATACACTTACTCTCCACTGAAGCCAATAAAAACCCTGAACTCAGCCAGACTCAAAAGGAGACAAGGAGAGGACCATCTGCAGAGAGGAGTTACCCAATCTGGGGTCTCCTCTCTGCTGAGAGCTGAGCAGATGGTGGGATGACCAGCTGTGGAGAGGAGCTATGCCGCCCCGGGTCTCCTCTCTTCTGACAGCTGAACACTCATCAGGGCACCCTGCCTGCAGAGAGGAGCTACCCAATGCAGGTCCCCTCTGAGCTGTTCTGTCACTCAATAAAGTTCCTCTTTGCCTTGCTCACCCTTCACTTGTCTGCATACCTTATTCTTCCTGGGACCCACTGAATGGCACGGCTAAAAGAGCTTTAACACAAACAGGGCTGAAACATGCTTCCTGTTCACCATGTTGTGGGCAAGAAGGAGAGAAGAAAGGAGAGAAGAGATGAAGCCTTCGGGGAGCCCAGACCTAGGAGCTCCCTGAGCCAGGGCTGTGACACCCTCTTTGGGGCTCTGTGGTTCCTGGCATCACCGAGTTCCCGGATGCCAGCTGTGGAAGCTGCTTGTGGTATGCCTGATCCAGCTGCAGTCTCAAAGGGAGCCAGCAGCTGGGCTGGCACCTGGAGCTTCCTGTCCTACCACAGCCATTGTGTCTGGCTGTGTGCAGTAGCCAGACCCCACACTCGCTTTTCACAAAAAAACCCTCTCCACTCCGCTTGCCCTTGGCATGTGTGGAATCCAGGCCAGTAGTGCCAAGCCAAACATAGACTGCCAGGCTGAGTGGGTGGAACCAGTCCAACAAATCTGAGTAAAACTCAAACAAAGGCACCACTGGCCACAGAAGTTTCCAGCTGGAAAAGCATTCATCCCAAGGATCCTGTAACAGTAACAGTAATGACAACTAACAGCTAGAAATTGCTGAAAAAAAAAAAAAAAAGTCAGGTGCAGTGGGTCATGCCTGTCATCCCAGCACTTTTGGAAAGCAAGGCAGTAGGATAGCTTGAAATCAGAAGTTGAAGACCAGCGTAGGTAACAAGGTGAGACCTGATCTCGACAGACGATGACAATTAATAAAGAAAATTCATCCTGCATGGTGGCATACATCTGTAGTCCTAGTTACTTTGGAGGATGAGAGGATGACGCAGGAGGATTACTTGAGCCCAGAAAGTTAAGGTTGCAATGAGCTAAGATCATACCACTTGAACTCCAGCCTAAGTGACAAAGCAAGACCCCATTTCTTAAAAAAAAAAAAAAAAAAAAAAAAAAAAAATCTATTCTGGAGTTTTGTGTTTTATGGCCACCACCTAACATCCAGTTCCTTAAGTGTTGACATACTGGAAGACAATCTGTTTTGGCATCACTTTCAAATCTACCATTATTACTGTAGCCTTAAAGGATCTTGGCCTTGGGATTTTTATCTTTGAAAGAGAATACAATTCACTAGACCTAGCAGATCTTCTAGGATTGCTATGAAGTGAAAAGGAATTGAAAAAAAAAAAAAAAAAAAAGAGTCCTCCTATATATACACAAACTCACAAAACTCATTAAAGGCAAAAGCTGGTCTTTGGTGGTCTGGTGCAATGGCTCACGTCTGTAATCCCAGTGCTTGGGGAAGCTGAAGGGGAAGAATGCTCATGCCCAAGAGTTTGTGACTAGCCTGAGCAACCTTGGGAGACCCAATCTCTACAAAAAGATAAAATAAAATAATCGGGCATGGTGCCCTGTGCCTGTAGTCCCAGCTACCTGGGAGACAGAGGCTTTAGCATTAGGATCACTTGAATCCAGGACATTGAGGTGGCAATGAGCTACGTTCATGCCACTGCACTCCAGCCTGAGTGTCACAACAAGATCCTGTCTCAAAAGATAAAAAAAGTTGGTCTTTGGTGATATAAAACAAAGATTAACACAGTAAGTCAAGAATCTTTTTACTTCTTTGTGTTCCCAGAATTATTAATATTACATAGAGGCTTAGAAAAGGAAGTTGATAAATGTGTGTTGACTTCTATGAAATTATTGAAAGTAAAGTAATTTTGGATGCTTCCAGCTTCAAGAGAAGAAGGAAGAAAAAAATAATAAGGGAAAAATGAATGAAGGAAGAAAGAGAGGGAGGGAAGAAGAGAGCCAGAGAAGAAGGGAAGAAGGAATGAAGAAAGAAGGAAATACGTAAAAACAATTTATACTTAACTTGTGTTAGCTTACATAACAAAAAGCTGAAAGTAGGCTTATCCAACTGAAGATAAAGGTGAACAGATTTGAGAAAATGGCAGGAAGCTGAGTATTTCAGAAAACAGGAGTTCTTGAGTGTTGCTAAGAATGACAGTATCACGGACAGGAATGAGACGTTTGAGAGAGGAGAAAATTTGTTTGATCAATACATTATCTTTCATATTTCTATGTTCAATGAATACTTCTTATATATATTTAAGTTTTAAAAGCAAAGCTTGATAATATTTTTTCACAAGAGTAACACTACATATTTGAACTCTGATTTTCATAACGTGTTCATAAAGTGTTCATTTTTCCCAGGAAATGGAAAAATTAAGGTGTGTGCTCCCTTTGTAGAATCAATTATGAAACTTGGTTCATCTATCATGCTATCTGGTACAGTTCTTACTATCTGGTGCAACCAAGTGTCAATAGTACAGAAATATTGCATGTTCATAATGATGCCCTGAGGCTCAGCTGTATTGACAAGCACATCTCTAATCACCAGCTAGCTAATAAACTGATCATGATTTAATTAAATCTGTATATTAAGGATGAATGGCCTTCTTTTCTATTGAGAAGGTACTTTCATTTACTCAATAGACAATATTTAGAGACTATGATACATCGGAGCTCAAAGACAAATTAAGTAAGATTATATACATATAGAGTTTACAGCCTCCAGACCAGGAAACAAGAATACACAATCCACCATACTAAGTGCTTTAATTGAGATGCATGTGTGGTCCTTTGGGAGTGGATTTAGTCTTCACAGTAAACTTGCACTAGGTTAATTCAGAAAGTTTAAGTGATTTGTCAAATTACTGTTAGTTTATAAGAGGGAGAACAGTGTTTAAATCTTAATCTATTACTATGAAGTCTCTATGTTTCTCAATTACTTCTGATTATTTGAAAATTAAGAATCAATCCATGCATAAGTCAGGTAGTACAAGTATTATCATTATTATTTTTCTTGTTGTTGTTTTAGAGATGGTCTTGTTCTGCCAGAGCACAGAGACAAGAACATGGCTTACTGCAGACTCAACCTCCTGGGCTAAAGCACTCCTCTGGCTCAACCTCCCAAGTAGCTGGGACTATAGGCTCAAGCCATCACATCTGACTTATGTTTTGTTTTTTTTGTAGAGGGTATGTCTTGCAAATCCTGTGCTCAAGTGATCCTTCTGCCTCAGCCCTCCAAGGTGCTGTGATTATAGGTGTGAGCCACTGTGCCTGGCCACTGCATGGATTTTTAAAAGTGTCTTACATATCAACTCAAATTTCCTCATATCCACACCTTCAGTTACCATGTGTATACTAACACACATGCTGTCCACTGAATTAGTGTTATCTAGATACACAGAAGCAATTATATATATATTATGTATTATATAAATTTATATGATATGTTCTATATAAATATATATAATATAAATATATGTTACTTATATATTATAGAGAGAAAGAAAGGAAAAGAGATTTATTATGGAAATTGGCTCATACAACTATAGAGGCTTGAAAGCCCCACGATCTGCTGTCTGTAAGCTGGAGAATCAGGAAAGCCTGAGGAGTAATTCAGTCTGAGTTTAAAAATCCTGAGACCCTGGGATAGGGGCGGGAGGCTACACAGGACTGGGGATGGGGTAGGTGGCTCTAATGTAAGCCCCAGCATCCGAATGCCTGAGAATCAGGAGCAATAATGTCTAAGTGGAAGAAAAGATAAATTTCCCAGCTCAAGGAAAAATAAAATTTGCCATTCCTTTTTTTTTTCTTGTTGTGTCCAGGGTCTCAACAGATTGGTTAATACCCATAACAGCAACCATGGATGTTGATTATTCAGTCTACTAGTTCAAGTAATTATCTCTTCTGGAAATACCCTCACAGACACACAGCTAGACACAAAGTTTTATCAGCTACCTAGGTATCCCCAAACCCAGTCATGTAGACACATAAAATTAACCATCACCTCCACCAAACCACAAACCCAACTACGGTACCAGGGTGTCTATCTTCAAAAGGACTCACCATCAGCCACATAGGGGCAATATCTAGCCTATCCCATAAACAAGTAGGCCTTGCTCTACCGTGAATCAATCTGGATTTCTCCCCTCCCATTTCTGGTTTTGTGTTCTGTCATTCTCCTGTGCGTACAAATTGACCTGTCTCCTTTTCAGGGACCACCTGTGCCAACCAAGGGGAATTCAAACTGCCCGTTCTAGTTCATAAAACCTTTCATTACACCTTTTCCCCACAGCGACTGATGCTAGGAAGCTTCAGTTTTTCTTAATTAAGCAGACCATGGGGAAGCAATATATTAATGTTTCTTGGAAATAAGGGCCTGCCCCAAGGTGACATGGAGTCACCAACCCTAGACTGAGAGTTTTGCAAAATTTAATGTATCTTCTCCAGTGAGCATGTTTTATCTCCAGGAGAATAGGGAAAATTGGATGGTCCTCCTTGCTGGAAATGGGGTTTTAAACATAAAACTATTTCAACCTCAAACCAATGAACACACCAGAGCCAGTTTTTGGCATAAATGAGACAATAATAACTGTGCTGATAGCCAGGTTGAAATGCACATCTATTGCTACTCATAGCCGTCCCAAGACTTCATGAAGAGAGTGCTGTACAGAGAAAGCAGTCTTGAAACAATTACATACTGAGGGAGGAGTGGCTTTTCACCACTCTCACCTGGCCAGTAATCAATGCCTTTTCTAATTACATAGAAATTGTTGTGTTTCTTCCTCATCTTTACCTACGCCCATTTCTTGCTTCCATTCACATTACATATATTTTACTATCCGGTTTGGCACATTAACCACTTAGCAACTATAAAATTGTTTTGGGGTAGAGTCTACATTGAAAAAGAACTTTCAATAGTGTTGTCCTGCAAAGGCTTGGAAAACTAATATTCGCAGATAGATATAGTCATTTGATACTGTAATGCTAAAGAATACTGGCATACATTTTAGTACATGTAGCTAATAGTTATAAAAATGGTAATTTTAACTTTATAGTCCTTATTTTATTTATTTCTCTGAAAAGGAATCCTATTTGTCTATTGCTTGACTTTCTACAAAAAACAATTATTATTGAGTCAGAAATTATTTCCTTTAATTTTTACAAACAGTTTCAATAATAAAAATTCTTGCAGTACATGTATTTCTTTATTATATGTACTAAGAGGAAATTATAAGTTGTTTTATCTATAGCAATTATCCCAATATTTTCTGTACATGATAATTTCCGGTTACTCAGGTCAGCAGCAAGGATAAGTGGAAGGAGGCTGCAGTGACAATTGTGAATCTAGAAAGAAATGCTGGGAGGCTATAATATGTAATGGGAAAAGGAAAAGGAGATGGACATGAGGGAAAGATACACAATAGATGTGTGTATTTTAATATGCCCTGGCATCTCTTTTTCCAAAAATTACATTTTTCCTATCCATTCTCATTATTGCCACAGAAGCAGGCATATTACAACCTGATCTTTGAATTCGTAAGGACAACAAAATGAGAGACAAAACAAATCATTCATCATTGGGAAGCACAACAAAACTTGCTCATTATTTTCAAACTGGTAAGTAAAAAAAACCAAGCATTTACATTGCCTTTTTGATACTATCTATAAAATTGATAACCTGAGCATTAGATGAAGGGCATTGTCTCTTTATAGATGTTTTCATCTGAATAAGAGGATATCATAAAATTAGAAAGCATCATTTTTCAACTTTTGTATGAACTATTAAATCTTGGCACTGATCATCAACTACTGTTAATATAAAAATGAGAGACAATTGCGCATTGTTTGCTTCCTAATGGCAAAACCTCCCACTGAAACAGTCGTGACAAAAGAAGAAACAAAACTGATTCTCATCAAACCTCTATAAACAACTACCAATTCGCAGAGGAACATACTACTTTGCAGCAGGGGAATATAAGCAACAATATACAGACTGTAGAAAACTTACAGGGCAAACAACCCCTTATCTTCAACAAATAAATCACAAGAAAGAAATAAACTAGACAGAATTTATGAGAAAGACTTAAAGAAACATCAAACAATTACATGTGTGTTGTTCACGTAGACTGATTTAAAAAACTTATACTCACAATGCGACAATTAGTGGTTTAAGTGGTTATTTGATATTATTCCAACATCATTTTTTTTACTTCAGTAAAGCTTCAGCATATAAACTCAATGTATAAAAATCTGTAATATTTCTATACACTAATAATGTTTAAACTGAGAGCCAAATCAAGAACACAATCCCATTTAAAATGCAACAAAAATAAAATAAAATAACCAGGGAAATATCTAACCAAGGAGGTGAAATAACTCTACAAGGAGAACTTCAAAACATTACTACAAAAAAGAAAAAATTATAGATGACACTAACAGATGGGAAAACATTCCATGTTCATGGATTGTAGGAGTCAATATTATAAAAATGACCATATTGCCCAAAGCAATCTACAGATTCAATGCTATTTCTATCCAACTACCAATATTATTTTCACAGAAATATAAAACCTTTTCTAAAATTAATGTTGAACCAATAAAGAACCTGAACAGCCAAAGCAATTCTAAGCAAAAAGAACAAAACTACAGGAATCACATCATCTGACTTCAAACCATAGTACTAAGCTACAGTAATAAGAAAGCATGGTACTCATACGAAATCAGTCAAACAGACCAAGGGAGCAGAAGAGAAAACTCAGAAATAAAGCTGCACACCTACAGCCGTCTCAAACTAAGCCAACAAAAATAAGCAATGGGGATTGCACTTCCTAGTCAATGAATGAGATAATTGGCTAGCCATATGCAGAAGAATGAAACTAGACTCCCTACTTGTTACCACGTCCAAAAATTAACTCAAGATTGATGAAAGATTTAAATGTCAAACCTCAAACTGTAACAATACTGAAAGATAATCTAGAAAACACTATATTAGACATCTGCCTTAGAAAAAGATTTATGACTAAGTCCTCAAAAGCAATTGAACAAAACAAAAATTGACTGACAAGTGAGTCCTAATTAAACTAATTAAACTAAAGAACTTTCACACAGCAAAATAAACTATTAATAAACAGACAATCTACAGAATGGAAGAAAATATTTACAAATTATGAATCCGACAAAGATCTGATATACAGAATGTATGTGGTACTTAAACAATTCAATAAGCAAAAACCAAATCACCCAGTCAAAAAATGGGCAAAAACATGAACAGATGTTTCCCAAAAGAAGACGTACTAATGGCCAAGAATCATATGAAAAAATATTCAACAATTACTAATCATCGGAATAATGCAAATCAAAACCACAGTCGGTATTCTCATCCCAGTCAGAATGGCTATTATTAAAAAGTGAAGACAACAGATTCTGGCAAGGCTGCAGAGAAAAGGGAAAACTTATACACTGTTGGTGGGAGTGTAAATTAGTTCAGACACTGGAAAGCAGTTTGGAAATTTCTCAAATAAAATAGAACTACCATTCAACCTTGCAGTCCCTTTACTCAATATACATCCAAAAGGAAACAGATCGTTCTACCAAAAAGACATAAGTACTCTCATGTTCGCTGCAGCACCGTTCACAATAACAAAGATGTGGAATCGACCCAGGAGCCCATCAATGGTGGAGTGGTTAAAGGAAATGTGATATATATACACCATGAAATGCTACGCAGCCATAAATAAGAACTAAATCATGTTCTTTGCAGCAACATAGGTGCAGCTAGAGACCATTATCAGACACTTGACCATTAAAGCTCATGAGGATATGGCTTGTTGATGGAACATATCAAGTCTGAAGACTTTCTGCCCTTGCCAAGAAAAAAAAAGAAGTCACAATATGCTGAAGTTAGAAGGTTGTTCCAAGCATTATGTGTATATATTAGTGGAAATACAGGACCAGTGAAAAATCACTAAAAAGTTTTCATCCTATCTATACCAAAACTCAGCATCCAATATAAGTCAGTTACAAAGCTGAGTTTCATACAAAATTACTTTATATTGCTTCTCCTTTTTGGAATCTACTTTCATCCTACTTACCTAGATTGCAGAAAGGAAAAGCAACATGCAGCAGAGAGTTGATCAAACACATTAGTCTGAAGCATAAAAACAAAGAAGTATGACTATAACAGGGTTTTTTTTTTCATTATTGATCACTATTAATGTGTCAGCCATCATGAGATCATTTCCATTCAGCTACTGTATTAATGCCAATTTAGGAACAGAATCAGAGTAATTGGGTCAACCTGGCCCTAGTCACTTGTTTATCTGAGAGTAAAATAATGAGACATGTCAGCAAATTAGATGAAAATGAATCCTGCTCATAATCAAATAAACGTGCAACACATCCAACAGTATTCTTGTATTGAACTACATCTCCTGCCCTAATTAACTGACTGGAATGACTTTCTAAATGTTATCTTATTCAGCCTTTTGAAACATAGAATGTTCCATTTAATGGAAAATCTGCATTTTATTGTAAAGCTGAAACACAGACTTTGGTTTTGCTACTCCAAATGGAAACAGATTTATTTTAGAATGATCTTCTTTATTTAGTGCAAGATTACAGATCCTCATAATTTTAAATCCAGAATGAATACATGGAGTAATACACATATACAGACAAACTGGGAAGAAGTTGTAACTATCAATATAATCCACGGAATAGAATAAAAACTCATAAAGGTGGCGTATCACTGCTTATAAGCAGTTTTTCAAGAAAAGAACTTTCTCTGAATAAAACAGAATAATCAGAGTAATCTGACTCTGAAATAATTAGAAATAGTTCCAAAATTAATCTGGAGAGATATAAAGTTCCACAGGCTTCATAAATGTATACTTTGAAGGTGAGTAGACAAATAAGTTCAAATAATTTTTAATCTGAATTTTTATTTCAAAGATAGACCAGGAGATCTGTATAGAAAAACCTAGAAAGCCCATCATGTGGATTTAAAGCTAGCAGAAGCTCAACTAATCCTTATGATGCAACATGAATACAGGGACAATGTGGGTTTGCCAGTTAGATAGGCATGAATTAAAATGCCAGTTGAGAAATTTATTAGGCCTCAGATGGTTTATTTAACTTCTTGTCCCTCACTTTCTGCAGTTAGAGAGTATATTTCTAATGGAGATTTGAAATAAGGACATATAATATGTGAAAAATTTAGAATTATACTTTACACAAGATAGGCACAATAACGTCTTTCATTTCTGAATAAGTAATTTTGAGAAGCTGAATATCTCACTTCTAAAACAACTGTGAACTATTATTGACAGGATTGACGGTTTAATTAAGAAGTCTGCTGAAAATGATAGCAAAACTGGCCTGTTGTCAACATGTGTAGACAAACTCAGAAAAGGCAGAGACTGTAATCTCCAGGCTTAAAGAGAAACTCTGAGGACAAAATGCCTTCCAGAATTATTTCAATTATTTTATGTGCCCTGAGATGAACCAGATAGTCTCTGACTTAATTTTAAATATAAAGTTTTCTTCAATATATTGCTTTTACAAAGTTATACATAATCAAAAATGGCATGAAGAACTGGATGACTGAATAACTGGGTGATTGAATAATTTGGCAATTAAACTTGAAAACTAAATTTGAACAAAATTATTAGTTGTAAAAATTTTAGTCACTTACTGAAACCATTTTAACCTCAAATTCCTGCAAATCTGAACATTACCAATTCTGACAGTGGCATAGTATTCTAGTGAAGGAATAATAAAGCCAAGAAAAAAAAATGTCAGTGTAAATCTATTTTGAGTGACACCAAATATAACAGGGTAACATCAATTTTCATTAGATAGCAACCAGAATTCTTGAGATTATGATGAGATTTCTTTTTTCAGTCAAGAAATTATAGAGTTCCAGGAAGATTTGTGCTGCACTCCTATTTGTATATAACAAACATATGCCATAGAAACATCAGATGATATCTCTTTACTCACATTAGCAAAAAATAACATTCTGTCAATAAATTTGATTATTAAAGACATACTTCTCTCAAGCTTCATATTACATTTTTCAAAGATAGAAATTTTACTAGAAAAATAATGAGACTGGCAAAAAAATTTCAATTTTCATTGAAGAACTGTCTTAATTTTCATTGAAGAACTATCTTAATACTGCAATTTTGGATGGTCTGATAAATTGCCATATGTTGTTTTTATAGATATATTCTGTGCATTTTTAAAATTAAGATAAATTAGACATTTGTAGCCAAAGGAATTGTGAAGTTACCTTAAAATTTAATCAAAGGAGTTTGGGCATATTTCTATATACAAGGTGTGTGAGAAAAAAATGAACTTAAATAGATTTTTATTAGATTAAATTAAATATATCTTGTTATAAAAGAAAATACTATTGCCAATGTAGACACTGCAATGTAGGCAACAGTGTGAATTTAAATAAATTACAAAGAACACTTCTATTTTATACCAGGAAACAACAGAGAAAAACAGGGTATCAGTGTAATACAGCTTTAAAAAATAATATAGTATTTCTAGAATGGCAAATTGAAAAAAATTGACAAATTCTTTCCCCCAACAGCAATGACAAAATGGACAAATTTTCAAAGATAACCATTTAAGTACTCTGGAAATTGACAGGTATTATATGATAAATAAGAAACATGAATTTAAGAAAACCTACAGAGCTTTAATAAAAAGTGGAGTACTGTGGAACTGTTGTCTGGGGCTGCTCTATCCTCCCCGATCACAGCTCTGTGTTCAGCAGTTCTACCTCAAGGTGCAGGGCTTGGCATGAGGCCTCACTGCCAGAAAGTCTGCAGACACAGGGCTGTGTATGGGCTTAGGAGAGATTGCAAGGGTGTTAATGAGCTACTGAATTCTCCTTAAAAGTAGAACCTGGGACAAACTTATAAACTGCCAAATGTTGAATGCATTCACCAAACTACACAGATCCATTGGCAAAATATGAAAACCCTGCTTATTACCCCAATAAGTACAGCCTCTACTGATGTTTAATTACATACTCTAAACTGGCATTGGATGATGACTGAGCCATGCTGATTCAAGAATTTCCAAAAAGAAGCCAACGTGAAACATAAAAACAAAAACAAAAATTAAGTAAAAGAAAAAAAAGAAGAAAAAACAGAACAGCAGCATCAGTCACCACACAAGCTACAAATTAGTCCACACAAGCCACAAATCAGTCACCATACAAGCCACAAATTTAATACTAATATACAAATGTTAACAAGTTGCTAAACAAACGAATTTTTAAAAAGTGAAGGTAGTATTCTATAGCACTGCAGGATGACTATAGATGACTATAATTAATGACAATTTATAGCATATTTCAAATATATAAAAGTGTAAACTTTTGAAAGTTTCCAACACAAATAAATAATAAAAATTTGCAGTGATGGATATTCTAATTGCCCCGATTTGATCATTACAATTTTTTGCCTGTATCAAAATATTACACTGAAATCCATAAATATGTACATGTTAATAAATGTCAATTGAGATTTAAAAAAGCAAAAGAGAAACAAATATTTACTTTGACCAAAAACAAGAATCAGAACATAAAATTGCTACAAAATGTGAAAAGGCCAGTTTTCAACATGACTTTTTAATTATAACATTTAGCAAACCAAGAATAGAAGGAGTCTTTCTCAAACTGATAAAGGATATCTACAAAAATAGTACAACTATCCTCATAAGTTTTGATTAAAGACCATATACTTTCCTTTAAATTCAGAAAAATCCAAGGATGTTGACTCTCACAGCTTCCCATTCCATGAGGCAACTATTAATTCTATCACTAGGAGGGAAAAAGGACATCAATAGGTATTAACACAGGCCTGGAAATTCAGGCAGTGCAATTGGGCAAACAAAAAATGAGCAGCAGCAATAAAAGATGATGAAATAAAAGGAATCCAGATTGAAAAGAAAAAGGAAAGATTGTTTTTATTGTCATATGACCTGATACTATATGTAAACTTTCAAAGAAGAGTCACAAAAACTGTTAAAACAATTAAGCTCAGGATCGGATGACAGTACTTAATACTAATATACAAATGTTAATGTCTATAAACTAGTAAAAGAAAACTTTTTCTCTACTCACAAAACTTTTGACACCAAACATATGAGTATTTTCTTCCCATGACACTGAATTCTCCAACTCTCCAGACTCCGACTGAAAGTCCTATAATTTAATTTGATTCTGACAGTTAGTACCTGGATTTAATGTCCAACTACAAAGAGTTAACAGCTTATTTTTGCAAAACGGTTTTCAATCCAGATGGCAGTTGCAATACTGGGTCCTCAGGATGTCTATACTTCTGTCTGACTTGGTTACAAAGCTGAGTGTTCCCACACTCACCACTCCCAACCCATTCAATAATTTGCTGAAATGGTTCATAAAACTCAGGGGAAACATTTACCTACATTTACCTGTTTATTGTAAAAAATCCTATAAAAAATAAAAATAGACAGCCAAATGAAGAGATGCATAGAGTGAGGTCCGGAGGCGCCCTGCATGCAAAAGCTTCTGTCCTTATGGAGTTTGGGGGATGCCACCTTTCCGGCATTCGGCTGTATTCACCAAATTTGGAATCTGTCTAAATCACATATTTGAGAGATTTTCATGTAAGCTTCATCATGTGTACATGATGATTATTAACACCATCTTCAGCCCCTCTCCCCTCTGAAGGCAGGGACAGGTACTGAAAGTTCAAAGCTTCTAATCATGTCCTGCTCTTTCTAGTGACCAGTCCCCATCTGAAGCTATCCAGGAACCTGCCAAGAGTCACCTCATAGAACAAAAGATGCGATCACTCAGGAAATTTCCAAGGATTTAGGAGCTCTATGTAACATGCTACTAGCACCCCTATCAGTCAGGAAATGACAAGAGTTTTAGGAGCAAAGTGAAGGTGCTGTAGAACTTGACAAGAGTTTTTTTGTGGAGTAGTTCAAAGTCAAGTCATACTGGACCAGTTTAAAGACAGGTTGGTTAAAAAAAAAAAGAAATAATAAATATAAAACTAAGCATTACTGAATTTAAAAGCAAATATACGGTAGAGGAAATCAACATCAAAATTTGATTTTTGAGAAAAAAATTAATTAAATATAAACTTTGTAAAATAAATCAAGAAGAAAACCAAAGAGGAAACAAATTTCTAAGATCAGAAATTAAAAAGAATTATAATTATATATCTTAAAGACGTTAGAAATATAGAGAATATTAAAAAATTATGCCTATAATCTATTAATTTGAATGAAGTAAGCACATTCTTAAAAGACACAAAAACTGAAAGAACAAATAGGCAAACAATTAACAGTATTCCGTATGTTAAAAATATTGAATTTATTATTTTTTAAAATTCCACGATAATCTCCAGATTCAGGTGATTCACTGGCAAATTCCTCTGACATTTAAGAAATGAAAATCATTAATTAAATACAAAATATTTTAGCTAATGTAAGAGGATAAAATAATTCTCACCTATTTATATTAGTTTAAAATTATAACAAAACCTCAAAAGGATATTAAAAGAAAAATTATAGATCTTTTTTATAAATATAATTGTAAAAATCTAAAAATAAAAGACTGTTATATAAAAAAATGAGGTTAAAATTTGCTAAAAGCCTTACTTATTTTTGCTGCTTTGAGTTACTATATATATGTTATTATTATGAATTAATAATTATTAATTTTTGAATCTTCAAGAAATATATATGATATGTATATATAAACTTATTTCCTGAAGATTAGAGAAATAATTTATAAAATTGGTGCTTTAAACTACTTACAATTACTCTAACCATTAAATATAGTTTTACTTATGGATTTTGACTGATTTTTAGATGGAGTATTTTCAAATATCTCCTTTAGTTATTTCTATTAACTTTGGTCATTTTATTTGTCAAATTATTCAGTTTCTTAATACACATTTCACAGCTAATAAATAGTGTGTTACACATTCTATTTTATTAGTTACCATTAAATTTTTGACAAGTACACTTGAAACAAAATTTAAAAGTTGTTAATATCTCTAAGTTTCTCCAGAACGAAATAAGGTTTGTTGAAACATTGTAAATATTATATTCCTTCATATCACCCAAGTCATTTTTGTTCAATGTTTCAATTGCTTCATACTCTTTATCTACCCCAAATTAATTGTGATTTAAAAAATAATTTGTATATGACCATGAATGGTTACTTAGGTTCATTATCATTTAGTAATTTTTTGTCCAAAATTGTATCTTACATCTTTTCGTTTCTTCTGGATTTATTTTTCCACTTTCTGAAGTTGAGGCTTTTAGTCTGTTTTGTGCTGCTGTAACAGAATACCTGAGACTGGGCAATTTATAAATAATAGAAATTTATTTCTTATGGTTCTACAGGTTGAGAAGTTCAAGATCAAGTTTGGTTATTTGGCAAGGGCTGCTCTCAGCTTCCAAGATGGCAACTTGCTGCTGCATTATCCAAGGGAAAGAAAGCTGTGTCTTCACATGGCAGAAGTCAGACGGTCTAGGCAGTCCAACACTGCATCACTGCATTAAGCCTCTTTCACCAGGGTCTTAAGTCTATCCATGAGGAAAGGAATCCTAATGTCCTAATCACTTCATAAAAACCTCATGTCTTCATGTCATCACATTGGCCATCAAGTCTAAACATCTTAATTTTGGAGGGAATATATTAAAGCCATAGCAAGCTTTTAGTATTTTTTCAAGCATGATTTATAATACAAATCATCTCATTTTTCGATAGGGGGAAAATAAATGGGTCTTTCTCTTCAATATTTTAGTAATGATAAATCTATGTAGTTTGATAATCATCCACTTTTAATTTTGGTGTCACTTAGGGTTTTTATTTTATTTTATTTTTGGTGTTTTCAGTTTCATGCCAAAGCATCTAGATATGGACTGTGGATTTGCTTCCTCTGTAGTTCTTAAATTGGTGTGTTTATTTAATCTCAGAATATGTGATCTACCACTTCTTGGGTTTTATCATTGAATATTTCTTCGAGTATTATTTCTTAACTAAATTCCTATTTATTTAATCTGCTGATGATTCTTATATCAAATTATATTCATTTTTATAAAATTGTGAGCTCATCTTGATTGCTGTTTTCATACGCTTACATTTGCCATTTGTGGGCATACCTTTAGACAATGTATATTTCCTTCTTTTTTTTTTTTTTTTTTTTTTTTTTTTGAGACAAAATCTTGCTCTGTCACCCAAGCTGGAGTGCAATGGCATGATCTCAGCTCTTTGCAACCTCTGCCTTCTGGATTTAAGCAATTCTCCTGCCTGAGCCTCCCGAGTAGCAGGGACTGCAGGCACACACCACCACACCTGGCAAAATTTTGTGGTTTTAGTAGAGATGGAGTTTCATAGAGTTTCATGGTGTTGGCCAAGCTGGTCTCAAACTCCTGACCTCAGTTAATCTGCCCCCCTCAGCCTCCCAAAGTGCTAGGATTACATATGTGAGCCACTGCACCCAGCCCAACAATGTTTATTTCTTTTTTCCTAGGTTCAAGGAATTTAGAAAGTTTTGAGTAAATCTCTCTTTATCTATCTATCTATCATCTATCTATGTCTATCTAATCATATCAACTATCTATTATTATTTATTTTCGTTTAGATGATACCCATGTATACACATATGGGTGCACCTGGCTGTATCCAGGGGCCAGAACCCACACTTGCTTGCTCACACACCCCAAACTGCCCCACTCCTGGCTCATTCTTGGCAAGCATAGGATCCAGGATGGTAGCGCAAGCCGAACACAGCCTGCATGGCCAAGTGGGTGGGATGAGCCCAGTGGGTGCAAGAAAAACCCACGCAGAGGTGCTATGAGCCACAGAGGTTTCCAGCTGACAAAGGAACACCCTAAGGATCCTGTGTCAGTACTATTCTAAACCATGTACATACCTTAATTTAAAACACTTTATTGTTAAGAAATGCTAACAACCACCCATGACTTCGGCAAGCTGTAATTTGTTGCTCTTTAACGGTTTTGTCTTGATGCTAATAACCGCTGGCTGATTATAGTAATGGTTGCTGAAGAGAACAATAAAGTTTGCACATTGATTGACTCTTCCTTTCATGAATGATTTCTATGTAGTATGAAATGCCGTTTGATGGCATTTTACCTACAGTAAACTTCTTTCAAATTTAGGGTCGATCTTCTCAAATACTGTTGCTGCCTCATCAGGTAAGTTTACATAATATTCTAAATCCTTCGTTGGTTTTTCAGCAGTGTTCCCAGTATGTTTACAAAGAGTAGATTCCATCTCGAAACAACTACTTCTTTTGCTGATAAGAAGCAAACTCTTCATCCATTCAAGTTGTATGTTGATTGCAGCAATTCAGTCATATCCTAGAATTAGAAGTGGGGCTTAAAGATATGACTCCACCTCTAATTCTGAAAAGAGATTCAGCCTGTCCTTTGAAACTTTGAAGCCACATATTTACTTCTTTGAAGCCTGGTATTTACTTCTTTGAAGCCAGGTATTTACTTCTTTCTAGCTATAAACCTACTATATGGCATCTTCTTCCAGTATAAAGCTGTTTTATCTAACTTCAAGATCTGTTATTGAGTGTAACCACTTTCATCAATGCTCTTAGCTAGAACTTCGGAATAACTTACAGCAACTTCTGCATCAGCACTTACGGCTTCATCTTGCGCTTTTATGTTATGAAAATGGCTTATTTCCTTAAACCTCATGAACGCACCTCTCCTAGCTTTAAATGTTTATTCTGCAGCTTCCTTACCTCTCTCAGCCTTTACAGAATTTCAGAGATTTAGGGTCTTGCTCTGGCTTAGGCTTTCACTTAAGGGAGGAATGTTGTGGGCTGGTTTATTCTTTTACTCAAACTACTAAAATTTTCTCCCTATCAGCAACAAGGCTGTTTTACTTGCTTATCATTTTTGTGTTCACTGGAGTTGCAGTTTTAATTTCCTTCAAGAACTTTTCCTTTATATTCACAAATTGGCTAACTTTTAGCACAAGAGGTCTAGCTTTCTGCCAGCCTTGTCTTTCTTTCTTTTTTAAAAAAATTTATTTTTAATGAATTTATTTTTTATTGCATTTTAGGTTTTGGGGTACATGTGAAAAACATGCAAGATTGTTGCATAGGTACACACATGGCAGTGTGATTTGCTGCCTTCCTCCCCATCACCTATATCTGGCATTTCTCCCCATGCTGTCTCTCCCCAACCCCCCACCCCCTGCTGTTCCTTCCCTATTTTCCCCCAACAGACACCAATGTGTAGTGCTCCCCTCCCTGTGTTCATGTGTCCTCATTGTTCAACACCTGCCTATGAGTGAGAGCATGCGGTGTTTGACTGGACAGGGAAAATATGGCACATATACACCATGGAATATTATGCACCCATCAAAAATGATGAATTCGTGTCCTTTGTAGGGACGTGGATGAACCTGGAAACTATCATTCTTAGCAAACTGACACAAGAGCAGTCTTGTCTTTCTATATGCCTTCTTCACTAAGCTTAATGATTTCTAGCTTTTGATTTAAAGTAAGAAATGTGAGCCTTTTTCTTTCACTTGAACACATAGAGTCCATTGTAGAGTTATTAACAGGCCTGATTTTAATATTGTTTTGTCTCAGGGTATAGGGAGGCCTGAGGTGAGAGAGAGAGATGCAAGGGAATGGCTGGTCAGTGGAGCTGTCAAAACATACACATCACATTTATGAAGGTTTCTATCTTATATGGATATGGTTTGTGGCACCCCAAAACAGTTACAACAGTAACATGAAACATCACTGATCCCACATCATCATAACAGATAGAATGATGATGAAAATGTCTGAAATAGTGTGAGAATCTTAAAAATGTGACACAGAGACACAAAGGGAGCACAAGGTGTTGGTGCTGAAAGACAGGCTCCACTCACAGGTGCCACCAACCTTCGGTTTATAAAGACAAAGTATCCATGAAGCACAATAAAGCAAAACACAATAAAATGAGGTATGTCTCTATATATCAACTCACACCTCACTCGGGCAGAGGTGTGCCCTTAATTTTCCAATATCATGAAACAACTAATACCCGCTCTACACACACACATACATTGTCCCCACACAGATCCTCAGTCAATTGGCAAACTTTCTCTCTCATTCTCTAGGCCATTAAGTGGCATTTTTAGATTTACTTTCTAACAGTCCGTAGAAACCATGTGCGTAATCTGGATATCTGAAGGGAATTAAATTCCAACTTCCCAGCCATAAAAACTACATCTCTTCTTTACATCACTATGGGCACTAACATTCCAAGCCCAGTACTTTGTGCCTTTAGCAAGTCTAAACTAATAGTAGTTGATGATTCTAGCTTTGAACGCTTCAATTTAAGACTTACATGTTCCGCATTTTCTTTTCTTCTTTCTTCCCTTCCTTTTTCTTTCTTTCCTCCTTCCTCTTATTCTCTATCATTTTCTCTTTCTTCTCCTTATCTTCCAACTCCTCCTTTTCTACTTTAGCTCAGGTATTTACTTATTTTATTTAAATCTGTCTTTATATGGGTTTCTGGCTGAGTGAGAAGCTGAAACATACCAACTCATTCCATCATCTTAAATGAAAAACCTCCAGAAACACCTAAAAGTGAAATGAGTATTATTTGAGTATATTGTTCATGAACAATGCTTGTCTGAACCAATATAAAATTTTTATTTTATTTGAATTCCATAATTTATAAAGTATTCCACCATTTAAGTTGGCTTAAAACTTGATGCCAAGAAATTTTCTACCTCCCAAATATAAACTCAACACATACTCATTCTGTCTCTCTCAATCCTTGATCTGTCTTTCTCTCCCTCTCTCTTTCTTTCTCTCTTTTATTGAATTTTTAATTTAATTTAAGGCGACCAGAATCTAGTGGGAGAGATGAGGGCATACAAGTCAGAAGTGTGTTAAGCCTCATAACATTTTTATTAGCTCTTGGCTATTTAATAGGACCTGCGGCTATCAGAAATACTTGCATTTGACTTACATCACAGCCATAAAAGACTTATAAAATAATACATCAATTTAAAATATTAATTTAAGAAGTTATTTACAGACATATGGTGGATTTCTGAATAAAATTTAGCATTAGTTAAACTACAATGTGGAAATAAAAATAAATCAACAAATTAGTATATGCATGTTCCTAAACATTAGTTCTCTGAATTTAAAATTTCTGGAAAAAAAATTATCAAGCCTGCCACTAAGGTTTATTTTTTCCTGTTTGTTTGAAGTCATCATTTTAACCCATACATGTTCTCAGTGGCTCTCAGTCATCAGTAACAGATGCAAATCATTGGATTCCTGGTTTTTACAGATAATGACACAATAAAGCCTCATATTTTTGTCCATTTTTGTGTTTCTATAAAGAAATACCTTCCCAGCACTTTGGGAGGCCGAGGCGGGTGGATTACGAAGTCAAGAGATCGAGACCATCCTGGTCAACATGGTGAAACCCCGTCTCTACTAAAAATACAAAAAAATTAGCTGGGCATGGTGGCACGTGCCTGTAATCCCAGCTACTCAGGAGGCTGAGGCAGGAGAACTGCCTGAACCCAGGAGGCGGAGGTTGCAGTGAGCCAAGATCGCGCCATTGCACTCCAGCCTGGGTAACAAGAGCGAAACTCCGTTTCAAAAAAAAAAAAAAAAAAAAAAAAGAAAAAGAAAAAAGAAAAAAGATAAAAAGAAATACCTGAGGCTGGGTAATTTATAAACAAAAGAAGTTTATCTGGCTTGTGGTTCTGCAGACTGTACAAGAAGCAGGACAACAGCTTCTGCTTCTTCTGGGGGCTTCAGGCTGCTGCCACTCACGGCATTAGCTGAGGGGGAGCTGATGTGTTCAGAGATCACACGGAAAGAGAAGCAGCGACGGAGGGGAAGCTAACAGTATAATAACTCATCCAGCCCCTCTCCACAGTGGTCATTCGTCTCTTCATGAGCGATCCACCCCCATGACCCAAACATCTCCCAACAGGCCCCACCTCCAACATTGGGGACCAAATTTCAACATGAAGTTTGGAAGGGACAGATATCCAAACTATCCATCTGTATCACTCTATGTCTCTAAAAATGTAAAATAAAAAAATGTATATTTATTTTAGAAGAACAGTCGTCTATTCTGTCACTTTAAAATATTCAAAAATCAGAAACGTAGCTGTTACCTCATAGGTATCATACTCACTGAATTATTTACAGGTAAATTTATTAGGAATAATTTTCTCATGATTTGCATGAAATTTTATATTGCTAAGTAGGACAAATTCACTTTAAGTGTTTATTTCTCTGACAAATTTTTATTCAGAATAGTTAACTGAGTTGGGCAGAAATGTTGATTTTTTTAAAAATAAAAGGCCAGTGTTTTTCAAGAATGATATGAGGCCGTAAACTGCACTTAACAAGTGTCTCAGTGCTTAAGCTCTGAGAAAAATCCCAGTGCCTTGACTTTTATTTATAAACTTAAAGAGGGAGAGTAGAGAAGTCAAGGAAACATGATAAAAATGATTCCTTCTTGCTTATAGCAGCTTTGATATTCATTTTTAGCCAGAGGGTTCACAGCCATAGAGTAGATATTGATTTGAGCAGTGATAGGGTAACAGCTGCTTTTACCCAAGAATGTAATTCTGCATTGTGTAGTGGGAAAAATGAGAGTGGCTCAGGTGATTCATATTTTCAGTTGTGGGAGAAATCTATTGATTTTTATTTTTCATTGCCACTTGGTTAAAAGTGGAAGATTTCTTCTTCATGTTTCTATCTACTTTTCAAATGAAAAATGATATTAAGATTTTTAAGGAGCCATAATTATTTAAGAACATAGGATAGGTTTACTGAATCATAGCGGGTGCCTTGTTGTACTGTTGCATGTCAAACACGTAATAATTGCCTAATAAATATTTACAATAGTTCAGTAGCTTTTCTAGTTACTATTGGGAAGTACCTATTAAAGAGTAACAAGTAATTCCAATATAATAATGTGTGTGTGTTCAGGTACATGTACATTTTCTTCATTAAGCATACATACAGAGGAAAACAAATGCTAAATTTTCTAGTATGATATTTAATTAAAATGGTAGGTCACGAGGAACTCTGGAACACATTTTGAAGCAAAGTTGGGGTGAACTCCACAAGCTTTCTCTCATGCACGGAGAGTGCTGATTTCTACCTCCTCTCCAATACTTTACCAATGAAAGGATATAGAGACTTGAATCTGTGATGCTGCAGTCTTAGACTGTGCTTTGGGACAAACCCTGAGAATGAAAGTCAATAGACAAAGACAAAAGTAATGTTTGAGTCCCAAGTGGGAGACCAACTAAAAAATAAGTATCAAGTGGAGGATGCATGGAGCTAGGAGGAGTCCCCTATAAAATGACCACAAACAGAACGTTAAGCACTAGGCAGGCCTCAGTTGACTGCCAGGCTCATGATGCAAGTGATGCTAGTTCAGTTCAGAACTAGTAGGCAAGTACATTTATGTTCAGAGGAACAGCCTATGAGTGGTGCTCATTTTTTATTCAACTATCATCTCAGAAATAAAAGCAAGGTAAAAACATAAATGTGAAAAAAGCGTGTAATATAATTTTGATGGTGAAAATTCTTCTATCCCATTTTTTCTCCATAATTCTAGGATTGTTTGACTAAATCTTTTTTAAAGAAAACTATTACCTATGCCATTACTCTCAGATTCCCTTGCTTATTTCCTATTTCTGTTTATTCCAACCCAAATCAGAAATAACTCCACCCCCTGAACATGCTGCTACTGAGAGGGCCAGCTAAAGAGCGCTGTCACTGCCTGCACTAATGAATGTTTGCAGTCATTGTATGCATGTGTACACACACGTGCGCTTATGTGCATGTGTGTGTGCACGTATTTGTGAATTTTTAAGGCACTGTCTTTTATCAGTGGGAACCCTGATGAACCATTGTCAGCCACTTTGTAAAGTTATTTTTATTAGTGTTTAATGAATTGTTGTACCTCTCTTACTTTACAATTCAAACATTACTTTTAAGGGCGGAGCTATTTTCTGTCTGTATCTATCTATCATTTTAAATCATTACAATAAACATGTGGGATATTATTATTACTCTCCTTTTAACAGGTAAAGAAATTGAGGCACAGAGAGGATAAGCAACTTGATGAAATTTATATGGCCAGTAAGGGAAGAACCTAGCATAGTGTTAGGAAATGTGAAGTGAGAAGCCAAACTCCAAACCAATGTAAAAGCTGCTTAAAGATGGCTTTAATAATCCATCGGCATTAGTGGTTTATTAAATGATAATGTGGGAATACAAGAATGTGTTTCATGCTAGTAATCCTACTAATGTCATAATCTAGATGAAAACAAAAAAAGAAAGAATGAAAGAAAAATATACAGAGATTATACAAAGAACATGTTTGTACAGGCTCATGCCTATAATCCCAGGACTTTGGGATGCTGAGGCAGGCAGATCATAAGGTCAGCAGTTGAAGACCAGCCTGACCAAAACAGTGAAACCCTGCCTCTACTAAAAATACAAAAAATTACCCAGGCATGATGGCAGGCGCCTATAATCCCAGCTACTTGGAAGGCTGAGGCAAGAGTATCGCTTGAACCCAGGAAGCAGAGGTTACAGTGAGCCAAGATCATACCATTGCACTCCAGCCTGGGCAACAGTGAGAGACTCCATCTCAAAATAAAAAAAAAAAAAGAAAAAAAAATGTTTGTACATATGCATATGTGATTTCAATAAGTGTTGAATGTGCATTTTATAAAATATATATGTTTTTCCAATAACACAATTAACTAGGATAAAAATTCTCTTCAATAATATATATTTCCTTTATTTTTGTGGTTCCCATTTAATTCCTATGGGAATACAAGATGTTCTTTTTTAAAACATGAATTAGAAAAGAAAAACACAATCCTAGCACCACTAGTGTTGGGAAAAGTCATTTTAGCTGACATTTCTATTTATAAAAACATTTAGAATATTATATTTCCTTATCTTTATGTGAAAAATACAAATATTCCGAAGTTGCTAAGCAAGCTGATTGCAAAACTAGCCCACTAACCACAAAACTTTCCAGAAAGCTCTATAACCAGAATATAGTAATATTCTTTTCTCTTATTTTAACCAGAGAATAGTTTCTGTTGTAACTTATAACACTCCACTGACACATGTGATACATTAAAGTTATTTCTCCAATTATGTGTGTGTGTGTGTATATATATATGTATACGTAATGCTCCACAGACCCCAAGCCAAACCCTGCTCTATGACTTAATGTGATATACAGACTCTCTCCTATAATGTCAAAGCAATCCACTCTTTGCTTACAAACTACTTACTTGTGTGAACTGGTCATTTCCTATTCTACTGTAATACGATATATTTCTTCTCCAGGTTTGACTATTTTACCACAGTTTCCAAAAAAAAAGACTGTAAATTACAAAACAAAGCGACACCATTTTAAGAGAAAATAGAATCGAATACATATATCTAAATTAGCTAAAATATGTGAAGTTAATCAACTTACTATATATGATAGAAACAACTTGAGAATTTACTGCCATGATATTAATAACAAAATACTAAGGCAAATACAGAATTTGGATAAATAACTATATTTGGATAGGTTAATTACTTCTGAGTTTTTGCACATACAGTTTTTATAAAAAGAACTTGAAAACTTTCACTGACTTCCAAATGGACAAAGGGCCTTAACAGACATTTCCCTAAAAAAGATATACAAATAAATGGTCAACATGTATATTAAAATGCTCAACATCACTATTAATTAGGGAAATTCAAATGAAAACAACAGCAATATCACCGCACACCTGTTAGAATGGCTATTTTCGAAAAACAAATAAAAGGAAAGATAACAAGTGCTGACATGGATGTGGAGGAAAGAAAACCCTCTTACGATACTGGTGAGATTGCAAATTAGTAAGACCATTATGGAAAACAGTAGGAAGGTGTCTCAAAAAATGTAAACTAGAAGTACCATCTAATCCAGAAATCCTAGTACTGGCTATAGAGCCAAAGGTAAAGTAATCGGTACGTCAAGGAGATGTCTATACTCCCATGTCACTGAGACATTATTCACAATAGCCAAAATACGGAACCAACCTAAATGTCTATCAGTGAATGAATGGGTAAAGAAAAGGTGGTGTATATCCTCAATATGATAGTATTCAGTCTTCAAAAAGGAGGAAATTCTGTCATTTGGAACAACATTGATGAACTTGGAGAATATTATGTTAAGAGAGATTAACAAAGCAGAGAAAGAGAAATACTTGATTTCACATATATATATATATATATATATATATATATATATATGTGAAATCTAAAAAAGTGAGACTCCCAGAAATAGACAATAGAATAGTGGTTTCCAGGTGCTTGATGATGGAGAGGGGGAGTTGTTAAGCAAACAACAAAAAATTTTAGTTAGGTGGGTGGATTAAGTTCAAGAGATCTATTGTAAAACACGATGACTTTAGTTAGTAACAATGCGATGGTTCTTGCAAACTGCTGAGAGAGTGGATTTAATTGTTCTCACCACAAAGTAACTCTGTGATATGATGCATATGTTAAATAACTCAATGTAGGCATTTCATATGTACAGATATTTTAAGACATTGAGTTCAATAATTTTAATCTCTTCATTTAAAAATTATATGAAGTAAATATTGAAATTCTATTCCACGTAATACCATGACAGCATGCCCTTAAATGTATTTCTGAGAGGTAATCACTTTTATGAGTTAGTTGTTAAACCTTCTTTGTTTTTTGCCTAGTAGGTCAAAATAAATATTTTTGCATAAGTAAATTATATAACCAATGGTGTCATTAATGAAGATGCCCCTCCTTCTAAATTCAGACAGGACTATTAAGTTAGAGAAATAATTCTCAATCAAATGATGTATCTTATCAATTACTGTATAAAACACCACAAAACTTTCAAATATGTATTAGCAGCACTTCTTTAAATATCTTTTTCTTGGAATTAATAATCTTATATCTCTAAGCGTAGCCTTTTATGCACATTCAGTACAACAAAATTCCCTCTATCCTAGGTAGCCACTCTCTATTAACCAAACTGTAATTTTCAAAAAGTTCTTAGGTTGTGTGTTTGCAAAAAAGAATGCCTGTCCTTTTGATATATTAAAATAGTCGAGCTAAAGTGCAATATGTGCACACCTGTGAGTACATGGAAGTATTTCAGGAGCTATGTAATTGTGGAAAACACATCTTGGTTAACTGAGGTACATGATTTTCCAAAATGCATCTGATTGTCAAGGGGCCAGCATTGAAGGCTTCTGACATTCTCTTATCCCTCCTCCCTTTCAAAAATTTGTTTTTAACCTACTTTACAAAAGGAAGACCTATCTATTGCCATGCTAAAATGTATGCAGGACTCCATACCAAACAATATTTTTACAAAGTTGAGTATATACTTAAATGGTTTTTATCAATTATACACTATAAATACTGAAGTTAAATCTAGAATATTTTTGTAAAATATTTAGAGCTTTGTTATTAGAGAAAATTAAAATGAATAGATTTCTGTATATGTACAGGCACATACATACATACACATACGTATATATACACATACGCTTATTTGTTGTAATTGTTTCAGAGATGTGATAGAGATGTAAATAATACTTTAAGCATAAGAATATATTGCACAGGCATAAAATTCTTCAAGGAAAGTGGAATGGAAATACAATGTCAGGAGACAAGAAATTATGTAACATATTGCATAATGAAAGTAAAACTCAATGTATTTTTAAATAAATGAATAATGGCATATTATTTTTGCAATTATATTTGATCAATGAGCATAAAAGGGTGATATAACCATATTATTTAAAATGATATAATTTACCTTAAGTCTGAATTTATAATCTTTGTAAGATACAAAAAGTTTAGACATTTGTTTATAAGATTTGAGGAAGTACTTAGATCTTCAAAATTTTCCCTGGGCCACATGTGAGACAACTTTAAATATCAGTTTTTAAAAATATAGTGGTTGCCCAAAATACACTTGATTCATTAAAGGCTGGACTATATAAAGTATAATTAAGAGAGATGGAGGTATTGGAATTGGGGACTCATCTCTTTCTACAGTAGACATACCTTACAAGGCAGGAAAGGAATCTAATACTGTGAGTCTCAGGAAGCCTTTTAGGCTTCCTGGAGAGGACCAAGCAGACAATTTAAGTATTCTCTCTTTTACTCCAAGCGGACATGTTATTTTAGTTTGCTTTTTTTTTTTTTTTTTTTTTTTTTTGCTTGTTTGTTTGTTTGTTTTACTCTCTGACTGTTGCAGAGATCTGAAGCTCATTCAAGGAAATCTTCTCATCTCTTTCATAGGAGACTTTTATTTAATTAATTACTTTGAAATTTTCCTATGATTTGATCAAACTTCCTGTGCCTCTGGGTTTGAAAATTTTCCCCGTGAATAGAATAACTCTCACATCTGAATTAATCAACTGGTGTGAATTTGGGATTACAGTTTCTTTCCTCTGGCTTCTTCATCAAACTAATGCCATAGATATCCATTTTTGAATAATTTCCTCACAATTCAAGGTACATGTACTTTTCCTAGGTATTTACAGATTTTCTTCTTATCCTATTCCTTTGCTTCTACCTTTGTAGTTATTTCAATGCAATTTGAGAATGCAGAAATATCACTAGTCACCATTTCTGACATTTTACGTGAAATTTTTATCAACATGCATTTAGCTTTTCAAAAGAAGACATATATGAGGCCAACAAACATACGAAAAAATGCTCATCATTACTGATTATTACAGAAATGCAAATTAAAACCACGTTGAGATACCACCTCGCACCAGTTAGACTGGTGATCATTAAAAAATCTGGAGACAACAGATGCTGGAGAGGATGTGGAGAAATAGGAACACTTTTACACTGTTGGTGGAAGTGTAAACTAGTTCAACCATTGTGGAAGACAGTGTGGCGATTCCTCAAGGACCTAGACATAGAAATTCCATTTGACCCAGCAATCCCATTACTGGATATATGCCCAAAGGATTATAAATTGTTCTATGACAAAGACACACATATGTTCATTGTGGCATTGTTTACAATAGCAAAGACCTGGAACCAGTGCAAATGCCCATCAATGATAGACTGGACAAGGAAAATGTGGCACATATACACCATGGAATATTATGCAGCCAAGAAAACAACTGATGAGTTTGTGTCCTTTGTAGGGACATGGATGAATCTAGAAACCGTCAAAACTGACACAAGGACAGAAAATCCAACACCGCATGTTCTCACTCACAGTTGGATGTTGAACAATGAGAATAAATGAGCACAGGGACGGGACGGGGAGGGGAGGGACAGCAGCAGGCAGGGAGGTTGGGGAGGGATAACATGGGAGAAATGCCAGATGTAGGTGACGGGGGGATGGAGGTAGCAAACCACATTGCCATGTATGTACCTATGCAACAATCCTGCATTATCTGCACATGTACCCCAGAACCTAAAGTACAATTAAAAAAAAAAAAAAAGGAATGTACTCTTTTTTGGGCTCTACACCAAGATGAAGAAGAAAGTACCTTTAAAATGTGGTTCAGAGAATAAAAAATTCAACAAAGGTGATGAATTAAATCTCTGGGATTCAATCATTTAACAACATTTAGTAAATATCTTCTCAGGAAGTGCGGGATATAGCAGTAACCAGAAAACATCTGGGTTTCATAACTCTCTCAGAATAATTCCTTTCATTTCATATAATCTGTCACCACTTATTTCTAACTTTAATCACTAAAGACATTAACTGAAAGTAGACAGTTCTCCCTGCCTTCAGTCTTTCCTCCTGGCACCCATTTTGTTTGTTTGTTTGTTTGTTTGAGAGGGAGTTTCACTCCTTGCCCAGGCTGGAGTGTAATGGCATAATCTTGGTTCACCAAAACCTCTGCCTCCCAGGTTCAAGTGATTCTCCATAGTAGTAGCAGTAATGGCAATAAACACATAAGATGAGATAAAAAATAAAGTATGTGCCAAAAAAAGAAATTGGCAAGTTTTATTTGGCTTATTTTTCTCAATTTGATAAGGTAACAACTATAAACGTCAAATTCTTCCCTCTGTCAGGAGTTTTGGCACAAAAAGCAAATGATTATTGGTAGCACTCTTTGGTGCACCTACCAAATAACATGGCTGTGGCTATTTGCAAGATGGGTGAACATGGCAGTTTGCAAGTATGCAAGGACATACTTAAAGGTACTATTAATGTTCACTTGGGCTGTAACTCAGTTACCAAATCGTGGCGTCACTCAGGAGTATGTAACACACTATCTGCATAAAATACATCTCATGCTGTGATTCTTCTTATAAAATGGAGGGGTCTGAAGTGCAAACTTCTCAGGTTATACAATTTATTTCAATGGAAATAATTCAAAACTGTTTCTAGTTAATCTTTAAATATGCAAATAAGAAAGGTCATTTAATTCATTTATTTTTATTTATGCCGTTTCCAGATGAGAACATAACCACTTATTATGAATTCATTCTCACTTTCCAGTCTCTTGACTTTACACCTTAGCTTTGAAAACAAATTGATGTCTATTTTAAATTGAATTATAAGCACTGTAAGTTATTCTGTCCCAAGATGGTACAATTTTTAAATCACCAGTAATAAATATTCTTATGCTTAAAATATTATTTATTTTCAATTTATTACCATGCAGTTTAGCCTTTGGCTTTTAAAGATACTCATATCAATAAAATCATTATGAATTTAAGTAGTAACAATTCAAGTATGAAGATTTATATTTTACAATCTACATACTTTACCTTCGATTGAGAAATACCTTATGACTTTCTACACTTTTAATATGTAGTAGCTCTTTTTATGTTTGTTGGTTTATTTAAAGAAACAACTTAATTTTTTTTTAACCAAGAAAGAAGTATATAGTTTCCAAAAGTAGAGTAGCTTTCCAGATGTTATTTTTATTCTCTGGTAGCTGTGCGTGCTACGGAGAGACTGTTTCTAACATACCAACATGAAAGAGCTCCTTGACTGAAATCAACCAAAGCACTGATTGGAGAAGTCAACAAATGACTGAAGAAGAGTTCACTATTTATATTCATTTATTTTTAATCAGATACATAAGCCTAACCTGATAAGATTAAATTGTTCTTACCAATTAAGGTTTCTTATGAGCAGTGAAAGAAGCACTATCTCTGTTAAGCCTATTCATATATTTAATCCAAAATGACTGAGTACTTCCTAAACCTTAATGCTAATTCTTACCTATATTTTAAGAAAGCAGAATTTTAAGATTTCTATCCATGTTTAGTACTGACACCAAATGTATATCTTCCCAGTGCTCATGGTTCCTAATCTCATTTATAGCCAGACCTTTTGAAGGTCGTATATATTTGTTTACCTCCTACAAAACTATCCAACCAATCCCAACATGGAATTCCAACTATGCTAAACACGTTGCAAAACAAAAATTTTCTTAATGTCAAAAGGTGATCGGTTAATTGAAATAAAGGCTGAGTAATGCCAAATTAAATGTTAGTGATGTTGACAGAGCAAGCTCAGTGGACTGATAAAGGGCTGCTTGTAGTAGTTCAGTGAATCATAAACGTCAAAAACATTCCAACTTATTTCCATAAAATCTTAAAGAAATTTTTCTCAACCTTATTTAGTATTAGACATCCTTAAGAGAAAAGTCAGCAACCAACCAAGTAAACAATTAGAGCCAATCCTCGTTGTTTGAGCTAGACAAAAATCCTTCTTCTCCAGTAAGTGCATCTTATCAATACTTCCATCCTGATTGGAAGCTATTCCTCTATCCCTGGTTTAAAGCCATCCTCAGAATGTATTCATGTGAAACATGTAAGTTTCACATTTTTGCCAATTTAAATTAATGAAAATTTTGCCATTGTTGGGTTGTTAAGCTTTCTGTTAGACTTTGTGATTCTGCCCTCCACCAACTCTGGGATATAATTCTTGTCATAGGTATAGAGGCAATGGGGAAGGGACTTGAGGACATTTGCTTCCCATTGCTAGCTAACCCCGTAGGCAAGGTCATTCAAGCAAAGCAAGAAGAGTCTCATCAGGCACAGATGGACGGGCTGCTGCTTCTGGCCAGCATCACTCAGCAGGGTTTCAGGGCTTAGATTCTCAGAGTCATCCAAATACATTCTCAAATATAGGCTACTTTCACTTCTTACATTCCTTTTTTAAAAAATTAATAGCTGACGTTTTACATAAGAGAATTGATGAGACTAATTTCAAATGAACAGATGAGGTAATGAACTTAGAATTTGATTTTTGCTGTGTCAACCAAAAATGTATTGGACTTCTCTGATACAAGAAATAACTCTAGAGATATCTACCCTTTCAATTTACTACCTTAAGTTTTTGTAATATAAGTAATCACATACATTCCTCTCTTATCCTGCTATAACAACATCCCTTAAGTTTATATATTGCCATTTTAGTTTAGTGTGAAATGTATGTTTCAGTTTGTGTTTTTGTCTTTTACTATCCTTTTACTTATAACTTGTCTGTATATATAATATTATATGTGGTTCTAGTGAACAGAGTATAATTGATTTTTAATGTAGCTGATTATATTAGTATTTTACATAGTATATTTGGCTCATTCTATGTAATATAATGAATAATATATATTATAATAAAATATGATATTATTTTATGTTGTGGATCCCACTTACATTATATTATTTTCTCCTTTTTAACTTAACTATTATCATTCTGCTCATTACTCTGCTATGGTTTATTAAAAAGTCATGTTTAGTGTATCAAAATATAAAATTATCTTTACCCTCCTCTTATATATTATCAGAACCTCAGAACATTTTGGATTC
Organism: Saimiri boliviensis; assembly: GCF_048565385.1. Taxonomy (NCBI): domain Eukaryota; kingdom Metazoa; phylum Chordata; class Mammalia; order Primates; family Cebidae; genus Saimiri; species Saimiri boliviensis. Next base: position 17,508,917 of record NC_133450.1, on the reverse strand, counting down.
CATTTGTTCCTCTGATTAAAAACTCATTACTGCATACTTAAAATACCTTATTAAATAGAATGAAACATTATTACTCTTCTATCTAGTTAATATTTCTCCTACATTGCTTACATATTGACTACTTTCTTTGATCATCATTTTTTCTTGAATTCTGAGACCTTTTTTCTGCTCATCAGAGGGTGAATTCCTTCAAAGAAATTTTGCATTTTTTCTGCCAAGTCATGCTATTAATTAGTCCAGTATTATATTAATTTCCTAGAATGTGCATGTATGTACATTTATGGCCATAGGTTCTCAGTGATTTTTTTACTACTCATGTTTTTGAGACCCAGAACCTATGTTGGGTGTCTCAGTATGGCCAAATACACTAATACCTGATTACTAAATACAGCGATCTCTCAGCTCAAGACTCAGTGCTGCCTCTTCATCTCTGACTTTGCATTTTTGTCATTCATGCTAAACAGTATATTTAAGGACTTGCTCGTATTTTATTATTTGAGCCATCACATTTTAGCTTTTTTGGGTAGCTTTAGGTATTTTTGTGTATTGGTCTTCCAAAATAATAACATTGTAAGTCAAGAAATCAATGTATTTTTTCAATTATACATTTTTTTTTGAGGCAGAGTCTGGCTCTGTTGCCTAGGCTGGAGTGCAGTAGTGCCATCTCAGCTCACTTCAACCTCTACCTCCCGAGTTCAAGCAATTCTCTTGCCTCAGCCTCTAGGTCGCTTGGATTACAGGTACCCTCCTCCATGTCTAGTTAAGTTTTTTTTTTTTTTTTTTAGTAGAAATGGGGTTTCTCCATGTAGCCAGGCTGGTCTCAAACTCTTGACCTCAACTGATCTGCCCAACTCAGCCCCCCAAATTGTTAGAATTATAGGCATGAGCCACTGTGCTTGGCCTAAATTATGCATTTTCTGGTATGTGAAAAAAGTAATAGTCCATATTTTTATTTAAATTTCTACTTTCTTCCCTTTTTGCTTTAAATATGTCTTCCATTAAATACAGGAACAGAATGTGAAGGAGAAAGTCAATGTGTATCTCCATAATGTTCAGAACTGAAAGAAAGTTTTAAAAGAATTGTGATATTTCCAGTGAATCATGCTATTTTCAGTTGTTTTCTCACTGTACTTACAAAACATATTGCATAATACAAATATTTTGAAACAATTGGTTTGCTCTTTTTGAAGCCTGTACAGAATTATTGTATTAAAAAAGCAACACAAATTCCTGAGTTGAAACCTTCTCACCTCTAATTTTATGATAATTTGTCATTACAATTTTTTCTAAAGTGGCAGATCATAAGTTTGAATAATAGCCATTTAACAAATGGCCTTAATATAACATTTGTTTTCTTAACAAGGCAGAAACACTGTTTTAGAAATGAAAGATAAAGCTAGAAGGTCACATTGGAAATATTAAAGGAGAAAGTGTTTTAAAAATTATGGTAGAGAAAATTGAAGCCCACTGGCTTAGAGCTTCATGCCTTTAGTTTACTATTCAGTTCATAGATATTTTTGGGGAATTCCAAACAAAACAAAGATAATGTTAGTTTTAAAATTGTTATGCTGTTTTACATAGTGATTTGACTTTACATTGATGTAATAATGAACTATTTCTACAGTGACTTTTTTGCAACATTTTACTCTTTATGCTCTACTCTGGAAAAATATGAATGCTATGTGCTACATGCTATAGCAAGCATTCTATTTCATCCTTGTTGTAGACTACTGACCTTGCTAACCACTGCAGATTACAGCTGGCAGACGTGGTATGATTATCCTTTAATCTTTTTGTACCTGTTAACTATCCTCTAACACAACACCAAGGCTGACACATAGCTCTCAGCCTTGAACACTTGAAAATCTATTGAATTATGTCTCATCATAAATTAAAACACTAATATTAACAACATCTTACTATCTCAATGCCAAACAAAATTTAGATCCTGATATGATTTGGCTCTGTGTCCCCACCAAAATCTCATCTCGAATTGTAATTCCCCTGTGTCCAGGGAGAGACCAGGTGGAGGTAGTTGGATCATGGGGGCGGTTTTCCCCATGCTGTTCTTTTGAAAGTGAGTGAGTTCTCATGAGAACTGATGGTTTTGTAAGTGTTGGGTAGTTCTTCCTGCACTCATTCTCCTTCCTGCCACCTTGTGAAGAAGGCACCTTTCTTCCCCTTTTCCTTCTGCCACGATAGTAAGTTTCCTGAGGCCTCCCCAGCTATGCTGAACTGTAAGTCAATAAAACCTCTTTCCTTCAGACATTACACAGGCTCAGGCAGTTCTTTATAGCAATGTGAAAATGGACTAATACAGATTCGTTTGCTCATTTTAAAAAATTGTTTCAAAACATTCCTTGCGTTGGAAATAAAATATTTTACATCTATTTTCTCTGGAACCATTTTTACTCTATGTCCATAGTTTTCAGTGTAGGATATGCTGCCTGCTTGACTTAAATAAACACATAAGGGCCAATGGATGTAGATGTGGTTCAACATAGATTTAATGAATACCTGTTAATTATATAGGAATATTGTAGAGAAAAGCATGACTATATAAATAAGCTAAAATCCCTACCATTAAAGAGCTTTAAATCTAGTAAGAGAGAGTAGTGTGAACCCAAAAATCTGAGACAGTCTCACTTAATTTAGGAAGTTTATTTTGCCAAAGTGAGAGACATGTACCTGTGACACAGCCTCAGGAGGTCCTGATGACATGTGCCCAAGGTGGCCTGAGCACAGCTTGGTTTTACACATTTTAGGGTGATAGGAGACATCAGTCAATGCATATAAGATGAACATTGGTTTGGTCTGGAAAGGCAGGATCCCTCGAAGTGGAAGTGAGTTTCCAGGTCATAGGTATATAAGAGACAAATGGTTGCATTCTTTTGAGTTTCTGATTAGCCTTTCCAAAGGAGGCAATCAGATATGGATTTATCTCAGTGAGTAGAAAAATAACTTCAAATAGAATGGGAGGCAGGTTTGCCCAAGCTTGAGTTTTCCCTTTAGCTTAGTGAGTTTGGAGCCCCAGGATTTATTTTCCTTTCACAATAGAAACACCTAGAGATAGTCACCTAATATAGAAAAGTACTGCTATTAATATACGGAAAGAGATATTATTTTAGGTAAGGGTGAAATAAGGAAGTCCTCCTGAATAACTTCGGGATTAGCAAGTCTATAAAAAAACAGATGGCAATTCATTCAATACAGACTTGTTGAGTACGTCATCCCTGCTTTCAAGAAGTGTATAATATATTTAGACAAAAAATATTTAGTTGTCTAAACATTTTTTCTTAATTGAAATAACAATTACAATTGATACAGGTATTCACAATGCTTTAGGAGCATAAGGTTCACATCAGACTGTTTTAGGCTTTTGAGTTAAAGAAGATAATGGGCTATCCAGTGAAATGTTTCCCTATCTGTAAAGTCCTAGGACTGGGAAACACCTGAACTGGCATACTCAGTCAGAGTGGAGTTTCATTTGATTCTTCACATCCACTTTAACCTTTACCTTTGAGAATTTCTCGTGGTGAAATAGTCAATGTGATAGTGCATAATATAGAATAAAAACCTGAGGGAAATATACCTGTATTGTGGCTCAGCAGCTGTCCTTCACCATGCAGATCAAGGAAGCCAAGAACAACTTGATACTTTCACGTGGAGTTTGATTGAATAAGCAGGGAAGCAAGGATCAAATTTCTCTGCAAAGCAGCATGGGAGTACAATCGCTTTCCCCACAGTGTTTATTCAGTAAATCTTAATTAAGCTCCTCCTTTCATCTAGAGACATCTGTAACAGGTGTATAATGCATGAATAAATGCATGCAAAAAAGTGAAGAATCATCCTCCATTTCATAAGACCAACCAGCTTGGCTGTCTCTCTAAGTGAAATTTCTTAGGTAAACAAGTGTCTCTACAGATGACTTCGTAGGGATCCTGTGTGGTTTTTCCATGTGTTTCCCATGTGCCATTAACTGGCACAATCCAGGACTACTTTCTGCAGCATGGATTCGTCTTAACATTCCAAACTTTCACTTTAGTAAGAAAAGATAAGTGGGATGAAGGAAGATCTTTTCTCTCGCATGGGTAGGAAACGAATCCATTCGTTATTAATAGCATGTCCCAAGGTAGTTCAGAAGACAGAGACAGGTGAACTTACTGAAATAAATGTAATGGAATGCTACATTAGAGTCAAAAGCATGGTGATGACTCTTCTGTAAAGGCAATTAGTATCTAATTAGAAACTCTTGGATGCTACCTAACATTCTTATCTCCTTACGTCTGCGGAGTTAAGAAGCTGTAATAAGAAAATCAAGAAGTACAGTGTGTGCCATGAAATTAAAGTTACTAGCACACCACCACATATACTAAGGCACAAATAAATATTTCTAGGTAGAAGTTACATTGAATTGCAACTTCCTACTATGATTATTTATTAAATGAGAAAGTGGAAAATTTTTTAAAAGTAAGTTCTTAGCTGGTTTGAATACATTTTTCTTTGTTCAGGCTCAACTGAAAGCTTTTAAATAAAACAATTAGTAATCAAAAGCTGAATGCAGGCTTGATTATTCAAACAATTTATGGCTTTGTCAATTCTCTTCAAGACTACTCTGATGCCATCAGAAAATGCAATTTCACTTACAAAGTTAACTATAAATAGGATATATTTACAGGTGTAAAAATACAACAGTATTTTGATTGAGGTGCTATTTACATGAATGCATTTTCTTTGTAAAAATTAATTGGGCTATATGTGCATGATTTCTTTAGTTTTTAAAATATCTATGCTATGATTGAAAAATAGGTTTTGGTAAAATATTATGGTGCTATTCTTTTGGTCCATAATTATAATATATTCTTCAGCTATTATTAAAGGAGGCAATATTGACTTCATGGACTGTATAGATACATATATATATATATATATATATATATACACACACACACACACACATATGCATGCCTCTATGTACACACACACACACACTGACTCATATGTTTACCATTTCTCATTATACATGTATGTATAATGAGTTTTTACATATATACACAGTTATATGTAAATGTGTACAATGAGAAATAGCATATAGAAATAGAAAATAAGATGGAAATCTAAATATGAAAAAGTATGGTATATATGTAAAAATATGTGATAAAATAGCTTTGGAAGCTTTATAAAGTTTTTAAGGCCAACAGGACTGTTTCTTTCACTGAAGTCATTCCTTTTCATATACCTACAACTATTTGCCTGTTGCTAATATGCATAGCCTTCAGAAACTGGCTGAATAAGCATAATATGGATAAGAAGGGGATATCATTTGCCTGTTTGTGGATCTTGTTAAAAGGAAAACAATGTAGTGACATGCTGGCTTGAAGTTCACCCAACCTGAGTTTTGACCCACGTCTAGTGCTAAACAGATGTACAATCTCGCATATATTACTTCATATTCCTGGATTAAATGTATGAAGAGAAGGCTGATTTCTAAAACCTGTATCATGTATTAATATTTTGTTATACTTTAAAATTTCATTTAAAACAAACTTTTAATTATTGACCAGAAGAATATTGATTTTATAAATTATTTTTTGATTAATATAAATAAAAGAATTAAGAGCCCCATAAGAGGGACTAGAGTGTCATTTAGGAATTGAGGAATCTTCCATTGGTGACTATCTTATGCGTATGAAGTATCTTGTGGATCATGGAGTAGCCTTAATCTGTGCTGCAGTTACTTTAAACTTAACTATGAAATGGCTCCTTTCTTCACTGTTATCTGCTTTATAGTAAGCATTTATTTTTAATCAGTATTGTCCTTGAAATACTAAATACAGTGAAGTTTAGGGTTATCTTCTGATTTGCATGCTATTTGTATTCCAAGGATATGCAAATACTAATTTAAGTGTTAGACTAGTAATAGGAGAGCCACAAAAATACAGAGACAGACATATTAGTCATTAGTCCACAGAAAGATCTGAATTCCCTCTGCATTTTTCTATTTGATATTTAGGCTTTTACCTCTTGAACTTTTATATTTTTAAACACAGTTATATATCCTATTTTCTGAGTTCACATATCGTTTTATTTACGCACATAAACTACTATATGTTTGTCAAGGTATATGGCAGACCCAGTAAAGGATAGGTCTTATGATTGAACAAAAAACTAGACAACAAGAAACAACATGCTCACTTCATCAAATAATTTTCTATCCATAAACTTAGATAAAATACCTTTTTCCTGTAGAACAAAGATAAATTAATTGCAGACCTACTAAAATCATACCTTCTGTTTGGGGTAGTGTTTTTAAGTGATGCCGATGGAGCCAATGTTATTTCATTCTGTATTTGAACAACAACAAAACAAAACACAACAAAACAAACATCTCTGTTTCAGGAACAAAAAATGACTCTGTGATGCCAAGATTGAATTTTGAAACACATAAATATTATCATAAGTGGAGAGAGCATAGGAAGTTTAGATTTAGAAACTCTCTAGTGTTGCCTAAAATTAGTAACATTGTTATTTGGAATGAGAAAAACTCCTTTCCTTTAACAGATTGTTTTCATTGTACTAATCATTTGCCACTTTTAGGGCATGACAGTTCCAATTTTGACTACTAGTTAGGAGGGTGGATGACAAAGAAAAAATATCTGGCAAAAAAATGTATTGACGTTTGATAGTGAGAGAACCAAAAAGACTATTGCAAGAGAAAAGGCAGCAGGATTAAGTAAAATTAGCATCTTAACATGCTTTATAGCCTGAAATGATTTGGTTAATTACTGAATTACTGGGTGGCTATATAGTTCTAGATTCTGGGCTAAGTGGTAAAATAGTAAAAATTATAACATAATATGTAAACATAGCCCCTACCCACTGAAATGATATAAGAGAAGAAAAGCATGAAGGATTGAATAATGAATAAGATGGTATCTCAAACAAGCCAGTAGCCTAGGCTCTTATTGGAGAGCCCTTGGGCCCCCTTCCTATGTACAGCATTAGAAACAGCAGCGTTAGTGTGAACATCTGGACTTTAATAGATATTTATTCTTTCAATTCAGTTTATGAAGTCTCAACAGTGCCCTGCATTGAGACAGAAAAATATAAAAAACATATTATTTGCTTACAAGATGTTCATATTCTAATAGGGTACAAGTATGCAAAAAGTATATAGTAAAAGATAGTAAGTACTGTAATAGAAGGAATCTAAAAATACTATGAGAAATATTAAATGAGCTTCTTCCTTAGCCTATAATGAGTCAATCAAAGCTTCCTGGAGGAGATGGTGCTTTGGGAATGGGAGGCTGCCATGAGAAAATTAGAGGAATCAGCTGTGGGAGAAGAGAGAGCTTTGTATGAAAAGATGAAGGTACAAATTGCATATTACAACACTTTCAAGCTACTGCATGTGGTTTGCACTGAAAAGAAGAAAGGGGTATGTGAACTGGGAGACGGTGAGTGAGAAGGCTCGTTTAGGTTAGGGTACGGTAGAGGTAGTAGACAAATCACAGAATGTTTACGTACCAAGGGACATCATTGCATTTATCCTAAAGAGGGTGGAGAACCAGAAAAGCATTTTAAACAGGGATGATGTGATCAGATTTCTAGCTTGGTAAAAGCGTCCTGGCCATGAGTGGCTGGGATGGACATGGTGTGGGAGAGCTTTAGGGGAAACACAGTAAATCTGAAAAGAAAGGATCTGTTTGTTCTAAGACAGTGCCTTTAATTCCTTTTCCTTTCATCACGACTTTCTTAACATCTCTATCTCCAAATTAGAATTATTTCAGGTAGATGTCCACATTTTACTTCTAGAATACCCTTAATGATCCTGACCTCTGAGATCAACCCTTTTCTTCAGATCTGATTAATATTCTCCATCTCTCCCTCAGATTTAAGGATTCAGACATGCAGTATAGAGAAGGGACAGCTGGCACTCTGACGACTCAGGTAACATACAATTTGGTTCTCCTGCCGAAAATGGTACGTGGTGTCAAGATAAGAATAAACTGGGAACTCATAAAAAATATTGTCCAAAAAAAGGTATTATGAATCATGTGGCTGATATTCATCAAAACATGTCTATATTTATTATGTATTTGTTTCTATAAATGGACATAAATAGAAGAAAGTAGGAATTGCATATGGACCAAGAGATCCAGTTAGTTTTCTAGCACAAGAAGAGTTGAACTTCTTCATTCTGTGACCTGAGATCAGACGTCATGAATAGTAGCATGTGGAAGGCCGATGATGCTGTCAAAGGATACATTGAAGCCCCTACAGATAAGACTCGGTGTTTAGGGTAGAGAAGGGTGCTCGGGTAGCAGGCACAATAAACCAGATTCATGTTTTAGATAGTCAGAGCTAGAGACAATACAGAAATATTAAAAGCAGTATGCACCACCTCCTGGCATCCTGTTGTAAGCTTTCTCAGAGACCTTCCACACCCAGGGTCCATCTTCCAACTCCCCTCTTCTCCTGCACCCATATCCCATTTATACTGGGAGCCCTCTGAGTTGCAGTGGAATGGAGACCTTGATTTCTCTGCACACTGAACTGTGTGAACATTAGAAGAAAGATGATAAGCTCCATTTTGAAGGGGTCATCAAAGTGAACATTTCATTAGAAATTTGATCTTCAGACTAAGAGGTCAGGAAAGAGCTAATACGTGAGGTTAGACTGGAGAATGTTTTATGAATTGCAGGTAGTTAAAAACATTTACTCACAGTGAATGAGTTCCCATAGGTGTATAAATGATAGAGAGGAAAATAAATGATTTGTCTCATCAGTCTTTCCCTATAGCGAGGTTGGACTTTACTCTGTGGCTATCAACTGAAGTGAATAAATCAACATTTATTCAAAAAGGTAGCATAGCTTTGTTTCAATGTTCAAATTGAATGTGGGTAGAGCAATGGCTACTAACTGTTCACCATCTCCAAAACGTACATTTTCCACAGACCAATCTGTCAGTTTAGAGTTGGTGAAATCCAGGAAGAAAGGGCAAATGCCAAAACTTGTGGAGGCTGACTAGTCCCGTGACAGTTTAGTTCAGGCAACATTCCAAGCAAAATAAAAATGACATTAGCAAAGCTGTTTGTTGTTGTTGTTGTTGTTGTTGTTGTTGTTTTGGTTTTTCAGAATAAATAAACCCCTAATGGGCTAGATTATTCCAATAAGCACAGTTAAAACTACAAACTTTACAAGGCTGTTCCAAAGTGGGTCTAACCTGGAAGCCTAATAACTCATAATGGGAAATGTTTTGAATTTACACTTGAAAATGGCTATTGTGCTTAATGAAGCACATATTACAATACCATTTTATAGCATTGTTCATACAAGAGTGGATCACAACTGATTATACTTGTATTGCAAATACAATTCTGCTCAGTAAGTCACAGCTCAGTGCATCCATGGTTGTGTGGGAAGAGATTCTTGACAATGGGTACAGGTGGACAGGAAAACACAACTGCATTCATTACACTAAAGGCAGAGAAGAGAAACCAAAGCATACGTTAACATGGCTTTAACAGTTTCCAAGTACTGCAGCTATAGGGGCAGAAAAGATTTCTTTTTATTTTCTATTTTTAAAAATTTTATCCAGGGTGGAGGTGGAGCATAGAGTCTACTAGTCAGAAATTTGTTCATGTGGTTATATAAAGCATACAGTATTTTACCTTTATCTTTCAGAGGATTTTTCTCTGCCGAGGAGAAATCTGATAAAGACATAAATATGTAGGACTTTTGAAGGTGAAACCATTTAATGTTCAGGTTTTTTTTAATAATACTAAAATATTGATTGGTTGATTTATTGATTGATGTGAACATTTTTGAATATCTAAAAATATTTTGTGGTGCTGTTAGAAACCATACGGTGAACCTCAGAAAAAAAAGTCAAAGGAAATTTTATGTTGATTTCTTTGGTTACTATATTAGTCCAATTCCATGCTGCTGATAAAAACATACCTGAGACTGGGAAATTTAGAAAAGAAAAAGGTTTAATGGACTTGAAGTTTTATGTAGCTGGAAAGGCCACAAAATCATGGCAGACAGTTAAAGGCACGTCTTGCATGGTGGCAGACAAGAGAAGAGAACTTCTGCAGTGAAACTCTGCTTTATAAAAACATCAGATCTCCCGAGACATATTCACTCTCATGAGAATAACATGGGGAAGAACCACTCCCATGATTCAGTTACCTCCCACCAGGTCCCTTCCACAACATATGAAAATTGTGGGAGGTACAATTCAAGATGAGATTTGGATGGGGACACAGCCAAACCATGTTAGTTACCAAGCATTTTAGTATTAACTATGTACATGGCAAATCATCTTTCTTTGAAAGTGAGAGTGATGATATATTACTCAGAGTTCTCTAGAGGGACAGAACCTAATGAAATACATATATGGGAGTTTATTAATTATTAACTCACATTATCTCAAGGTCCAATAATAGGCTCTCTGCAGGCTGAGGAGGAAGAAGAACCAGTCTGAGTTCTAAAACTGAAGAACTTAGAGTCTGATGTTTAAGGGCAAGAAGCATCCAGCACAGGTGAAAGATGCAGGCTGGGAGGGTAGGCCAGTCTCTCTTTTCACATATTTCTGCCTGCTTTTATTCTTGCGACGCTAGCAGCCAATTAGATTGTGCCCACTCAGTTTAAGGATGGGTCTGCCTTTTCCAGCCCACTGACTCAAATGCTAATCTCCTTAGGCAACACACTCACAGACACACCCAGGATCAATACTTTATATCCTTCAATTCAATCAAGTTGACACTCAGTATTAACCATCACAAGTCCACCCTTTGTCAACTTAAACCCATGCATATACTGAGATTATACTTATTCTTCAAAGAAAGAAAATAATAAAGTTATAATTGTGCTTAACATAATACTACTATCCTTCGTACCATTGGAAATGCAGCAATTTCCAGTCCAAATGCTATTTTATAAAGTTAACAATACTGAGATGCTGATGTTAAGTTAATAAATCTTATGTCACATGATAAACGAGAAAGGAAATAAAATAAAAATTTTTTTAGTAAAAGTGTATACATGCACAAACATGTTTTTACACAAAAAAAGGAGAAAATATTCATGACAATTACAGTCCACATTTCTGCAGCTGACCACATGGTCATAGCTGGCATTTATTACTACCTTTTTCTAGTACCCAATCTGTATTCCTTTTGCCTTCAGCAAGCACTTCAGTAGGTCATGTTTTTTCCTGCTGGAGTGATCCAAACCTTCATTGCCAAAGGGTCTTGGCCATTTGCAGTCCTACGTGGATTGGGCTCTCATAGTTTCCCATTGATCTTAATTACAGGGCATGGTAACACTAAGAGATTCCCTAATGGATCTCCTGTAGTCTTTCTTTTTTTTTTTTTTTTTTTTCATGCATACTCTTTCTTACCTACACTGTGGAACAGTAGACTGATGTTATCTTGAGAGCCTGGGTCAATCACCCCATCCAACACAGTAACTCCCTTCTTAGACTGTTGACTTAAAAATAGGAGGTTGCCAAGGTATCCAGGTGAGAATCTTAACTTCCAGTTTAACGGAATCATTGATGTGTCTTCTGGTGCCAGTATTTCTCCCTCTGAAACTAAGATGTCTACAACAGCAGAATGTAATGTTGCAGGAACAGGAAGCAAAATTTTTGCTGGTGGATCACTGGGGGTGATGGTGAGTAGTGCCACTACCACTTCCGCCCCTTGATTCCTGGACCTGTGAATCCTGGCTATGGGAGAAATGGTACCATATATTGAATGCCTATTCAGAACACACACAGCTTTCTGGAAAACTTTGCCCTAGCCTTGCAAAGTATTGTCACCTGGTTGCATTGTAATTGTGACTTCAAAAGGTCATTTCACTGTTCTATCCATCCAACTGCTTTAGGATGACAGGGAACATGGTAAGACCAGTGAATTCCATGAGCATGGGCCCACTGCCATACTTCTATAGACATAAAGTGAGTGCCTTGGGTAAAGGCAATGCTGTGTGGAATACCATGATGGTGGATGAGGCATTCCGTGAGTCCATGGATGGTAGTCTTGGTGGAGGCATTGCATTCAGGACAGGCAAACACGTATTTGGAATGTCTATTTCAGTGAGGACAAACTTCTGTTTTCCATAACTGAAAAGATCAAATATAATCTACCTGCCACCAGGAATCTGGCTGATCACCCCAAGAAATGATGCCATATTAAGGGCTCAGTGTTTGTCTCTGCTGCTGGCAAGTTGGGCACTCAGCAGTGTCCATAGCCAGGTCAGCTTTGGTGAGTGAAAGCCCATGTTGCTGAGCCCATGTGTAACCTCCATTTCTGTTACCATGGCCACATTGTTCATGGGCCCATTGGACAATGACAGGGGTGGCTGGGGAAAGAGGCTGAGTAATCTTCACAGAATGAATCAACCTATCCACTTGATTATTAAAATCCTCCTCTACTGAGATCACTCAGATGTGAACACTCACATAGGATATAAATATCTTTAAAGTTTTTGGCCATTCAAAGAGGTCCATCCACATACCTCTTCCCCAAACTTCTGTATTACCAATTTTACAATCATACTTCTTCCAAGTCCCTAACCGGGCAGACAAACCATTGGCTACAGTCCATGATTTAGCATTTAATTGCACATCTGTCCATTTCTCCTTCCATGCAGAGTATACAACCAGGTGCACTGCTCCAAGTTATGTCCACTGGGAAGAATCCCCATCACTGCTGTCCTTCAGGGATGTCCTAGAAAGGGGCTGTAGTGCTGCAGCTGTCCACTTTGGGTGGAACGTGCATATCATGAAGAATCATCTGTGAACCAGGCCCTAGTCTTCTCTTCCTCTGTTAACTGATCGTGGGTATCTTCCCATGAGGCCATCAGTGCAGGCTGGGGGAGAGAAGGCAGGGTAGCAGAAATGGAGATGATGGGCATGTGAGCCACTTTCTCATATAACTTACTTTTGCCATCAGGACTTGCTCAAGCCTGATCACATATATACCACTTCCATCTGATGATATGATGCTGCTGTCCATGACCCACTTGATGGCTAGATAGTCAGAAAGCACCCAGTTAATGATAGGCAGTTCATGATACATGGTGACTTGATGACCCATAGTCAAAAGTTCAGTTTCCACAAAGGCTCAGTAACAGACTAAGAGCTGTCTCACAAAAGGACAGTAGTTTCTGCAGAAGATGGCGGGGGCTTTCTCCAAAATCCTAGAGGCCTCAACTGTGATCTTTTCCTACGGGGACCTAACAAAGTCTTCAATAAGCATCTCTATCTGCCACTGACACCATTGGATCTGCTGGGTCACATGGCTCAAGTGGCAGAGCAGCTTGCACAGCAGCCTGGACCTGTGTCAGAGCCTTCTCCTGTTCTGGACCCCACTCAAAACTGGCAGACTTTCAGGTCTCTTGATAAATGGACTAGAATAACATACCCAAATGAGGAATCTGTTTCCTCCAAAATCCAAATAGGCCCGCTTGGCATTGTGCTTCTTTCTTGGTTGTATGAGGAACCAAATGCAGTCACTTATTCTTCACCTTAGAAGGAATTTCTATCTCAACAGGCCCCAAACCACTTTATTCTTAGAAATTTTACTGAGGTAGAAGGTCCCTGAATTTTAGTCAGATTTATATCTGAGGGTTGAGTGCTGCCATTTGGACCCTACCACTCAGGATCCAATTATTCCCATTGTATTTAAATTTTGTAGTTGAGTGACTGTGGTTCCAATAGTTAGATCTGACATACAGAGAGGAGCAATTACAGGGATCTTCAAAGATGCAGGTGCTGCCCTCAAAAATCTATTTTCCAAAGCATTGGTCAAGGGTATATCTTCTGCAGCCTCCCATCTGGGAATAATAGGTCTAAGGTGACTAAATCACTCCACCATCAAGTCTCTCTAAGCCTTTGGATCCCTTCCTCTACATTAAACCAAGGGACACCAGGCATTACCAACTCAATGACAGTGGATCATCTTTTAATTCATATTTCATCCAACCAAGCCAATAAATTATTAGAATCTTTTCAAACTCCCTGAGCTGCAACAGTAGATGTACACCCTACTTAGTGGGCCCAAATCAATAAATTCAGCCTGATCCAGCTCTATGTTTCCTCTGCCATTATCCTACACCCTTAATATCCATTCCATGTCTTTTAATCAGATTTCTGTTTATATAAATTAGAAAACTCAAGCAGCTCATTTCAAATGTAGTGTACCTCCTCATGGGTCACACTCTCCACCTCCTCTCTAGGTGCCTGCTGGGACTTTAGTCTAATTATAGGTCTGGAAGCAAATAGGGGTGTTGACAGTGTCTCTTGAGAATTAACATTATCTTGCCTGGCAATACCTTAGGGGAGGCCATCACTGTTGTCTCAGGCAGCACAGGGTTTATCTCCTTAGAAGAAAAAAGGGGAAAGCCTGATGACAACCTGAGTTGGGGAGGGGATGTTGTCACTACTACAGATCAGGAAGCTGTTTCATCTGGCAAAAAAAAAAAAAAAAAAAAAAAAAGGTACATTGGAGTTTATAAATTCAGTGTCCCTAGCTTCATCAGGGTCCTCCCATATGTCCCCATTCCAAGTTGCAGGGTTCCATTCTTTTCCTATCAATGCCCTCACTTTAACAGTAGACACCTGGCAAGGTTGTGCAAGCACCTTCTGTCTCAGGTCAGCTACTCATGTAATAAGAGATTGCATGTGTTTTCCCACAATTTTAGCTCTTTCTGTACAAGAGATAAGACTCTCACTCAGGCAGTCTTAGCCAACTTGAAGCTCGGTGTCTGCTTCTGAAGCCAGGAGACAGAATCCCTGAGTTCATCATTTTCTTTCATTATATTGTCCACTGAAAAGAGCAACCAACCAGCTTCATTATGTTCATTGGTTTTCCACATATAATCAAAGGTATTATGTATAGAGTCGCTAAACTCCTTACCTCTCACAAGCAATGAGTCAGGAGTGTCAAATGAATTTATTTTGTATAACTCTCTAAACAGTTCACACCAAGAAGTATCAGTGTTCTTCATACTACTAGAAGTAGAGTCTTTAGCATTTTGGGGTCTAACCATATTAAACAGCCAATTCTAAAATTCCCAAAATTAATAAAATACTACATTCTTAATATTCTGTTCCTCTTGAACCACTCCTGATACCAAAATCTATATTAGTCAGGGTTCTCTTAGAGGAATGGAACTAAAAGGAGTTTAAGCATTAACTCACATAATCGCAAGATCCCACAATAGGTTGTCTTCAAGCTGAGAAGAAAAGAGAGCTGGTCCAAGTCCCAAAACTGAAGAACTTGGAGTCTGATATTCAAGGGCAGGAAGCACCCAGCATAGGAGAAAGATGTATGCTGGGAGCCTAGGCCAGTCTCTCTTTTCACATTTTTCTGACTGCTTATATTTTAGCAGTGCTGGCAGCTGATTAGATTGTGCCCACTCAGATTAAGGGTAGGTCTGCCTTTTCCAGCCCACTGACTCCAATGTTAATCTGCTTAGGCAACACCCTCACAGACATATCCAGGATCAATGCTTTGTATACCTGAAGCCAATCAAGTTGATATTCAATGTTAGACCATCACAAACGGAGAGAGAGTTATGGGGAGAGTGGATATTACTTGAAGATGTTTTATTATTATTTGAGCCATAAAGTATTTTAAAACAAGATGTGTTTATTATATAAGAGTTTGAATTAAAAATTTAATTATTTTCTCCCACCATCCTATCGGTAGGACATTTGGTGATAAGCCAATTTAGTTACAGGCCTATTATTATTATTATTATTATTATTTGTGTGTGTATATCTACATCTAATATCTATAGAATTAACCTGGCCATTAGAATTATAGTGTGTATAAAAATTTTTGACACTTTTATAATGTTCTTCACTGAAAAAACAAATGTTATTTTTTGGATAATTTTAGGGACTAGGAAGGCTATTGGTTGATACAGAATTAAATCTTATAGCTAAAAGGTGTATTTCTGAGACCCTACTATTTTTGTATCTTCCTAATTTTCACTTTATCTCAAGGGTGGTCTTGCAGAGACAATACTGAATAGAGTAAAATAAACAACATACCATCCCTACCTTGACGGAGGATGTTCTGCTCAATTCTTCCGCCCATAAGAATAAAAAAAGACTCCTTTCTCATGTGGCTCAACAAGAATCTGAGCTCTAACTGGATTCATTGAGCTCTCATTGCTGACTTTATTTTTTATCCTAATAATTGTAAGCAAATAGGATTTTGTATAAGGTGATTAGAGCTGTCTTTGTATAAGGTCATTAAATATATTTATAATATATATGAATTTCAAGATATTGTTTCATATGCTTTCATTTTGGATTATATGGTCTGTGTCTGTTAATGTATAGGGAATGTTTCATGGGAAATAATGGAAGCTTAGGCTCAATAAACCTCCATTCCTATACAAAATCTTCATGAGACACTCCCTGCTTTATTAGTTTGTGAAAAATAGATTATTTTGTTTCACATGCATTCTAGACTCAACATTTTTTGGGTTACTGATTATATCACCATTAATACCATCTGTATTTGGTATGAGATACTACATACCAGTATTTAAACTCACTGTTGAATAAAATAAGCGGCCTTTCTTATTGGTCAAGAGTTTGTCTACATCAAAGCAGAAAAGTCATCCAAGAATTCCTGCTTCCTGCATAGGGTTATACCATAATCCTAAACTTTGTCCTCTAAAAAAAGTTAGGAGAAAAAACACCAAATACTTAAAAGTTATCTTCTTTCATTGGAATGGTGAAGTCTTAGAACACACAATTCCAACTACAATAGAGTCCCAAAGACTGTAAGTTCTGATAAATTGGATGTCTCCTTGCATGTCTCTCATTCTACTCAGCTTTATCTATATAATCCATTTTTCCTTCTCCTGTTTTTTCTGCTCCTCCAATCAATCTAAACACACTATTTTTTGATGTTTTATCAGGAAAACAAGTATATTTTAAAATTGTTATGTCAAAAGGTGATCTGTATTTATTTCTTTGTAGTTCAAATACCATCTCTTCTGAGATGCGCCTGCATACTGTTGAATCAGTAGCTCCCTTCTTTCTGTAATATCCTAAGTAGCCACAGAACAGTTAAACAGAAAATTCCATGAGCTACTGTTGCCAAAATGGATGCTCAATATCATGCAGAGAACTAGAAACCTGCCAATGCTGCTTTCCAAGGCAGAATCTCTCATTGCATTCCACCCTAATCCTGAAGATGTTCTTTCTGCCAATACCACAATAAAGTCAGTAGACACAGCTGGCCAGAGAAGGAACACAAATGTTGGACAACTTAAGAAAAGAAATACTGGAAAAATACCAGTGCAGAGACAATCCTTTTAATGACATTTGGACTCGTGTTTTCACATGGTTCTTGGAGAAAGAGGATGTGAAGTCTTTTTTGAGTTCTTCTGAATATAATTACGTCATTACACATAAATACATACTAAGAAACTGGTAGCTAGTCATCGTAAAGTGTGGAATCAGGCAGTCTCAAGTTACATGTATGATTATGCCATTATAAGTTTTAAGTTAAAATCCTCATAGTAATTACAAACAAACATCTGGCTTATTTGGACCATATATCACTTATAAGAAGAGTATGGCATCCAGTCAAAGACAAATTCTTAATTTTGTCTCTCTCATTTCTGACTGGATGTGCTAAGCAGTGCATAAGTGCATCACTTAATTATAGCACTTACTGCTGTATTATAATTACATAATTGAGTTTCTATTGTGTTATATATTCCTAGAAATAGTAACTATATTATGTACCTTAATCTGTGTGTACAAGAAAGAACACTTCCTCAAATCAAGCCAATGATGGAACCCACAGCCTTGACCATACTTGACAGTTGTAGGGATGGACATGAATGTTAGATCATTGAGTCGCTTCACGAAGATTTTAGACTTCAGATAGATAAAATATTTTTATTCTTTTTCTGAGGTTAAAACTGTGAAAGTTAAAGGCCAGAGGTAAACACTTGTCATGATGGCCTCGAAGTTTATTGCATGTTTTGTGTGTGTGTGTTTGTTTTAGTTGATTTTGTTTTCTTTTTAAGCTTGTCTGAACTGAACAAAAAAATTAAATTGAGGTATAAAAGAAAAGAAAGGTAGTAACAGGAAGACAAAATCCTAATGGAATTATTCTTAAATACCATATTATTCTACCTTTGGATTTCAGGAGACTTCTAAAATCCGTTTAAATTAGTTTGAGATGTGTTTCTGTTCCTTGTAGCCATACAATTCCTAAGTAACATGGGAAGCGGATGGATATTCCTAAACAGGAAGGGTTTCCAATTAAAATTTACCAGGCTCTAAATACCTTATTCACACTAGTGTGTATAAAGAAAAAAATATCTAAGTAAAAAATAAATGGAAATTTATTTTTTAACAGGAAACCTAAACCTTATGACAACTATCATCAGGCAGGCCTCTCTCGGGAGTGTAGGGTGATTGTTCATGGCATCTGTGCTTCCTTCTTCATATCTGATCCACTTTCTTTTTCGACTAATTTGTTTTTGCTTACCATTTACGGACTTTGTTTTGCTAAGTCACTGGCTTGCATGTAGCATTATGAAGGCACAGAATTACCCGTTGAGCTCCTGGAATGAAAAGAAATACAATAACAATTATAGATAACAGAACACTTACTATTTTCGTGTCTACCCATACATTTTGAACACAGAAAGATGACGGAGGGACCACCCATCATGCGATCCTTTAGAGCTACTCAATCAGAAGCTAGCTGTGTGGCAGACTGGTTCCATGGGAAATCCATTTTGTGGACGGGACCCTAAGTCCTATTTTCAGCAATAGCAGCCGAGCAGTCCCAGTAACAGCATCCCAGCATCAATAATATTGGTGTGAGAGGCTGTGGTCTGTGCATCACGAGAGCAGCAGTGTCTTCATGGCTTGACTCCATGGCTTCACTACTAATAGAAATTTCTCTAATCTGGAGCCTGCAATCTGGTCTACCAAACTCCCAGAGTAACTATGAGTTACATGTTCTGGGTAAGAATTCCTTTAAATTATCCAGAGGTAGTTTCTCTTTATTTGCAACTCATAATGTTGATTATTAATAGTACCTCTAGGCCAGGGGTTGGCAAACCTTTTCTGTAAAAGGCCAGACAGCAAATATTTTAGGCTTTGCTGGCCATATGCAGGCATATTCTTTGTTATCATTGCCATTGTCTGTTTTGTGGTGTCTGGGTGTGTGTGTGTGTGTGTGTGTGTGTGTGTGTGTGTGTGCAGCTCATGCACTGTACAAATAATAGGTTGTAGTTTGCAAATCCCTGGTCTAAGCTTTTAGCACTACTTCTCCTTACCTTAGTCTCTTAGTTACCTAATTTCAGCATGCAGATAAATCTATTTTGTGCCATTAATCTTCTTGAGGAGAGCTGTTTCTAAAGATAGCTTCACAATATGCTCTTGTAGCCAGTTGACCTTCCCCTAAGGAGAGCTAGGAAGGAACGCTGAAGCCAAGAGTTACCGCTGGCATAAGTGCAACTACATGGAGAAAATGCCGGGGCTGTGCCAGCCTGACTGCCTTTAATGTCCCAAGTGAAGCCTGTCCCAGGAGCCACATGACCTAAGCAATCCATCTAGTTGCCAAGCACATAACTGGGCTCTAAGGGCAAAAGTGAAGAACTAACAACATCCAGATTGAGTGTGCTTATTATATATTTTAAACAAATAAACAAGCCAACCTCAAATAATCTGTTTAGGCTTACTTTTATTTCACTCCAGTGGATATGAAAGTCAGCCTAAATTGGCTTCAGGAAGTATGTGGAACTCCCACATAAACTTGATGCAACCCAGGATAATCTGTCAGTGGCTCCTCGATACAAAACATAGATGCACAAGCCAAAACCAAATGAACAGGCAGCTGCTTAAACAAAAACCCCTAGAAGGTTTTCTATTGTTGAGGCCCAACTCATGATTCTTTCACGAATCATGCTCTAACCTCAACTCCTAGTTCATAGTGTCTCCATCTTTTGCCAACCCCCACCAGGCTGTTTCAGGCTTGGAGCACAGAGGCCACAGGACAGCTGTTGTCCCTTCTCAGGGCTGTGGGTAGAGTGGGAAGTGGGCATGCATGGCTGGTCATATTCATTGGAAGATAGCCACTAAGGAGAAGGATTTTAGCAAGAGACTACCATAATGATCAATATAAAATTAACTCTTTCACTAAATTTCAAATCCTTATTGATTTCATGGTGTTTCTTTAACTTTACTTTTATGTGCTGATTTCATTGCTACTCGAGTGCCGCAGAAAATAACAAGGCATGGCCCTTGGCCTGACTCTTGAATTGGTAAGATTTCAGACCATGAACCCACTCCACTTAAAAAGACTTAATTAAGCCCAGCTAGGCCATGGTGGAAAAGTACAACTTGAAATAGTAAATACTGTAGTTAGTTCACTGACATTAAATTATGTTTGATTTTGTATTGCAAATTATAGTCTCTCTTTTGTTTTATAAGTGAATAGAGAAGAATATTTTATAGTTAGGCAACAACCAAGAAAGAAACAAGGATGATTATCGTCTGTGAGAATCTGTCAATTGTCTCTCTGGTCTTTCAATGCTAGAAAATACTTGAGTTTTTTTTTTTCTCCCTCAGCAGTCAGCCTGTTTAATCTGGACAACTTTATGCCATTTCTTGTCAGTATTAATGGTAAATTAGAGAATAATTTGCTTTCAGGTGTTAAAAACTTGGACACAATAGAGGTCTTTAATTACTAGCTCAATCATGTGGAAGTGATTATTATATTTTTCTCTGAATGAGACTTGATTTAACTAGGTCTTAGTTACTTAACAAGAATGTTGGAATTTTACACATTTATGATTTAGATTTTCAATAATTTTACAACATTACGGGTACTGTGAAAACCTTCAATATATCTATTCCATTTTCAGACATTATGGGTACTGTGAAAACCTGCAATATATCTATTCCGTTTTCAGAAGAATTTTCAGGGTTTGAAGAGTGATAGCAAAATCATGAAAAATATCAATGGTAAATTAATTGTATATCAAAACTTTAAATCTGATACTCTCCTCTTCTAATATTTGGGGAGCTGTTGAAAAATAATTTTTTTTTTTGAGATGGAATCTCACTCTGTTGCCCAGGCTGGAGTGCAATAGCACAATCTCAGCTCACTGAAACCTCCACCCCTCTGGTTCAAGTGATTCTCCTGCCTCAGCGTCCTGAGTAGCTGCGATTACAGGCACGTGCCACCTTGCCTGGCTAATTTTTTATTTTTTTTTAGTAGAGACGGGATTTCACCACGTTGATCAGGCTGGTCTTGTACCACCGAGCTTGTGATCCACCTGCCTCAGCCTCCCGAAGGGCTAGGATTATAGGCTTGAGCCACTGCGCTGGACCAGCATGTTTTAAAACAGCAGGAATTTAGCCCAGAAGGTTAACTCTAAACAGACTATCAATTTTTAAATTCAGGGGGAAAATATAACTTAGGTACTCTAATGTCTGAGACAGTCACAATGAAGTAGTTAAAATCCTGTTTGCTCAGGTTCAGCTATGGGCCTTGCCACTTAATAGGTGTGCATTTTGAGAAAACAGCTAAAAAACTTGTGAATGAGTTTATGTGAGTCTCATTTTGCTAGTTAAGACGAGAAGAAAATAGGCACTTGACAAGTGCTTCAATGATTGCAAAATATTTACTAGTACTGAGGAACAAAGTTTTGAATTATTAATAAATAACTCAGCATTCCCTCTGCCTCTTACCACATGAGTTCATGCTAATGAGCTAGTGTTGCTATCAAAAATACCACAGACTGGGTGCCTTAAACAACAGAAATCTATTTTCTCATGGTTTCAGAAAGTAGAAGTCCAAGATCAAGGTGCCCGCAAATTTGGTGTTTCTTGAGTCCTCTTACCGTGGTTTGCAGATGACCATTTCATTGTGCCTTCATTTGGCCTCTTCCCTGAGTGCGTGCATCCCTGGTGTTCTGGTGTCTCTCTCTCTTCCAATAAAGACACGAGTCAGTTGGATTAGGGCCCCATATCTAGACCACTTTTAACCTTAATTAGCACCTTAACATACCCCCTCAAAGGCCTGTCTCCAAGTATGGTCAAACTGGGACTTAGAGCTTTAATAAATGGATTTGAGGGGAACAGAATTCAATCCATAACAGTGACCCTGGCCAAGTTGCTTTAACTTCTCTATGCTATGGATACTTCATAAGGAAAATAACGTTATTGTTGGTATAAAATGAAACAATAGGTTGATTCCCAGACGGGTGGGACAGAGAGGAAGGCAGATGGCCCTGTTTGTAAGTGGCCCTTCAGCCTGGTCATAGGATTAATTTGGGAGCCACAACATAGCAAACCTTGCTGACTGCAAGTTGGACTTTGGGCATCATCACCTCCTGTGGAGATCTAAATAACACAATGAAGATGCTTTACAACATAAGAGAAGAAATGGGTTGGCATAAAGTCTTGAAATACAAATATAGTATAATCCATATTGTGACTACAATGTGTCCTCGGGGTTTACAGAGACCGTAAATGTGAGAGAAAAATTATATGGGAATATATGTCAAGTCAGCATTTGTGCATTAATAGCATTAAATGAAAAAATTAAAATGCCTTTGTATTCTTCAGATAACACATATTGTAACCACTAGTAAAAGATGTTCATTTTAAGGTTGTTAGAAGCATTTCAGTAGGGATGGCATGTTAGGTTAAATACATATGTTGCAAAATTTAATCAATGAACACATTTAAATGTAAAAACAATGAAGTAAAGTAAGTTTTCTGTTAGAGGGGCTATGACTAGTAAGAATCTAGTTCTTGACATCCGTTACTAGTGTTATTATCCTCAGTTCACACTGTAAAATACCCACTTGTAAGCAAAATCTTTCAATGTTCTTTACCAAATCACTGTTCTCATTTAAATCTTTTTTTGTATGCCAATTTAATTCAAAATATAAAAAAGGCAACTTCAAAAAGTTTTAGAAAATGTAAATCCTTTATGCTTTGAGCATCTATGATATTCTCAGGCATTCTGGCTATTCTCAGGCATCTCGGAAGCTAAATAGTAACTGCATTTGATTCACCACATCCTTAGTCTCAAGCAAACTCCAAGTGCCCAGGCTATGTCATGTCATTTGTTTAATTGAGCAGAATTCAAGCTTTTGGTTTAACTTATATATCCCCTAAAGAATTAATTTTTTTTTTTTACTTTAACATTTGGGGTACATGTGCAGATCTTGCGGGATTGTTGCATAGATATACACACGCCATGGTGGTTTACTGCCTCCGTCGCCCCCTCGCCTACATTAGATATTGCTCCTAATGTCATCCCTCCCCAGTTTCCCCAACCCCTGCTACCCCTTCCCTTAACCCCCAACCTCAACAGACCCCAGTGTGTGCTGTTCCCCTCCCTGTGTCCATGTGTTCTCATCGTTCAATATCCACTTATGAGTGAGAACATTCGGTGATTGGTTTTCTGTTCTTGGTTTTTCAGCTTGCAGAGTGTCTTAAAATTTTTATTTTTATTTTTAAAGTTAAACAATATAGTATGTTGTGTATTGTAAATGTTGACATTTAAAAATAAAAGCATTACAGAAATCTTTAAAATGCACTAAATAAATACAAATATGATTGTGATTTTATATCTTCTATTTAAAAAAAAACAAGTTCTTGAAGTAATGTGCATTTAAATATCTTCTTTTTTTCCTTGAACTAACGTTTCATTCTAAAGTACATTTGTAATTTTATTTCAATCTAATTGTGTACCCAAATGTTTGCTGATTAACACTTATTTCTGCAATAATTATATATGTAGCATAGTTATATGTATATATAAACAATATGAATATATATAATTTATTTATAACATACATATGAATATATACCAATGTATATTCATATCTGTGACACACACAAAGAAAGAGATGATTAAAAAGTTCTTGTGACTATATAAATTTTTTAAAAATATGGATTGTATCACTAGTAAAAAATTGGTTAAAATGACATTTAATAAATTGTATTACATGATTGTTAAGCAATAAAAGTTAGTGATTTTGTTAGCAATGCATTTCTAATGAGATGATTTATTTTTTTTTACCAGGTAGTTCCTGTATCCCTGGATGAGTATTATTTGTTGCTCACACTAGAACATATGGTTTAACAATTATATTTCTGTTTCACACTTTTGTATATGAAAATGTCAAAAGCTTTTTCACATAAATGATATTTAACTAAATTCATTACAAATTATATGCAAAATATCACCATCAGACATCAAAATTTACATTTAGTAACTGTTCTATCCTCCTTGATTCTTATTGAAACACCAATTTACACAAAGACCAAGAAGTTGGTTGTTTACTTTCATCATTTTTATAAGATGTGCCATCAAAAAAAATTACTAAGGCCAAAGTCATGATTATTAATGATACTCATTACTCTTTTATTTAGAGGCACCATATTTAACTATGCACACTCAGAAATCTTTGATATCTCCTAGTTCTTCAATATCCACTTGGTCATGCAATAACGTTGGTAATATGCTTTCATCTTATTACGTGATTTAAATATATTTTCACCGAACTCTTTGACCATCAGATGCAAACAAGGTATTTGTGATGAGGAGGAGAATTTCTCCTTCATTAGTGAGAATGATCAAACTGCAGAGAGTAAATGTTCAGAAACAGAAGTATTTCTAAGCCGACTTGCAAATACTTTTGAATATTTGACATCTGTGAAATATGAAAAATTTAAATGCCTTCTCATAATTTGGTTTCCTGAATGAAATATAATACCACTGTCTTTAATATGTTTTCCAGTGCTATTTTTAGTTGGTTTTAACAAGTTATTTCTATGGAACAAAACTATACATTTTTTAATATTTAGGGGAAGTTCTCACTCCAGTTGTCAAATATATGCTATATCTGAATTCATGGTATTACAATTTTTGAAAAAATTCAATTTCTAATGTCATTTTTCACCATCAACAGAAATAGTTATAAAACAGGAAAGACATGGGGTCTCCTGTGGGTTCATGGCATCTTGATTAATGGAGAATTATATTTGAACTGTTTGGAGAAAAGAGACTTGTATACTCCAAAGCAATGCACTCTAGTAAGAATTGAGAATGCTCAGAGGTATATTTTTATAAATGGGCAAAGGGGCTATTTTGAAACAGGAATGAGCAAAGGAGAATGAACAAGATATCACGAAATGCAGGTGTGTTCTCACTTTTAGGTTAAGAAAAAATAAGAAATTAAGGATTGGAAGGAACATTCTCAAAATTATCTATACCCACACATTACTTGGAAACATTTAACATATCCCTCAGGATATGCATACCACATTCTGCAGATCATAGTTTTAATATAACTATAAATGTGCTATGGTGGAAAGCACATGTTTTTACAGTCAGTTTGACTTCTTTTTGAACTCTGAATCTGTAATTTAGTATTCTTGTTGACTCCTTAACATCCCCAGATTTCAGTTATTTTATTTTTAATCGATAAAAATATATATCAATACCTAGTGTGATATGAGACTTTGTGCAATAATATGTGTGAAATACCTAGCATAATGTCTGGTAGGTAATTAAAGAGGTTGATCTTATTGTCCCTCCCCTCCTACAAAGAATAGCTTAGTTTCCCTAGAAATCACTCTAGCATTTGGTAAAATAAGAAGACAGTAAATACTCCAATTAATCAGTCATCATTTTTATTTGATGATAAAAAATATAAATATATAAATATAAAAAAGTATAAATATAAAAAATAATAACAATATAAAAATATTTATTAAATCCCTACAGTTTGCAAAGCATGCACTCTACATGTGCTTTATGGTCTAAATTATTCAGATCACTTTATGCTGAGGTTTTTACACAGGCATACAGATTGGAAATTTTTTTTATTATACTTTAAGTTCTGGGATACAAGTGTAGAATGTGTAAGTTTGTTACATAGGTATACAGATGTCATAGTGGTTTGCTGCACCCATCAACCTATCATCTACATTAGGTATTTCTCCTAATGCTATCTCTCCCCTAACCCCTTATCCCCTCAACAGGCCCTGGTGCATGATGTTCCCCTCCGTGTCCATGTGTTCTCATTGTTCAATTCCCACTTACGAGTTAGAACATGCGGTGTTTTGCTTTCAGTTTCTGTGTTAGTTTGCTAAGAATGATGGTTTCCAGCTTCATCCATGTCCCTGAAAAGGACATGAACTCATCCTCTTTTATGGTTGCATAGTATTCCATGCTGTATATGTGCCACATTCTCTCTATCCAGTCTATCACTGATGGGCCTTTGGGTTGGTTCCAAGTCTTTGCTATTATGAATAGTGCTGCAATAAACATAGATTTGCATGTGTTTTTATAGTAGAATGATTTATAATCCTTTGGGTATATACCCAGTAAAGGGATTACTGGGTCAAATGGTATTTCTGGTCTAGATCCTTGAAGAATCAGAAATTTTGCAAGCATAAATATATGCAAAAGTTTCCGTGGGGGAAAAAAAAAAAAAAGTTGTGGTGATGCCTAGAATACTCTTGTCAGCCTGATCATTGCATTCTCTCTCCAGATGTCACTTTGTCTGGGATGCAAATTGGGATGTTTTTCATAAGGAACTTTTAGCTTCTTGCCAAGCATGGAGTAAGACAGAGAGGAAAAAGGGGCATTCCATGAGTGCATTGCTCAACGGCATCAAGTGAAGATATCGTGATGCATTTTTTTGCATTTGTGGCCTCTCCTATAGTACCACAAATGCTCAATCATTTTTTGATGTAAAATTGTGGGTAGATTTTATGCCCCACAGGCAGCATTTGGGTGAAAATCAACATCATTTGCCTTTGTAATCTATATTATCTTCTCTGTTTTTTTGTTTGGGGGTGATGATTAGAATATGTATAAATGTGTTCTTTTTATTTAATTATATTTTATAGAAAGGTCGTTCAAATCCTGGTGACTAAGAATTCATTTGTCTTCCAGTAATGAAAATAGGAAAATCGCAGTCTTTTGATGTCTATTATTTTATTTTATTTTTTCTAGAGACAGTGTCTTGCTCTGTCACCCATGCTGGAGTGCAGTGGTGCGATCTCAGCTCTCTGCAACGTTGGCCTCCCTGGTTCAAGCGATTCTTGTTTCTCAGCCACCTGAGTAGATGGAATTACAGATATGTACCAACATGTCCGGCTAATTTTTGTATTTTTAGTGGAGACGGGGTTTCACCATGTTGGTCAAGCTGGTCTTGAACTCTTGGCTCAAGTGATCCTCTCACCTCAGCCTTTGTAAGTGCTGAGGTCACAGGCCTGAGCCACCACATCCAGCCAGGCTTTTCATATGTTTCTGATCGGTTTTCATAATCTAATTTTCATTTTAAAACACTACTTCTCCCTAATCTCTAACTTATTAATTAGTAACAACTGCAACAGTATTACCATTTAAGACTATCACTGTCTTTTTTTTTCTCAAAGAAAATAAAAGCTAAACATTACAAAGAAATGTACACTAACATCATCAAATAGGAGAAGGTTGAGGCCTTTTCTTTAAAAGCTATGGTGATTGCCGGGCGCAGTGGCTCAAACCTGTAATCCTAGCACTTTGGGAGGCCGAGGCGGGTGGATCACAAGGTCAAGAGATCAAGACCATCCTGGTCAATATGGTGAAATCCCGTCTCTACTAAAAATACAAAAAAGTAGCTGGGCATGGTGGCAGATGCCTGTAATCCGAGTGACTCAAGAGGCTGAGGCAGGAGAATTGCCTGAACCCAGGAGGCGGAGGAAGTGGTGAGCCGAGATCATGCCATTGCACTCCAGCCTGGGTAACAAGAGTGAAACTCCGTCTCAAAAAAAAAAAAAAAAAAAAAAAAAAAAAAAAGCTATGGTGATTAAATTGTCTTAGATTCAAATATGCAACATTTCTGTTTGAGAATGTCACTGTACAAAAATAATTTTTCCGGTTCTGCATACAAGTGTCATTGGATTTTTTGTTGGTTATGGTCAACTTAAAATAATCACCTGCTATTGTCTTACCATATATTGTGAATACTAAATCAAGGGTCCATGTCCATCTAAAATGTGCTTGGCAAAAATAGGAGAAAGAAATCAATGAAAAAATAAGAAGTATGTTAAAGAAAATAAATGGAAAGAAAGGAAAACAATAAAGAGAAGAAAAAGGAGAAGTCAAATAATCTTTCAAAAAATAACTTAGTCTTCAAAAAAAGTTATCATTAATATTAAAGCCTGAATGTGCCTTTTACCTGTTAAAGACAAGATGTCTACTTTTATACAGTCTTTCTTCTCAATATATCTTAAGAGCAAAGCAAAATAAGTTGGACGTTTTGAAAATTCAAAAATATTTGCCCAACTCCTAACTTTTTGTAAAGGTGTCTAAATGTTTATTAATTCTTCAATTATTTGTGAAATCTACTCAATTTCATGCAGCTTGGAGCTTCAACTCTTAATATGTATCAATATGGTTAGTGTATTTACTCTGGTCTCATTTTGTGAAGCTGCTTCTCCAGCAATCTATTTATTCTCAGCACCAAGATCCTGACTACAATTGTCAATTTTGTCCATCTGGTTTGGTGGAAGTACTAACAACTGGAAATATAGAGAAAACCACTGAAATTACAGAATACACACAATGGAATAAACTAGATGCAAGTTGTTAAGCTGTCAACCTAAACACATATTTCAGTTTTAACAAACCATAATTAATAGACTAGCATACCTATAGCAAGGTTGCAAACATTCTTAGCCAGAAGTGGATCTGAGACTTATGTATTTTCCTATATCTGTTTAAGTTGTTTGTTACTATTATTATTTTATGCAGTAATTCCTATTATCTACTCTCTATTTCTTTATTGCAATTGCTCAAAATTTAGAATTTCGAGCATGGAGTTTCACAAATGTCTTTATTTAACCTTTGCTTTTTCTGTATTTTTTCAAATCCATGCAATGTATGATTTAGTGAATTTACAATTTCCAGTGCATACTCTCAAATCTATATGTAAATTTACTCATGTGCTAGTGCTTCCATAACAGATCATCTCAATTAGGTGGTTTAAAACAGCAAACATTTATTACTTCCCAGTTATGTAAGCTACAAGTCTGAAATCGAGTTACTGGCAGAGCCATGCTCCCTCTTAAAGCCTTTAGAGAAGGATCCTTCCTTGTTTCTTCCAACTTCTAGTAGCCACAGGAGTTCCCTGTCTTGTGGACACATAACTCTATAATCTCTGCCTCCATTTTCATATGGCTGTGGTTTCTGTATGTCAGTGTCTTCCAACATCATTTTTCCTCTTAGAAGAATACTGGCCTTCTGGATTTGGTCCCACCTTAATAAATTCATCTTTACTTGATTATATCTGTGAAGATCCTATTTACAAATGAGGTTACCTAGAGTTAGAACTTCAATAAATCTTTTTTTTTGGAAATTTAGTCAACCTATCATAGACTAAAAATGTCATTTTTCTATTCGTTTTAAGACTGAATGGAAGGCACTTACTAACTTTAGAGATTGTTCTAGCTTTTGGAATAAAGATGGTTATACCTCCAAAAAGTTTTTTTTCTCATTTTTTCACAGGTAATTACAAAAATATTTTTATTTTTATTTAACTACAGAAATTTGTTTTTCTTATTTATTAAGGACTACCCATGCTGGAACTGCTTTAACCAATATAACCAAAATAACTAAATAACAAAACTTTTTTAAAAATTCTATTACAATCAATTCATCTTTTGAAAATAGAAAATTGGTTTTGTTGAAATAACCCTCCTCTTGAGAATGATAAACACTGTAAATAATGCTAAAAGTTACTCTAAAGCCGCCATAAAGCTACCAAATACCCTGGAAAGATGTGGCTCTCAGATTAGTAAAAGATAGGAAACCCACAGTGTTGAGCCCAGTATTTGGCATTATTACTTCTCTGGAAGTAGTCACTGATTTGAAAGTGGCAGCTAGCAGACTTAGAACCTGAGCAGGTTCATGGCACTGGGAGATTTTTCAATTGGGCCTGAAAGACTGGAAAGTAGGAGAATGTTTGCAAAACATCTCAGGTTTTTAGTTGGGAATCAGAAGGAATTGTTTTCAGTTTTAAAGGTAACCTGGAAATGCAGTAGCCCTCACAGGAACTGTAGCCCAGCATGGAATTACATTAGTCCCCAGTTGGAATAATGTTAAGTTCTCCTGGTCTAATTGCCTGACCGAAGCAAAAAGTAGGTTCTTTATGAAGAAATGTTAACAATGATTTCTTATTTACAAAGTCCAGCATGCTAATTATATATATATATATATATGAATATGTAACAGAAACAAAAATGAGAAATAATGGACATTGGAACAGACCCATTAGGACTCTAGATATGGCACTTACTGATATAAACATCAACATATTTATTATTAGTATATGAATGATATGAAAATAGTATGAGATACTTTGACACAATCTGGAAATTATAAAAATGAATCAAATGCAAGTTTAATAACTGAAGAAAATAACCGGTATGAAGAATTTGAGTCAGCTTTATAGCAGATCAGCACAGCTGATGAGAAACTTAGTGAACAAGATGATAGGTAAACAAAAATCTAATCTAAAGGATTGAGAAATAAAATGTAAACTATAAAAAAGAGCAAAATAGTATATGATGAAAAAGCACAGAGGAAACATAGAGCTGCAGAGAGAAATGAAGAGCAATGAAAAGGGTGATTGCAGGATCAAGCTAAATAAACACTCACTACATAAAGTAATTTTTTAAAAACACAAACAAAACAAGAACAATCATCATAAGTTGCTGGAGTTTGAACTAGACCATTAAAGGTTGTTGTGAAATTAATGGATTTCAAGCCCTCTAAGGTTATTGAATAGTTTGGAAAAAATAAAATTATATTAGACTTTCATAAGTGAAGGATGTTACAATACTGAGAATACTGAGTATAATTATAGTGAGGTAATGTATAAATAATAAACCAGTAGAGCTGGGGCAAAGAAATAAACTAAATAATGTAGAAGGTTAAAGAGTAAAATAAACCTAGAACATCAAATGAATAGAAAATGGCAGCGTATATAGTAATCTCAAATATATGACTTAAAATATTAAAGATAAGCAGATTAAATATAGCAATTAAAATGATTGTTAGATTATACAGAAAATTAATTCCAACTACATTGAACTTTATTTGTAGTGATTCAAGCATCTGAAAGTAAAATTATGGAAACAGATGTAATCTACATGCAAAAACAACAACAAAAAGCTGGGATAGTTATATTATCAGGTTAAAATAAACTTAGGAAAGGCTTTCAGGCAAGGCACATTCAAAGGAAAAATTCAATAATGACAAAAGGGTCCATTGACAAGGGAGATATAGGAACTCCAAACTCTTTTCCACCTTTTGTTATGTCCTCAAAATATATAGAATAAAAGTTAACAGAATTAAAAGCAAAAATTCTTTTAAAAACACCATCATTTTAGTGCTACAATTTAATTTTCTCAGTAATAGACAGAGCAAGAAGACAAAATCAGTAAGCGTATAGAATGTTAGGACACCATGGTTAACAGGTGACTAACAGACACATGACAAAACTGCACAAATTTAGAGTACATGAACTTTAAAAACATACATAAGATATTTATCAAAATGGAATTTCTCTTCAGCCATAAGGCAATTCTTGACAAATTTCAAAAGATTGAAATTGTAAAGACAAAGTTACCTAAGCTTAGTGGAATACAATAACAAAAAATAATTTAAAAGTTCTTAAATATTTGGAAGAAAAATAGGTCCCTTCTAAACAACCCAGAGGCTAAATAAAAAAGCTACAAAACTCCTCATTCTGATTCACAATTTTTAAAAGACAATATTTCAAAATGTGTACAACTTAACTAAACTGTTCTTAGATGCAGATTATTGTCTTAGGTACCTGTATAATATCAATAAAGAAAGATAGAAAATCAAGAATCCATCTTAAGAAGTTAGAAAAATAACATTAAAATGAATTCAAATAGAAGGCAGAAATAATGAATATTATAGAAAATTTAGTAACATAGAAAAAAAAACCACATAAAATGATAACCGACAGAGTCAAAAGCTAGCTAATGGTCATCAAAAACGAAAATGAAAACTACAATGTATTATCATTAAACATCCCCAGAAAAATAATATTAACAAAATTTGACAATAGTGAGTTTTTACAAAATTGAGAATAATTGTGACACTTGCACTCTGTTAATCTAGTGTAAATTAGTCGAATTACTTAGGAAATCTATTTGACAGTATATAGTTAAACATATACATACACGTAACCTTCTATGATAACTGTGTATGTACCTAACAGAAACACACATACTTATGTCCACAAAGAGTAAGCCCTAAGTATTTTTAAAAGCGAAATGTTCAAAAATAAAATTGTAATACATTTTTACATAATTATTCAATTGGAATCCACATTTTTTAAAAGTAATAATTTACTGTTATATGCAATAACAAGGATAAATTGTATAACCATGGCAAAAGCCATACACAAAAGCAACATACTATAGGATTCAGTTTATCAGCCATTTATGTTTTGGGATGTAGTTAAGGGTATTGGTGATTTCCCAAGAGGGCTTTTCTAAGGGTGTTGATAATTCCTGTTACTGGAAATATAGGATGTTACTGGTATGGATAGGGTTCTTCATTTTGTGATAATTTACTAGCCTGTAGCACCAATTTGTTGTTAAAAAGAAACATGAAGGCTTGGTTCTCTATAATGGGACTTTGGATCTACATAACACAAAATCACTGGTTTGTTAAACACTTTTAATTTCTTGTTCTGGGATCATATACACAGACCTTGATCACCATGTTGTTATCAGTACTGATCCAGAGAATCACTTGATTTAAAGGATGGCTCTTTCTCTGTGATTGTGTTTCCCCACCTGTCTGTACCTTATTGAAGGGGATTATTTCCTGTTGTAACTTTACTAACATAGCTGTAATGTAGCATATCACCACCAAAGGGAACTTGGTATTGCCAGATTCTTTAGTAAAATGAAGGCACCTAACTTGTTTCCAGAATGTGATAAAAATAATAATTGTGTGTTTATTTGATAAAAGGAAAGCTGGAGGGAAGATATTTAAGTGATTTGCCTGAGATTGCTATGGGGTCAGTAGCAAAGTCAGGAATGGAGACACTCAATCCATTTCTCCAAGTGACTGATTCCTCTGCTGGGTATGTGTTTCCAACAAGACTTTTCCCAAGGTAGCACAATCAAATTCACTTGCTGGTTAAGGTTCTCATTATATTTCATACAGGAAGAATGAAAATTGAGCACAAGCTTTCAAGATACACTGTGATTATTGTGATACTGGCTATAGCGGATTTGCCCAACAGCTGTAAGATCACAGGTTCAGAGGAAGTTAGATAAAATGACTTTATGTTTAGGGGTTCAAATTTGAGGATTCATATTTCAAAGTGCATTAGGGAATAACAATCAAAAAATAATAACAATACTACTACTAACTAAAAGCAGTGACCTTACATAGTAGTTGGAATGGTCATCGGAGAGAATTCCGAGTGGTATGTCTCGCTCCAGCTCAACACATCATAAACATTCAGTGAATCAATTCTCCCATGCAAATAGGCTGCAGATGCAGAATTAAACAATGGGAGTGATTTCTGGTGATGAAAGATTAGGGAACCAGCCTGCATCCCTCATTGTATGTTATTGTCTGCTACGTCTGCCATCTGCTGCATTACAAGATTTTGGCACTGGCCTAGAGGATTTACCCACTGGCCGAGCCAGGAGACACTTAACTTCTGTGACACTCATAAAACTATATAGGAAATGCAGTAGATTTCTTATAGCCTTTAACAATATATTTTAAGTTTACAAAAGTTACAGTTGGGAGCCTTGTTCTCTTAGATTGATTTAAATGCTCTATGTGGGTGTTTATGAGTTCCTGCTGGGTTATAGCAATGAAGTACTCAATTGTAAGAGCTCTAGAAACTGAAAAACATACAGCCACCAAACAACAAAGACACCTCATCTCTCACACCTGTGGTTTCCTGGGTGAAGAGGTGGTTTATGTGACACACAGGCTAGTGAAGGATTTGGGGAGGTCAGTCATCTGTCGCTATAGGGCTTTAGAAGCTGAATTTCAAAGAAGAAACAACATATGGCAATATTAGAAATCTAAGTGTGGATGAAGAACGTAGATTAAAATTCAGCATACAGTTAGCAAAAATATTAGTTTTGATGTGAGTAAGAAAAACAGGGACAGAGAGTGACATTGGAAGACGGAGAAAATATATGTGTGCATTTTGCAGGGACACACATGAATGAGAACCAAAAAGAAAATATTAAAAAAGGAAATTTGCATAGTCCTATTCTCTAAACAGAAGTTTAGAATCAGCCAACATACACAGAGTTATTCTGAAATTTTGCTGTAGCATTCAGTGGTCCTT
The DNA here is from genome assembly GCF_048565385.1 of Saimiri boliviensis. Lineage (NCBI taxonomy): Eukaryota > Metazoa > Chordata > Mammalia > Primates > Cebidae > Saimiri > Saimiri boliviensis. The sequence continues at coordinate 17,474,471 of NC_133450.1, read as the reverse complement.
TTTGAGAGAAGATAATACTTACCTCTGGATGCTAAGAAAGAATTCTGTTTTAGGCCAGGTGTAAGAATTTGGGGCTCTGAAAAATACAAATTTTCTGCCTCTACCCAGAGATACCTACAAACAAACACTTAAGACACAATAAATTAAGTACGTATTTAAAAATTGAATCTGAAAGAAAGTCAGACAGCCCGAAGGGGAAAAAAGACTCTTGCAGACATTGCCTCATTTTCATACATAAACAAATGATTATATTACTCTACTTTTAGTTTATAATTACTTCTTGAAGAAAGCAGAATTTTATAAGGTAAACAAATATTTTGCTCAGAAATTCATTGTTCCTAATGCGTCAGAAAGTAGCAGTTCTGCGGAGTGGCTTGGAAATACTGGCTTATCTGGGAAAGGATACATTAGAAAGTCAGTAGCAGCTAACAGACCTTTATTTCTTCCTTGGACACTGCCACACATTACACTGTGTAGTGGCCAGTCACTGCTCTTACAGGAGTCCTAAGCCCAAGAAGTCATAACTGATCCATAAAACAGAATCACATCCTTGAAGACAGCACACAGCCCTCCTCCCTACCAATACGCTCCACGTTTTCTCACGGGTTGGATCTCTCTGCTCAAACCTTTATATGCATCCTCCTCACTACATCCAACTTCACTGCCACTCTGTTGAAGATTTCATCCACATCATGCCTATTGCTTGTCTTATGGGAAGCTCATTCTAGGATAAGCAAATTCTAGCTGCTTCTTAATCTATAATAGAGTATTTTATTCTGACGGTTTTAGTGACCAACTGCAGTTACTCTAAATCTTAAAGAAATAGAAAATCACAAGAGAAGATCTCTGTTTCTATAAGCTCATAAAAGAGACAAACAGGCACTACTACTAGCAGTACATAATATATTATAATAAAATATACTGTTTGTGATAACAATGTTTTCTGTTATAACAGAGTTTTCCTTATTTGTGGACTCTTGAATGAAGGCATTTCTCTGCTATGTTAATGATACAGCAGTGGTCATACAAGAGGACAAAATGGGCAATGCGGATCATGAAAAACATTACAGATTCATTGTGCAGTAAAGAAGGAGAAGGGAATTTAAATGGAGGAAAGCACAAAGACAAGACTCAGAACTGTCATGATCTGTGGAGGGTGGGAGGGTGGGAAGCTGAGGCAGAAGACGGAGCTGGGGCAGTGGGTATTTTGTGAGGACAGAGATGATGGATGGGTCTGATGAGTAGGATCAGAACCAGACTGTGTAACATTAATGAGTTTCTCATTAAGACCCTTTATGTCTCTCTCAGAAAACTGGAAGTATTTTTTGCTTTTGTTTTGTTTCATTTGTTTGAGATAGGGTCTCCTTCTGTTACCCAGGCTGGAGTGCACCATCATGACCCACAGCAGTCTTGACTTCCCAGACTCAGGTAATCCTCCCACCTCAGGTTCTTGGATAGCTGGAATGATAGGCACATGCCATCCAGTTACTTTTTTGTATTTTTAGTAGAGACAGGGTTTTGTCATGTTACCCAGGCTGGTCTCAGACTCCAGGGCTCACCTGGTCCTTTGGCCTTGGCCTCCCAAAGTGCTGGAAGTACAGGTGTGAGCCACCACACCTGGCCAAGCTTTCTTTAAACATGAACAATACGTGCAAAGTTTTACATATTTTTACCTCAACATTAAGTTAATAATTAGGAAAAAAAGGGCTATAAAATAACTTAGCATTTACTGAACTTGTTGTTCAAGCTATAATGGAGTAAAGCATGGGGATTTTAAATGCTTTAATGGGCTCAACAATAATCTAAAAGTAGGACAGGGAAAACAGAGAAACAAGAAAGGAAAGGTGGAGATTGGCAGCAGGTGGGAGGAGAGCAAAATGCAAATCATAAATAGTAGAATTAAATTCAACTATATCAGTAATCATATTACATGCTAATGGCCAAACATTCAAACCAAAAGGCACAGATTTTTCAGAATAGGTGAAAAAGCAAGACCCAACTACACTTTGAGTAGGGGAGATGTCTTTAAATATAAAGGCACAGATATGTTTAGACTAAAGTGTGTGTGTGCGTGTGTGTGTGTGTGTGTATATACACACACATTTATATATAATGTAAACTATAAGCATATGAATGCCGTAGAAATTATGCTAATTTTAGATAAAATAGACTGCAAGAAAAGATAATTACCAGAGAATAAGGTGCAACATTTCACAATAATAAAGGAGTCAGTGCCCTAAGACACAATGGTTATGAATGTATATTCTCCTATCTGAGAGCTTCAAATGCATAAAACAAAATTGTATAACTTAAAGAGAAAAACAAACAATTCCATAATTGTAGTTGTATATTTTAAAGTCCTGTTAACAATGGATATAAAAACTAGGCAAAAATCAGTAAAGCCATAGGTAATCTGAATGCTACTAACCACCTGTACTAATTGATTTAATAAGACATTATACGCAACTTCTGCAAAGTACACATTCCTTCCCAGTGTTCAAATATACATTGTATTCAAGTTAGATGTCATGCTGAGTCTTTAAAAAGTCTTCGTGTTTAGCTGGGCATGGTGGTGCATGCCTGTAATCCCAGCTACTCGGGAGGCTGAGGCAGGAGAATCACCTGAACCCAGGAGGCGGAGGTTGCAGTGAGCCGAGATCGCACCATTGCACTCCAGCCTGGGTAAGAAGAGCAAAACTCCATTACAAAATAAATAAATAAATAAATAAAAGTCTTCATGTTTATAAAAAGATTGAACTCCTACAGAGTATATGATTTACCTATGAGAAAATAAAATTACAAATAAATTACCAACATTATCTAGAAAATGCACTAATACTAGGAAAAAGTAAAAAAGACAATTTATGATTTAAAGTTACTGTAAGAGGAAATTGAAAATATCTTCTCTTGTATAATAGTAAACGTAAAATATATCAACAATTTTGACATGCTCCTATAAGCAATGCTTTGAGATAAATTTGCAGATTTAAATGGTCGTGTAAGAAAATAACGAAGGTCTAAAATCAGTGGCCTGAGGTACCATTATGAAAAGTTAGAAAAGAAAGAGCTAAGTAACCTCAAAGTAAGAAAGACAATAATTAACAGAAGAGCAGAAATCAATGAAATAAGAAATACACCAAAAATTGAGGAAGTTAACATTTATGCTACTTGTGTCCATTAATTCAAGATACATATCTTGTGGATACCCTGTTCCCCTTATTCTCATTCCTGCCACTTCTCTGTCAAAGCTCCCAACCTCTCTCTCTTTGTCAGATGAAGGCTCTGTAACACTCACTTACCACAGTCCTTGTAATATGTACGTTTCCTGCTTTCATATGGATTCGTTAGTCCAAAATATTCTGAAACCAGTCTTTCATGTATAGTATCCTTTTATAATCTTTAATATCATTTTTATAATCCTTTAATATCATTGGGATGTCTTTCCCATTAATAATCTTTTTGTCGACCTCAATTTGTGATGATCATTAATACACTTATTTTTTTGAAGCCATGATCTGCTTTGCTACATGGACATCACTTTCTGATCAGTACAATCAGTCAAGGTGAATCCATCACAAATATATCTCAATGACTAGATCCAAGTTTTGACAATTTCTCACTAACTGCAACTTTTCCACTTACGATCTTTCTTGCCATCTCATATGTACAATTGAGTCCAGTTGATGCCTTTTCTGAGGCCAGTGGCCCCTTAGTGGTCTGGGCCTCTCCTTCCTTTAAGTTACCATTGCGAGCTGTCCTATATGGTATAGCTGTTTTTATCCAGATCACTCCTTTCATGTTTTACCTCTTTGCTTATGCTTAGCCCCATAAGCACTGTTGGAATAATTTACACAATGATGTTTCAACCTGCTTCACTATGAATTCAAGCTTGTAAGTCTTCAATTCTCTTTGCTTGATGCTCAGCAATTCCTTTAATTGCGGCAATGTGTTAAAACACCTAACATAGAGCCTTGTGCTTAAGATTCCAATAGTTTCCCATTTAGTCACGTCCCCTGATTTCTGCACCACCTACTGCATTTTGTTACATCTTTTGTGCAGTTCAGGCTTTCTTTATCACAGTGGAACTTTGAAATATTTAGTCTGCATGAACATCTATTCCTCTTTACTATTCCACCACCCTGGTTCTCAATCATTCATTTCTGGAATGATTTGTGCTAAACAGGATAGAAGTCACAATCTTCTATCCTCTTTGAATGAAATAAATACACTTTTCTGTGTAGACTTCTCTGTACATAAATATCAGATTGAGTCTAAAAATGGTATTATCACTAATTAGAAATTCAGTTGTTTTACTATTTATGTTTTAATTTAAAAAGACATTGCTTGTTTATCTAAAATTCCTTTATGTATATTGAAGTGTGTAAAATAAAAGATTAACAGTGTCCATCCTCCAATTCTAAATTCAGTCTCTAAAGGCAAATGTTGTAGATTGACATACTGGAATGATGCTGCCATTCATTCTTACGACCGTAACACATATACAGAGTCACAAGATAAACAGTGTGTTGCTACTTGCTTTATTCTACTCAACAATCTAGTTTTGTCATCTTTCTATGTAAGTCTATTCAGAGAAAATTATTTCATTTTGGTAACTAGACAGTATATATTGACTAATCTATAAATTGGGATTAAAAACTAAGACAAATACTTATGATCACCACTATTTTTGACCTCCTATTCTACCTTTTTCTGACGTAATGTAAGAGAAAATTAGTTTTCTCTGTGTGTTTGGAAAAACAATCTGTTTTTCCAAAATTATTGACAACAGAAGCTTTGAGAACAGGAAAACATTCTCTCTGAGGAAGATTATATCACATATAACACAGAGCTTTAACTGTCAAAAAATAAAATAAAGTAAACTTTTACAAAGATTTGGTTGTTTTGAGGGAAATGATACAACTTGGTCTTTATGATGTGAATCTGCGGATAACAATGAGCTATAATGGGTCTCAATTGTGCTTTCAAAGCCACTAATGTTTCAGTGAGTTTTCTTGGCTCTCCAAATTGTGAATCCCCTCCACATCAAAGGTTGATAAAATCTGATGTGATTCATGCTCATTCCTATTTAACATAAAAGAGCACAATATATCAGAACGCCTTTGATCTTGTATTATGTTTTATTACTGGTTGTTACAGGATTCCTAAAGCTCACAAATCACATAATATAGAAGGCGTAAAAAGGAAATGTTATAGTTGAGAAATAAATCTAGAAAAAGTGAGATTACCAATTCTCAGTGGAAAAATAACATGTTGCATCCTTGTAGAAGCTTCCTTTTGTGATCACACATTATTCTCATCTTTTTTGTAATGATACATTAGGAATACAATGCAAACTGGATTTTATTTTTATTGTGTGACCTTTTGATATATTTCTAGAATGTCCTTTTTCTTTTTTTTTTTTTTTTTTTTTTTTTTTTCAGATGGAGTTTTTTGCTCCTGTTGCCCAGAATGGAGCACAGTGGTACAATCTCGGATCACCTCCATCTCCACCTTTGTTATTCAAGCAATTCTCCTGCTTTAGCCTCCTGTGTAGCTGGGATTACAGGCAGGTGCCACCATGCCTGGCTAATTTTGTATTTTTAGTAGAGACAGGGTTTCTTCGTGTTGGTCAGGCTGGTCTCAAACTCCTAACCTCAGGTGATCCACCCACCTCAGCCTCCCAAAGTGCTGGGATTATAGGATTGAGCCACCTAGGCTGTCGAGGTTTTCTTATTAAAAGGGAACTTTGGGAGGTGGAGGAATTTTATTTCCTGAAAGTGATGTATTAAGTTATATTTATATTGTGCTTATTGCAATAAATAAATGATATCTTAATGGGTCAACATTGGCTGAGAAAATAGTAATCTACATTTGCACATTAACCATTGTTATGAGAGAGTCTCCTAACAGTTTTGATTGTATCTTTAGTATAATTAAGATCATGCTCTTATTAATGACTAGAATGGAAAAATACTACAGAAATCTGCTATGCTCACCCAGTGCTTATGAAATTGTTACAGAGAGCAAGATTATATTCTCTGCTTGATCTTTCTAGAGTTATCAGTTTGCCATTGTCTATATCAACTTAAATCTTCACGTTGACAGATCCTGGAAAGCATTTGACACAGAGCTGCAATAGAAATTTTAATGTAGATAAAGTTAGACAATCACGATAACAATGCAACAAATACATTGCTTTCCTAAGATGTGGCATACACACAGAACTTTGCAAGTAACAGTAACATTGTTCTGTTAGCTGAAATATATGTATTGTACATACATGGTGTTATGAGTATGCATTTATTAAAACTATGAATGCTTATAAAGAAAAATAATGGATTTTCTGACTTACAGAATGATACTTCTGAGATTATTACTATAGTTCATACCCTAAGGATACTCCTTTAGTCATTTTTCTCCTTATCATAATAATCAACATTATAAATATTATCATAATCACCATTGTAAAAAGTATTGTTTTGTATATGCCATATTATTTTAATTATTATTCTACCCAAGTAAAGTAGATTTTGTGTATTTATTTTAAAGAATCAAAAAGAAAAGGCAAGGCTAGATAAGTTCACATAGCATGCCTGAAGTTACAAGCTAATAAGTGTAAAAACAAAATTTTAAATTAATAACTGACTTTAACACAGGCTTTCTTATACAGAAAACTAAACTAACTCGCTGTCCTATAAGTTTTGATATGGATGGCAAGAATAGGAGTCATGAAAACCTTTCTGTGGGAAAAAAGAAATTTTACGTGAACTCACCCATTTTCTTTTAAAAATCACCCATGGATGACCTCTGTAATAGCGTGGTATTTGTGTTTATAATTTTTTCCCTTTGAAAATCCCTCAGTGCTTCACCATATGTGTGATTGCTTCACATTCCACATTTTAACGCTAAGTAATATGTACATTTTAAGGCCAATCCAAGAATATTTATTATGAGAGACTTAGCAGCATTTCAAACTAACACACAATGCAAAGACTTGTTTTTAAAATCAGCAATAATTTATCAAAACTATACTTATTTTACTATATTAGACTAATTTAGCATATTTTCAATTTTCTCTACTGAATTTAAATGTAATAGCACTTTTAGATTCTCACAATATCTTGAAAATAATAATCCTGAGGTTTATCAGGATTTATTAACACATGATTTATTTTTAGTTTGTTAGGAAAATCTACTATTAATTTTTCCTATTTTTCCCAATAATTCTACTTTCAGTAATCTTCTCTGAATATTACTTACAAATGAGAGCATTTTTTTTCTAAAAAAAATCTCAAATACCTACATGCATGTGTGCCATTTTTACAATGTATGAGGTTATTTCAAAAATACTTTTATTTTCAAGTAGAATGTTTTTAAGCTCACTTAGAATTTTTAAAACGGAGAATAAACACAATAAAATAAAAATTGCATGTCTTACCAGTAGGAAATTATCATCTTTGATAATTTATTTAACAATGTCTTTTCTCTTACTGATATTTAAAATTTATAGATTTGATAGGTAGCAATGAAGACCACTTTATATATTATTGTATATTAAAATACATAATTTTAATATTACTTCTGTATATTAAAATATATTTTGTATATTTTATATATGAATAGTATATTATTTGAAGATAAGTTTTAATTCTATAATTTTTCATTTTTATAAGTTCCATAAAGCACATAACTTTCTTAGATATACAGAATATTTTTGTTTCAGAAAATAAAATGCAATAAGTCAATTTATAGTCACATATTTGAAAACATATGATCATCACATATATGATCATTTTCTTATGAAACTAATAATATCAGTACCCACAATAATATTAGTTATTACACACCAGATAACATTTATCAAGTGTTCATTACAACACCATGGTAAATATTTGCTTTGTACTATCCCTCTTGATCCCCGCAACAACCACCATAAGAAGGTATAATATGTTCTCCATTTTATAGATAAAGATGTTGAGGTACAAATGAATTAATGGTTCCACAGCTAGAAATTGGTGGGGTTAGGATTGGACCCTGTTGACCTAATTATCAAACCTTTGTTGTATACAACAACAGTATATGTGTACAATGGAATTTGCTGAATTAAAATATACATATTTTTTAGTTCTGTATACATGTTACTATTGCTTAAATATTTGCTATCTGAAGTGTTTGTGTGCAACCCAAGTGTGAATGCTTAGGTGCATAATTTTTGTCACATATAATGTTTTTATTTGTATCTAGCCAACTCCTCTGTATGTTTCTTTGTTATTTCTTTGTTTACATTTTGCAAGGTAACACATATGTTGATTCTTTGTCACATTTTTGTATACTTAGAAAGTCATGGAGTTTCCTGACACAATTTTATTTTCAAAGATAATTATCCAGAACTTCATAAATAGCTTTATTTTTTACTCTTTGCTGAGATTGCTTAGCTCAGTGCCACTTCTAACGTTAGTGACCTGCTTTCTCTGCCCATGAGGTTTTAATATTCCACTTCCTGGACCACTGTTAAGTAAAGGGCAGACACAGATTTTCAGAATGTCTGGTATAGCCCTCCACCCTGGATTAGTACCTCCATTTCAACTGCTATCCAGGGAAGATTATCCCAGCCTTTCAGATCGCCATTATTTAGCTAGGCTCCAGAACATGGTGCATAATTTGCGAGCCCCTTTGCAAAGAGAAAGTGCCCCTTGTTCAAAAATTATCAATAATTTCAAGATGGCAACAGGAGAGTATTAATCTAGGCACAAGCCCTTCTAAGCCCGAGACCCTCTGTAACTGCAGAGGTCACACAGCCATGAAGCCTGCACTGCGTATCTCTTCATGTAGGAAGATTGACATCTCTGTGATTTAAAGCCACTGCGTTGTCTGTTTATGTTTGTGGTATTCCAGGACCACAATGACCCAGTGCCATCACCAACCCCTGCAGTGATTTCCTTTCCATCTTAGCATATTAAACATTATATATACAACCAGTATATACTATATTAACCATTATATAAAACCAACACCACGATTAGTGGTGAAACACGAGTTTAATAATAGCAGCATTACAGAAACTCAGTCAAGGTAACAAAAAGACACATACATATATAGACATGAAGCACGAACACACGCATATACTGGGTTTTATATGCAAATTTATCAGTTCCATCCCTGTGATTTGTAATGCAATATAGTTATAATGGTTAATAAGTTAACAGTTCTTGTGGTTAATAATAGCAGCATTAACAATAACAGAGTTAAGAGAGTTAATGATAGCAGTATCCTTAAACTAGATTGTCTGTAGTGTTTCACTATTAATAGTGGTGTTGGATTTTAATTTAACATAGTTTTCACATGTTCAATTCTGTTTTTTAAGACTTTTCCAAAAATGAATGTTACATTATAAGGCCTTTATGTGGAACATCTATTTATAAATCACGATTATTGTATATTTCATATATTGATGTGTTATACTATATTAATGTCTTTACTAATACTAAACTGTTAATTTCTAGTGTGTTAGAAAAATCTACTATTAATTTTTTCTTTTGTTTTTTTCTTGAGACAGTGTCTTGCTCTGTCGCTCAGGCTGGAGTGCAGTGGCATGATCTTGGCTCACTGCAACTACCACCTCCCAGGTAAGAGCGATTCCCCTGCCTCAGCCTCTCCAAGTAGCTGGGGTTACAGGTGCGTGCCACCACACTCAGATAATTTTTGTATTTTTAGTAGAGACAGGGTTTTGCCATGTTGGCCAGGCTGCTCTCAAATTCCTGACCTCAGATGATCCACCTGCTTTGGCCTCCCAAAGTGCTGGGATCACAGGCATGAGTCACCATCCCCGGCCTCATTTTTGATGTGTGCTTGCTGTTGTAGGGGAGAAATATTACAAAAACCAATTGTCCTTTTTCTAACCCCACTTCTAGAAAACAGAGCAAGCCTAAATCTCTAAGGTATAATCATTTTTAACTTCACACTTCCACTCACCAGCCCAACACCTTCTTCTTGTTTTAGGGACTTAGTCAAAGAAACTACCTACTGAGGTGTGACTCTGACAGAAGAAATCATTCAGGAATCAAACCAGAGTGGATCCTTAATGCTGAGGAAGGACTGATAGGAGATAGGAACAGAGGAATGGCCAGACATACCGTGGACAACAGAGAGAGGAAGAAATGAAGTCCAATAGTTTCTATTTTTTTTTTCCTTCCCAGAGGTAGAACCTGCTTCTCATACAAGGTATGATATAGAAGCGTGGATGGAAATGGCAGGTGGCACATGAATTCACCAAGCACCCAAATCTTTCAGGTCCTGGTGGAATATCCTGAATGTAGGCTATGAGTGGCTGAAGGACGGAAAGGTTTGGTTTAGCTGCCTGGAGCATCCATGTTTAGAGGATGCCTAAGGCTAGCGTTCTTAAAAACACACAGTGCAAGAGAAAAAATGGAGACCATTAAGATGAAAGGATTGGAACCATTCCTGTTCTCAGAACATATCATGCCTAGGCTTTTTATGTGATACCTTGGAATTTGAGGGGCACGAGTGAGTTACAATGACATAGTGGAATGTGGAGTCCACTTGAATTTGATTTAGAAAAATAAAGAAATGAGATTATTCCTGATCCTGAATATTTTTGGTGCAAATTCACATCTGTTCTATGGGCATGTAAACTTCTTAGATTTTTAGTTTAACAGGCTTTTGAATTCTACTGCCTTGTCTTTCATTTGGAACTTCTACATAGCAACTCACAGGGATGGGACCTATAAATTTGTGTATAAAACCTAGCATATGCCTGTGTGTTTGATGTCTTGCGTGTATGTGTCTTTCTGTTATCTTGTCTGAGTTTCTATGAGAATTATGCCAGCTTCATTCAAGTGCCTAGGTGACGTCTCAAACCTTTAAAAGATCTCAAAGAATGGTTATATTATATAAAAACTATTCTATAGTGTGTTAGTCAGGGTTCTCTAGAGAGACAGAACTAATAGGGTACATGTATGTACAAAAGGCAGTTTGTGAGGAGAATTGACTCACACAATCACAAGGTGAAGTCCCACAATAGGACATCTGTAAGATAAAGAGACAGGAAGCCAGTCTGAGTCTCAAAACCTCAAAAATAGGGAGGCTGAGAGTGCAGACTTTGGTCGTATGCCAAAGGTCCTAAAGATGCTGTCCAAGAGTCCAAACGCTGAAGAACTTGGAGACCGATGTTTCAGGATGGTAAGCATCCAGCAGAGGAAAAAGACGAAGGCCAGAAGACTTAGTCTAGTCATTCCATGTTCTTCTGCCTCCTTTTATTCTGATGGTGCTGGCAGTTGATTAGATGGTGCCCATCCAGATTTTGGATGGATCTGCCTTTCCCATTCCACTGACTCAAATGTTAATCTCCTTTGGCAACACCCTCACGTACACATGTGGGAACAATACTTTGCATCCTTCAATCCAATCAAGTTGACACTCAATATTAGCCATCATATATAGGCATTTTCTAGAACCATGCTGCGAAACCACCTGGGTTCCAATATTTCTTTTTCCTCGACAGACTTTCTTTCTCATCTTCTCTCATGTGTGTTACCATAATATTGTTCTAAAATGGTTTGCTGATTATTTTTTTAATAATTGTTTTCCTAGGACAGTGTCTATTTTGGTGTAATTGTCAATTTAATTAAATCATAAGATTGCCATAGAGAAGCAGTTTTTCCTAGTGATCCTCTATGTTTTAAATTTCAGCTCTGGCATTTACCAGCTATGTGACCACAGCAATTTTGCCTCAGTTTTCTAAGTCTCTAATAATGGAAATAATTATGACATTCACTGCATGAGGATTTTGTTAAGATTAGGTGAGTTAAGACATGGGAAGACTTTAAAACAAATGCTGGCCACAGGTCATGGTCACTAAAAATTATGTAACAACATTTTCCTTCGATTTCAGTACTCACCACATAGTCTGAGAATTGTGCTCAAAGTGAAGTACACTTTCTATTCTCTTCCTGCTTTCCAGTTGAATTTTGTTCACCAGAGTCTTAGATAAACAGGCTAGAGAGAGTTACGCTTTGGTTGTGGTATTTTTAAAAATAAATTTAACAAACAGAGCATGTCATGAAAAATTAACTCAGTAATTGTCTCATTAAATCACACTAATGATGAAAAGAATTGGGATAGATTTTTCAAGGTTACATGAGAATAAATGCCCTTAATAGAAAACTAAAGTAATACAAAACCACACTTTAATTTGAAGATACATTTTAAACTGTTTTGTTTCTTTTTACTTAAGTTGCATAATATCATATGAAACATATAGGAATTCTTCAAGCAATACTCTCTATGCATAAAACTTCCATATGTATTAAGACAATTCAGGATATGTGTATATATATTAATTGAGGATATATATTATTGTATATTATAATTTACTTAATTATAATTATGTATAATTATTGCATACTAATTGAGGATTATAATTAATTGAGGATAATTATATATATGCATATATGTGTGTATCATTACTTTAAACATATTAATACACGCATATATTAATCATCAATTAATTAATGATACAAAGCCTCAATTATGGTGAGTCTATGCAATAACTAACACAATGCCTTGCACATAGAAGAAATTAATGTTTACTAAGTGAACAACTATGCAAAGAAAGTAGTTAGGGTTCTGATTTAAGTATAATTGAACATATAACCTAGTGCTATAACAAATAATTGAGGATCCAAGTATATAAATTATATAAATATATACACACATCTATATATTATATATACATATCTTTCAACAATTAATTATCCCTAGATTCTCCAAACTAAATATTACATCATCACTTTAAATAACAGGGCACATAACTTTAAGTGATAGAGCTGGGATATATACATTTAGTGTAACTAAATCTAAATCCTATTTCCTTTGTATAGATTTCCATTAAATAAATGTTGACTACATGCTTCCTATGTGCCAGACATTTTGTTAGCTATTGTATGACCTCCACACCCTCATGCCTACAGAGAAATAAAATGTAGTACCACCAGTTAATCGAAGACAATATTTAAAAGGGACTTTGGGGGTAATGAAGTCCTTTTTAGCATATTCATATATACAAACTGCTTTTAGCATACGTGTATATACAAATATGTATTATCCAGAAAGATACCAGGAAAGGCTTTGCAATGGGGCACATACTGAAGCCAAGGATGAAAAGAAGATGAGGCTGCCAACAGCCAGCAAAGGAGTGTGAAGAAAATAAGATTATAGGTAAAAGGAAAAGTGATAGTTGAGGCATTGAAGTGTAGAGACCACATGGTTTTCCAAGTTTAATTTCACTAGAACCAGCCAATTCCCCAAGAGACTTTTTAAAGACTAGCTTGGCAGACAGCATGAGATTGCTTCTATTTTACAACATAACCTAACTCTTTAAGTTATTTGAAATGAATATAGATTATTCAATGCTCTTATTTTTCTGCTGTCTGTCATGTCACTTCCCCTATCTTCACTCTGGGAAAGCATTCATACAAAGCTGATGCCTTCTTACAATGACAGAAATAAGCAGTTCTCACTTATAAATGAGTCATGACATTAACTAGCAATTAGAGTCAACAGGCATTCCTAGCAAACCAGCCTTAAATTAATTTGCATGTCCGATGTTCTACATGTTATAGGCAGAATGTTTATAATGATGACAATAGAAGCCATATGCATTTACCTAGACTTTTACAAACCAGTAAGGTTTTTTGTTTTGTGTGTGTGTGTGTGTGTGTGTGTGTGTGTGTGTTTATGTGCCCTTTAGTAGTATTCTATTTAGGTTAAACAGCACATGGGAGAAATCAGAAGATAAAGTTGGAAACCAGATGTTTGCTCTCAGGTCACCTTATTGTGCCTACTAAGAATTTTTTTTTTCTCTGAACATTCTAGGTGTTTAGAATCAGAGATCCACCTGGACGGATTTTGTATGGTTACTATAAAACAATATAAACAAATTCAGGAAAACAACAGTCTGATGACCATCCGAACTCTGGAGACATCTTTCAACATCTTTTTATTCCCCTTAAATTCATAATTTTGATCATCTAAAAGCTAAACTTTGTAATTTTACCTGTCGATGTGCAACATTTTCAGAATGTCTCATCTTTTTTTTTAATTCTCAATTTTATGAACGCTTGTCATCTTATCAGAACTATTGTATCAGCTCTTATCTTTTATTCTCTCTATTTGCTCCTGCAGATGTCTCAGATAGGCCTATGTCACTCTTTCGGTTTGTTAATGTACTCTTCTCTCCCTCAGCAGGTGCTGGGCTACAAAATAGTATGAGTAAATGAAACTGGCCTCCAAGACACTCAACCCAGCAAGAGAAAAGTCATGGAGTTACTCAATCAAACTCTTACCAACATTTTTCCTTGCATGATGAACTGCATACCAGAGGTATAGGGAAATATTTACAGTTGTCTGATACATTAAAATTACCCTGATTATTTTTGTTATTCTTATATCATTAAATATCATAATTTTCATGATTGCTTTGCAATTGCCCCCCTTTCTCAGAAACTCTCTAGTCAGTACTGTTTTTTTAAAAAAAATATTTGTCTTTTATATTGGACTTCAAAAACATTCATCTTTGCCCCCAGGGAAGCATTAGGCAAAGCTACTAGTTTTTTTTTTTTTTTTTTCTGTTTGGATGTATTTGCCTGAAAGTCCTGTGAGACAACATTAACGCTGTAATTTTTAGTATTCTTATTTTGAAACTTTGCTTACATTGCTTTTGATGGTCTATTTACTAGAATCAGGATCTGTGGTTGGTATAGCTCTATATTCTTAATCTACATGATTAAGAGACTGATTATGACATTTAAAATAAGTATTTGCAAGGTAAAGGTCACCATATTTTGTGAGTTTGAACTTGGGAATATTTCACTACCTAAATTTACTTACTACTCATTGCTTTCAGAAGGCTGCTAAGAATAACATCACTTTTCTGAACCTTACCAGTCAGCCACAATACATTCTAACGGAGAAAAAAAAGAATCCAGTTGTTTTTTACTTCCTATACAACTGTGCATCTCAGTCAACCCATGTTGAACAGAAAGATCTAAAGAATATTATATTAAAAGGAATATGGAATTCTCCAGGCAACTTTAAAATATAGACTTTTGAACCTGTTGCTTATCTATTGCACTGCAAATCCCCAGTATTTCGCCTAATGGCCTCTGGAAATGTTTTATAATGAGAAGCAGATTCTGGAAATCCACATTGTGATCAAATTACTTTTGTCAGTGTCTTTCATGTAGCAATTATTAAATATACAAAGCCTAATTTGATAGGTAAAAACTGTTCATTGCTAAGCCACACTGATTGTCAACTGTCAGCGACTGATATAGAATAACTCATTGTGGGAACACAATTAGAATCTTAAAATACTAATGGAAGAGTGCATAAATGGAATTCAAGGGGTTTTCAGATCCATTAAATGCACTAAAACTTACTTATAATGTGCCCACATTCAATGCTTTTCTATACAGTAACTGAAATAACTGAAAATTGGAAAATCCTGACCAATGGCCCAAAAAGTATTATTTCCTGCATTTAGAAATTTTCTCTCTTCTTCATTCATTGCCTTTCAAAGGGCTGATATAAATTAATCTTTTGCCAACTATTTCATGGCTTTCTGTACAGGGAATAAAAATATGTTAACAGAACTTAGCTGGCAATAAAATTTAGTCTGCTAGAAATGGGAAACAAGATAAAACCCACAATATACGGACCCCTTACCTTCCATCAACCTTGGGCCTAAAAGTCTTATGTCTCAGATTTCTGTTGAAACCACAAAAATGGAAAAATAACAGCGATCACTATCCCTCACATTCTGAAGAGAGGTGATAGATTCTTTATGGCTGACTTAATAAAAGATAGCAGAGCCAGTCAAGGGGCTCTCAATCTTCATCAACCAGCTGTAGCCCCTAAAAGAGAAAAGTAGAAATTTAAATGTGATTCAGTAAGTAGAGGTAACAAGGTAATGAATGAATTATTGACCGAAACATTGGCTTTCCTGCTCTCCTCTCTTTGGGAAAAGAGAGAAGAGTGTCCTAAATCCCTCAGGCATCTCTTCAGACATACTGTTCCAGGTAGTTCAGAAGAGGACACAACAGAATATCCAAACATCTGGACCTCTTCCACCACCCCACCCTGCCTCAATTACACATACAAAAACTGAGTCCACAGATTGAGATATAATCTCTTCCTCAATAGATCTACTTTAACGCTTTTAAAAACAGTAAGCTGTTCCTCGTGACTGCATCCTTACAGAACCTCAACAAAACAAAGACATCTTTTTCAATTTTTAGATAAATTAGAACATAAATTTAGATGAAGGCATGCCATTTGCCTTTCTATTCTATCCTTCCATGTTAACATGTTTATTACAATAGAAAATTTATTGAAAAATCAAGGAAATGAGAATTCAATTCAAGGGGAGAGTCCGTATCATATTTATTTCTGATAAAGTTTGTGTGTGTATGTGTGTGTGTGTGTGTGTGTGTGTTTAAAATGAAGCCTGAGCATCTAGGTAGATACATCAACTTAAATAATTTCCCATCATAGAAACAGAGTATGCAATATTCAATACTGCCTACTGGCAATAGGATAAGGTATTTAGAATAAAAGAAAAAATTTAAAATTCTTAAGATTCTTACCATATCAAAAAATATATTTACATAAAGGCAATATTTCAAAAGACAAGCATTGCTGGTATGACTGTAGTTTCTCTTATCCATGCATCTAGGAAGGAAATGTGTCAAGATTCAACCTTAAAATTTCTAAGCAAATGAGGACATAAAATGTGGCTAGACATCTCTCTGTCACTTTGTTAGAGACTACATTTTAAGTCTATGCACAAAAATGTGGGGGATCTCTTGCTGGCTGCTGAATTTCCTGAGGGATGTTTTGGATAACAGAAATGGTGGTGCCATAAAACTATTTCCCAAAATATTATGCTGCCTACATTTACTCATTGGCTATTTCTACAAAATGTTCTACTCTAAGAGATATTTCCTAGTAAAATACTTAATCTCCCTTTTTCCCCACTACTTAGTAATGAATAAAAGTATGAGTAGTACACCTTGGAATTGTCCCATCATCAAGGAACTTCAAGGAAATTAATTTAAGTTCTTTCAGGTATATTTTACTTTATCAATATCTCTATCTTCTTTCAAAATTAATTCATCACAAAGGTGCCACTTATGGTTTTTCTTTCCCTCCTCAAAGATTTCTCTGTACGGATTCTCTTTGAAGTTGACTGTGTGATGCTTGGTCAGATTCACAGGTCTTGAGTGGGTCAGTGCTGACAAACACAGCTAGAATTCCTTCTTGCACATGCAAAGAAGACAATCTGAGATCCTGTCCATCTTCCGCTCATAAAGAAGGTAAAAATAACCTCTTTCTTCACTTTAGTTGATGCTCAGAAAATGCAACTGTCTTTTTTATTGTTATTTTTTCCCTCCAAGAGAACAGAGGTATATAATTTATATGGTATAAAAGAAAATTGCAAACAGTGATAAGTGCAGGAAAATTAAAAGATCATCTTAGAATTTTTTCCTGGAAATGTGATACCAATATATCCATTTTGGAGTACTAATTTTTTTACTAACTACAGAAGATTGGAAAGCAAACAGAGTATCATCTATAGGGCCTTGTATACAGATAGAATACAGCCGTGGGAGAACGCCTCTCTTTAGGTGCTAGTTTACAGGATTTCAGACCTTGTTCTATGTTTACACTTCCTTGGCTGTGTATGAAACTCTCACTTTCCTCATGCATCAACTGTGCAAACTATCGACCTTGTTTTCGGGGGTGAATTAAAGTGCAGATGGATGCATATAAATGTCCTGGAACAATACCTTGCACAAAGTGGACACATATAATTGTGATGATGGTATGAGTATTAATAGCAATAATAGTAGAAGTAGAAAAAATAGTGAAAATGGGATAAAATATATGAAACATCTGGGACCTTCTTACAAGAAAAGGTAACGTCTCTCATGAGGTTTGACAGAACTTCTTTTTTCTTAATCCTAACACTTAGGTAGCAACCTGTGACTTTCTGCATCCACGACTTCACCTGATATTGGACCTGCAGGACTGTGCAATTCACAATCAGAGCTCCCTCCATGTGTAGATACAGGCCACGGTCTGTGACTGAAGCAACTTTTCTACAATCTACTGTGGGACAAATAAAGTTAAACTTGGTATTTTCATTCCTCGGTAATGAACGTGGCTGCTGAGCTCTCTGAGAACAACCCTGGAATATCTCCATCCACCTGGTAACTGCTGCCTTTTAAAAATAGTCTTAGGTAATAGCAACCATCTGGCTAGGGCTCTGATCCAGTGAAAGGGCTAGCACTGAGGCCCCGAGAAGACAAGTCCAGCTATGCCAAAGGATGAAGAAGAGGGCTCAACTAGGAGTTATGTGGCTTGCCCCTTTGTTCATTGAAGAAAAACGGGGAAGGCACAAATTATATATACACAAAAATACAAAACTGGCTATTTGAAAAGACTCAGGATTGGTTAGAAAACTCCATATTTTAAAAATATTTCATTAAGGGTCATACTATTTCTTCCATTTTATTTCTGATTAATTTTTAATACAGGCTTTCACTGGATGTGTGTGTGTGTGTGTGTGTGTGTGTGTGTGTGTGTGTGCATGTCTAAACCTTTTATAGAATAACCCACCATGCATTTCATATAGTTTATCTGAATGGCCTTCTGAATTCACCTTCAAATGAATGTCTTTCTGGCGATAACAGCATTGACAAACAGGAAAGCTAAGATTATAATTCAAACAATGTCACATTTCTATGCTTTTTTAGACTCCTTCTGGAATGCTTTTAGTTAAAAAGGGGGCCAACTCAAAATACTTACATCAGTGTCTCTGTGTGCATAAAGGTACATTTCTAAAGAGAAATAAAGTGTGAAAACACAATTTCAAAATTGTGCTAATAAGCCTTTTTTAAGAGACACTGGTCAGGTGGATCTGCCTAAGGACACTTGTCAATGATCTTAAAGTTTCTCATAAAGGAGGACTGACAAGATGAACAGCAACATGCTGCTTCGCTCAAACCTCATTATCAAGAGAAGAAACTACTTGGCTTTCATATTTGCCCAGCTATGAATGAGTCTTAAATGAAGGTTGCAGAAGCAATTCTTCTCACCTCTTTTTTTTTCTACTCAATGAAACTCTTCCATTCACTTATTTATTCATTCGTTTAATTTTTTTTTTTTTTTGAGGTGGAGTCTCACTAATTCTGTCACCCAGGCTGGAGTACAGTGGCTCAGTCTTAGCTCACTACAACCTTCATCTCCTGGGTGAGTTCCAGCAATTCTCCTGCCTCAGCCTCCTGAGTAGCTGGGACTACTGGGGCACACCACCATGCCGGGCTAAGTTTTTTGTATTTTAGTAGAGATGGGATTTTACCATGTTGCCCAGTCTGGTCTTGAACTCCTGAACTCAGGCAATCTGCTGGCCTCTGCCTTCCAGAGTGCAAGGATTACAGGTGTGAGCCACAGTGTCCAGCCCAGGCATTTTCAACAACTACTTTTAGGCATCTACATATGCCAGGCATTTTTCATGTTGTTATTAATTCAGAAATGAACGAAAGACAGTGCTGATGTCCACATAGTTCTTATATTATTCTGTGAAGAAAGAAAAATAAAAAAGAAAGAAAAGAAATAAAGAAGGAAAGAAAGAAAGAAAGGAAGGAAGAAAGAAAGGAAAGAAAGAAAGAAAAGAAAAGGAAAGAAATGAAAAGAAAAAAGAAGAGAAAAGGAAAACAAAGGAGGAAGGAGAAAAGGAAGGAGGGAGGGAAGGAGGGAGGGAGGGAGGAGGGAGGGAGGGAGGAGGGAGGGAGGGAGGAGGGAGGGAGGGAGGAGGGAGGGAGGGAGGAAGGGCTGGATTTTAAGGAGTGATAGAGAGCGACCAAATGAATCCTAACAATGAGGGGAGATGTATGCTGGGTAGGGTGATAAGGAAAGATTTCTCTGAAAAGATATTTTATGGGAAAATGAATGATGGGAAAGAGTAGCCTCAGTGAGGGAAATTTCTGCTTTCAAAGTTCTGGGAAGAGTTGGTAAATACCTCCTGAGGTAGAACTGTTCGCAGAGAATATGTAACAGTTTGGGGCAAGTGCTAAAGATTGGTTTGGATAAAGAAGCCAACATACTCCATTGCTCAGTTTTCTTTTTGGTCTGACACGCTACTTGGTTCATAAACCCACCTACCCTTATCTTCCATGGAGCAGGGCATCGGGGGAGATTGTCTCTTCTGTTTTTAGGCTCAGAAAGTGACACAAATTAAGGTGCATCAAAAAGAAAAATGTTTGGAGTTAACTCCTAAAATTAACCAAGGGCTTGGAAAATGAAAACGCCATAGGACTTCAAAAATATCTTTTAGTTCTTCTTTCTTCATTTATTTACATGAGACAATAGTCTTGCATAAATCAATGCATATCTTACCAATGACAGAATTTATCCAACTGAAGGTTGATGCTATTGACTAAATGACCATTATAAGAGATATGATCTCCATATTTAGCTCTGTACTTAACATACTAAATCATATAGGACAAAACAATGCAAGTGCATATTGTGACAATGAATAGCATGCCACTTTGAAATATTCTGTAGTGAATGTCCAACTAGATTATTATGACTGAATATTTGGAATGACTTTATTAATTATAATATTGTCTCATTTGACTCTCACAGAAATCTTGTAAGGTTAAAAGGCCAGATCCATGATACAATTCTAATGATAAGAAAACCAAGACTAAGAAAGGTAAACGACCTCGTTTTCATTTAGCAAATACTTCCGTTTGGGCTGCTATGTCCCATGAACTCTTGTAAATGATCAAGATGCAATTAACAAAGAACTAAGCTTCCTTTTTCATGAAGCTCATAGACTAGTGGACAAAAGAGACACATAACAAATAACTTTAAAGGCAATATAATGCCATTATAGAGTTATGTACACGGTGCTAGGAGGACATAATTAGAATTAATCATATTTCTTCGGGGTCTGGGAAGGACATGTGCCTGCATATGGCGCTGATACAGATAGCAAACCAAATGGGACATAAATGAAGTAGAAGGAAGGGAGGAGAAGAGAACATGGCATGAATTGAGTTCTTACTCTATTGCCAGAACTGTGCTCATACGCCCTTCAAAACAAGCTTGTAGGTAGGAATGAGCATTTCTATTTTATAGATTAGGGGATGGATCCTGAGAAAAGTTACTAAGCTTGCTCAAGTTCACAAAGTTAACACGAGGTAGATTTGTATTTTCTTTCCAATCTTTCTGGCTTCCTGGGCTTGTGGTGCTACTCTGCCATATCTCACTGGGCTTGAATCCAGAGAAAGCATGATAGCAAATGAAGGCAATAGATAGGAACACAGTGAACTAGGTCAGCACCTAAGGATGCTGCAGGATCTGAGTCGGTGGTTTTGATTGACTGTTGACCTGCCGCCAGTTCTCAAGGGAACAACCACTTTTCCCAAGAAGTTAAAAAATAAAAAGGCACAAAACGTGAATATATAAAATAATAATTTATGTTAAATTTTTACTAATTGCTATGGAATTACACATTTTTATAGAAAAAATATGCCAGGTATCATGGGTTGGTCTCTCAAGCTTCCCCTCACCCTTCTAATATTGGAAAAATAACCAAGTTATTTTATTAAAATTATGATTTTACATGAAAGTAAGGTATAAATCTTCACTACGAAATACAAATAAATAGACCTTTGGTTTCTACATTGAAAAATGCAAGTGTGATAACAAAAAAGTGCAATTGTAGGCATCAATATAGCTTCTGCTTATATTGTTTTACATCAGCAAACATAATTTTCCTGGAGCAAGGTATTATGGTGATGACAAATGCTGGTTTTGGAATCCAAATACCTGTATTCAAATTGTGGTTTGATTGTTTATAAACTGCATGAACTTGCAAAAGAGAAATTCTTCAGACCTCAGAGTATAGTAGTTAAGAAAACACGCTTCAAAGTTACATAGAAATTAGGTATTATTTCAGCTTTGCTACTTGATAGGCATGTATAATTTGGACAAGTAATCTCTCTTTTATGCCTCAATTTCCCTATCTGTAAAGCAAAAATCATTATACTGTTTATTGCATACTGTTGCTGAATGAATGTCAAATACTAAAGAAAGTTTGAGGCACATAAAGACCATTCAGTAAATGTCTAATGAAGCAATATATTAACTTCTTATCCCTTTTATAAGAGAGCAACAGAAGCTTTCCAGCTAAAGCAAAGTCATAGTAATCTGGAAAATAAATTGAAACCCTATTCTAGGTTTTTTTTTGTTTTTTGTGTTTTTTTTTTTTTTTTTTTTTTTTGGAGTCAGGGTCTCACTCTGTCACCTAGGCTGGAGTACAGGGGCGCAATTAGAGCATACTGCAATCTTGAATTCCTGGGATCAAGCAATCTTCTTGCCTCACCCTCCCAAGTAGCTAGGACTTAAACAGGTGCATGCCATGTGCCTGGCAAAATTTTGTATTTTTTGTACAGACAGAGTCTTGCTATGTGGTCCAGGCCAGTCTTAAACTCTTCCCCTCAAGTGATCCTCCTGTCTTGGCCTCCCAATGTGCTAGGGTAACAGATGTGAGCTACCATGCCCAGCTCAAAGCCTATTCTTTAGAGAGAAAGCACAGCTCATCATTACAATTATCCTAAATTCATATAAAATAAATGTATCTAATATCCTGAGAGAGGCAGAAACACAGAAGAAAGAAAGGGAAAGAAAGAAAGGAAGGAAGGAAAATAAGAAGAAAAAAGATCCAGAGCTGGGAAGACATTTCATTTTTACCACAATAAATCTGGACATATCACTGTTGATGATCTTGATTATAATAAAACCATACTTAAAAACATAAACATATGACACCTTTTTACATTTCTAATATGCAGCAGTTATGACTTTAATAAATGTGGTCAAGAACAGGAAATAAGCAAAAATTTTAAGAAAAAATATTTCTTTTGAAATTTTAGATCTCTCTTGAAATTTTCTTTCCTTCATTTTGGTGAGGTTATTTTTTAGAAAAACGTTTCTGATAGTCTCACTGCTTAAATGTATGGTCACTGATATCTATGAAACCTGATTCAAGTGCTGTAATACAGGACAACATAAGGTTGGGATTACTTTTCCTTTGTATTGGTCCTTCCAACTTAATTAAGTGAGCTGCCTAAGGCACTGCTACTGTAGTAAGGTGTATGTCTAATTATGCCATTGACACTGATTTGGACTTGGTTAATTTCAGAAAATGTTTTGGGCTAATCATAAGCATTGTAACACTTAATAATTAAAACAGTGAAAAATGATTATCAAAAATTGACTGAACAAGTCAATCTAACAGTGACAGCTCTACAACTGAGAGATACCAGAGAATTTTACCCAGAAAATGCTGTTCTCAGAGAAAAATTAATTGAATGCACAGAATCCACCTCGGATCTCAGAAATCTTCCTAGATTTCCAGAAATAAAATTGACAAACATATTGGTAAAGGATTATGTGTTGATATTATTGTAAACACACTGTAAAGACAGAGAAGCAATCATTCAGTTATGGTTAAGAAATCAATACCACTTTACATAAAAGACATAGAAAATCATCATTCCCTGAGGAGTTTTTTATTTTCTTATAATCTGCTATCTTCAAGATCCTTTTACCACATCCCTTTAAAATGAGGCTACTCATATGAACTAGAAATTAACGATGAGTCTGGAAACATGTACAGTCTGTAACAGTGTAGCATGATTATTTGTGTCAGCTTTTCAGCATTTGCTTTGACCCACAATAGGACCGTGGAAAGACTACCATGGTAAGATATTGGTAAGAAAATATATACAAATATGAATTTCACATGGCTATGGCTGGAATTGAAAAAAAAATGAAGAGGAAGTTGTAATTAAGCAGAACTAAACACATGAAAAAGTATTTGTAAGAGAATGAGAAAGCTGGAATGCAGGTGTATGACGTGTGCTCATGGCATGTGAGGGAATGTAGGCGAAGATGGCTCTGGGTGAATTGCCTCCCACGGTGTTCAGAGCAGAATTCTAGTAGGTCAACTGATTAAGTGATTATATATATGGTTGTGGGCCATGGACCCAAGTCACTTAAGATATTAGTGCTGTAATTTTTTGAACAAGAGTTGCTAACCTTTCTCAGATACATTGAAAGTATGATTGTTGAAAATGTCCCCAAAGCAACTTGAACAAGCTAGCTTGAAAACATAGGTTGACTTCTCTTAATTGCTTTTTTTAAAAGGACAGGAATTGAAGCAAAAATAGTGATTATATTTTAGAATCTTAAAACATGTATAACCAAGCAAACCATATTGGAATCATCTATACAAAATGTAGTATAAAGGTTTAGCTTGAGAAAATAGTCAAGATTTTTTTCCTTACTATTATTTGCTGATAACATTAAATTATTTATCATAGAAAAGATAAATATAAAATAGCAGATTTTTTTAGGAAAAAAAAGACAGGATGAGTATTGTGATCTTCTTTATCCGTAAAAATTTGTCACTGAAATTTTCTAGTGCAATTCCTGTCATAGAGTAGCACTTAATGGATATGTGCTAACTGAATAAATGGATACAAAAGCAAAGCTGTTTATTTCTTTATAAACATGAGAAAAGTCCAGGTTTTTGTCTAGTATCCTTTATAGCAAATACATGTTCTCACAGCATGGTCCCCACTCCTTTGGGAAGTTTTTACCACAAAGAGGCTCCTGTCAGTGTATACATGGGTAGAAAAGCAGAAGGGGGAAGAAGTTTGGCAATCTATAGAGAGATATGGGGTGAAAATCAAATTCTAGACGGAAATATGGCAGCAAAGCTGAGCTGAGTTGTTCACCATGGACAGTTGTGTTTCTGCAAAAGGTGAGATTACATGAGGAGCATATGGTTCTGCTATGGCTCTGCACTGATATTCTGTATTTCATTTTTCTCACACTCAAAGAGGAAGTGCTTTCTGACAAATAAGAGGGTTATTTAAGAAATGACAAGCCAATTTCTACAGGAAACTCCCTCACTCTTTCCCATTCTTAACAAAGAAACATTTGTCCTAACATTGGATTGGAAAGGAAGATGCAGAGAATAACTAACCTGCAAAGACTTTTCAAACTGTGGGGATGCTGTTTTTATTTTCTTTTTATGATAAACTGCAATGCTCAGCCTGGGACACTTTTGTCCCCCAAGGGATCTTTGGCAATGTCGGCAGACATTTTGGTTGTTATACCCAGAGGAGCACTATTGATATCCAGTGAGTAGAGGCCAGGCATACAGCTGAATCTCCTGCAATGTATAGGACAGCTCAGGCAAAAAGAAATTATGTGACACTAAATATCAATAGTGCTGATGGTTCATTCGCCCTAAGCTAGAGTGAATGAATTCCCTGGAAATCAAGACATTTAAACCCAGTGAAAGCATTTGAAACATTTCTGCCTGTCTCACAGCCTTGACGGGATAACTACGTTTCTCATTACTAAGGTCTTTTCAAAAAGAATATGTTACCAGTGCTCAGAGAACAAATTGAGGTATAAGGCTGTTCCAAGAGATAGGAATCAACTTTGGCACACCTCACAATATTGTGACTGATTGTTTGTCACATTATCATTGGATTTGAAAGTCTAATATGACATTTGCATTTGTACAACATATCATTTGCAGAAATGGTGTCTGGATTTTAGTAACTTACAGTGCAGAGGCCATCAGGATATCCTATCCCTTCTAGACATGGTGTTCCATTTGCAATAAATTATGTGGTTGAAGAGAAATGATAAGGTTCAAAATAAACTAAAGATATTATTTTGGCAGAATTCCTTTGTGTAACAGTTGTGCGATACTGTTCAAATTGGAAACTGCCAGAACGTTTTCTTTTTTTTTTTTTTTTTTTTTTCATTAAAAAGTGTGACAGGCTTCCTCCCTCTGTGCCATATTTTGATTTTTAGTCTGATGTGGTCTGCTGTTACTCGAGTGCTTATATTCGCTTCACTATGAGATGCTGCCACATCATAAAATACAAGCTATGTAAAAGATTCATAATAAATAAAACACTTTACATAATAACAATAGAAAAACTTCTTTCCCAGGGAAGTTGATATAGGTTAGATGGAGATGCTTATGGATAACTCACTGCAAGTAAACATGGGTACACTCACATAGGGTTTAGTGGTAGATAATAGTATCTTACTCCAATGCCTGCCTTCCTGAAAGATCACCCGAAATGTTATGAGAAAGTGATGAGCAGTGGGAATACTAAGTCCTTGATTTATTCAAAGCGTCTGACTTCAAAAGAGAAAAATAGGGGAATATCAGACCCTTAAGAAAAAGTGTTTTTGCCTATTTAATAAAGGTGAAGTTTTAAGCATGTTGGTTAAAAATTCTAATACCCACACAAGTGGACGTGTCTTTGTTAGTGTGTCTACCTATAGATATCCAGATACAGTTATAAATACAAATATAGATAGGATAGACTTAGACACCCTTACTACAGTCTGTTATGCCTCATGGCAAGTTCACAGTAGAGACTGTGACAGCGACACTCTCTGGCCTCTTGTCTTCTTCATACATAGCTATGAGAAAACGGGCCATTCCAAAAGCTGAGATCTGAAAATGTTTTAAGTAGGATGAGGTGTCCTTTTGGCCATGATGATTTATAAACAGTGCTGAAATACACAGGTTTTCCTGCAGGAGTACCAGTGACCAGAAGCCCAGCAGCTGGCAGCCTGAGGCATTTCTCTTTCATTCATGTGGCTGCAAGTATTTGCTGTTGTTGAGGATGCTGGCATCTCATTCAAAATTGTATTTTAAATTTTGAATAATATTTTCACGTTTCATTTTATTGTCTCCTGTCTCCTCTCCTTCCTCTCTCTAGGGAATGTTTAGCCAGAAGCAGGAAGGCTGGTAATAAGGGACATGGGACTCTAAATTATATGTGTGTTTTTGTTAATTTAGGGAATGGCTTCAGTTATGTGCTATCTTCTCTTTCTTGTTTTTCTGCCAAGGAATGTCAAAATCTTCAACTCAGATTTCCACATCAGATACCTGAGTGCCATCTTGATTTATGTTCTCTTCCAGTTAACCCTTGCATTCAGTCAGTTACCAAATACAACTCCATTTTTCCAATCTTTCTCCTTTTAGTCTCCTTCCTAGATGTGGAAATAAAATGGGCATCTTTGTGATGAAATATGACAGCCATTGATGCTTGGGCCATCTTAGCTATAGAAGCATCTAAATTACCTGCAGATGAGATCAGGCACAGATAGATTATTGCGAATCAGATCACTTCTGTATTTATAAGGGCAATAAGCAAAATTACACTGCTAAGCAGGCATGCTAATCATTCAGAAAATCTTATATTTAGAAAATATCCAAATGTCTACTGAATATAATATATAATATACGACTCTTTTTTTTTAGTAACATTTATGCACACAAGCACTGAAAGAGCCTAGGCTGAAAATCTGCAAATGAAATTCAGTATTATTAGCAAAGTTTTCTATCTCCAATACACTACACAATATATGTAACATATATTGACCAACAAAATAATGTGACACTATGATATTATTGCTTATTTGTTCTATAGATTGCATCTGCTTCATTTGAGGTAGATAGCTTTGTTTTGAGGAAATTTTATTGAGGATATTTTGTTCTGTTCTGCAAATATGTGAACCAAAGGAAATGCAGGAAGGGTATGGTCCAATTATATTCCCAGTTACATACCAAATCCAAGCTCCTCTTTCCATTAATGGCCAGCAGATAAAACTTTTGACTGAAATAATAAATGCAGAAAAGAATGTAAGTTGACCCGTGAATCGTTTTATTAAATAGAAGTCTTACATTAAAGGTGACAATACGGTAGCACCAAAATAAATGCCTAGTTCTGTACTAAGCAGTGTAGATTATAAAAGGGTTTCTCAGCCGTGGCACTATTAATATTTAGGGTGAGGTAATTTTAATTGGTATGGGGCAGTATCCTGCTTACTCTAGGATGTTTAGAAGCACCACTGAACACTGCCCACCAGATGCCAGTTGCATCTACCTCCTTGATGACAATAAAAAACTTCTTCCAACATTGGCAAATGTCTGGCTAAGGCACAAAAACAACTTAAGAACCACCAATTTACATCAACGTAGGAGAGACTATTGGTCTACAAAAAAGCTCATAAACTCACTGTGGAAAACCCACATAAATATATGAATATACCAATTATGTTCATGTACAACACATGTACAATTGTTCTTAACAGATCCTAGTCCATACAGATATGAAGCAGCTTGCGTCGACCTAGAGATTACATATATTAAAGAATAAAGGAGAGCAAGTTGGGATTTCACCATGTCTTGGGCCATGATGCAATACTTCTCAAACTTTAGAGTATGTGTTAGAATCACTTTGAAAGCTCCTTAAAACACAAATGACTGGACTCTACCCCTCTAAAATTCTGACTCAGGGGCCTGAGTGAAGCCCTAGAAGTTGCAACTCTAACAAGTTCTCAGGTGAAATTGAAGCTGTTCATCCCAGACACATTATGAGAACCACTGAATTAAGAAATTAATAGGTAAAATGATAGCTTGCATGAAAAACTTATGCTTCAACACTTGTATAGAATTAGCCTTAGATGGAAAAAATAAGGGCTTTAATCAATGTATTAGTTCATTTTCACTTGGCTGATAAAGACATCCCCGAGACTGGGAAATCTACAAAGAAGAGAGGTTTAATGGATTTACCATTCCACATGGCCAGGGAGGTCTCATATTCATGGAGGAAAGCAAGGAGGAGGAAGTCACATATTGGATGGTGGCAAGCAAAGAGAGAGAGCTTGGGCAGAGAAACTCCCATTTTTAAAGCCATCAGATCTCATGAGATTTATTCACTATCATGAGAACATCATGGGTAAGATTGGCCCCCATGATTGAATTATCTCCCACAAGGTCCTTCCCACAACATGTGGGAATTCTGGGAGCTACGAGACAAGATTTGAATGGGGACACAGAGCCAACCCCTATCAATCAGTAAATATATGAATATTTTATTCATCAATGTTTTCAACTGTATGCTCCAGATACATAATGCAATTTTATCACTGAAAAGATTTACATAAATACTGTATACAGGCTACATCCAATTCAAGTTCTGAGAAGACTGGAAAGAACCCAGAGCATTATAGGAATTTAATAAAGGTTGACTCATAAAATTAATTATCTAAAGTTTCAAAGTCATGTTCCTTCTGCTGTGATTTAAAGCGTAGTTTGCTTTCTATATTGCTTCTGTGGGAATGTTTTCATTAACTACACCCTTGAGTTATTTGTATTCATTTTATAGGGTAGGTAGGTGCATACCTATTTTTGTCTTAAACTGAGTTTAACTCTTCTAACAGGAATGAAAGTACAAACAACAGTCTCCTCAGAGCCTGGCCATTGCTGGGCAATGTGTGAAATCTTGTGCACAATTTGCTAGTGTTTTAGTAAGTCATGTTTTTGTCTTCTTGGAATTCACCCTTCCTTGGTAGTTATAGTTATTTTGTGAACTCTACATGCCTGCCTCCTCGACCTAAATCTTCTAGAAAACAATTGAAGTAATTTGCTCAGTGTTGGTTAGATGTTTAATGATTGGCTAAAATTACCAAAAGTACTTGACATGAAGTGTTGACAAAAGATCTCTCTCTTTTAGGGGACATTTTCAGCTTAAGACTGTTGGCAGTTTTCTGCAAACGTCTCTCTGTTCTGCTTGGTGTTTCACTTCTTGTAATACCATCTGCCTTTCCATTCATTTCATCAGCGTGTCTGTAATCAAATGATCCCTGTATTAGTGCATTCTCACCCTGCTATAAAGATACTACCTGAGACTGGGTAATTTATAAAGGAAAGAGGTTTAATTGACTCACAGTTCTGCACAGTTGGGGAGCCCTCAGGATATCTGCAATCTTGGCAGAAGGTTAAGGAGAAGCGAGCACTTTCTTCACAAGGTGGCAGGAGAGAGAAAGAGTGAAGGGGAAACATGATCCAATCACCTTCCACCAGGTCTTTCCCTCCACACGTGGGGATTACATTTCAAGGTGAGATTTAGGGAGGGACCCAAAGCCAAACCATATTAATTCCCCTCCTTTAAGGATTACAGCCTTATTTTTTAAAACCCCTGTGCTAGCTATGCTCAGCAAAATGACTCATGGCTCTTCTCACCAACCAGAAACCCCAAACACAATTCTATTAAAGCTATGTTCTTATCTCTTAATCAAACTTAAACTATTTCTCAGGCTCCCTCCTGTTGACTTCAAGGTAATCTTTCAACCAGCCATATCCTCTTTATCAACCATTATTGCCTAAATAGATTCCTCAAGACTTTTCTTAAAAGTGATTGCTCATTACAAGAACAACACTGTCTATTTTTTTATAGGCTATATATAGGAATCAGTTTTAATTCTTGATCACACTTGCTTTGCATTATTTACTTTGTGTGAGCCTTCTCTTCACAAAAGGACTGTGGACTAGCCATGATCGAGGCCTGGATTTTACACATAGTTTTTATATCATCCTGCTCATTGCACAGTTACGTGTTCAGTAAACATTTGCCAATTCAGTAAGTACAACTCTCGACTATATTTGCATTAAATTACATGTCTTCTTCATTTCAATAAATTAGGTACCAGTAATAATCAAACAAGGGAAGATTTTTTTGGATCAGAACTAATTCCAGCTCACTATTATATTATATCATTAAACCTATCTGATTGTGTATTTGGTCCTGGGTGCTAACACGTTATTCAATTAGTGCTTATGCGTTTAATATAAGATAGAGTTTTTCATGACTTCAATTTCTTAGTAATTAACTCTGCAGTCTAGGTTGAGCCCTTCTCTATGCTTGGATATCAATTGCTTGCATGTGTGGTGTGTGTGTGTGTGTGTGTGTGTGTGCACACTACCGATAGATGAAAGATGGAAAGGGGGTGAAAGGGGAGGGAATCTCAACATCCATGGGAGGATCCAGGAATGTTTGGACTGCAAAGTAGAGCTTGCAAACATTTGTCTCATGTAGACTTGGGTTTAGAATTAATGAGATAATTTTCAACTCAGGATTTACTGGCTTTCAGACCCTTGGGAAGCTTTATGTTTCTAGGCAGTGAATTATCTGACCAAGATTGATAATCTAGTTTATTACAAATATTATTCTGTGCAAACATTAGAAATTTAAGTGGAATATCATCTAGGGCTGGCTTTCTGCCAGTCTGGAAAAAGAATAATAATGAGATGAATGTTTAGTATTTATTTAATAGGCTTATCATCAAAGTTTACTGAGTAGGCAGCAATAGAAAATTCCAGCTGAGTTTCTTCTGTAAATGATTACTCCGGGGTATTATTTTGGATATCAAAATCTACTGGTGGCAAGGCTGTATATTTTTTTAAAAAATGAATGAACTCAAAAAGCATTATGGCATAGTTCAATGATTACTGGAATAGAAGTTTGTCTTCTACTCACTTGTGAGATATCTCATTGCTCTGAATATATCTACCCACCTTTATCCTAGCAGTTATAATATTAGTCCTGTCAATGTTATAGTCTCTCTGTAATAATCAATGACAATGTCTGTGGCCATGCAAGACAAAATATATTTATTGTGAATTCACATAACTTGCACATAACATTGACTAGCCTATTTTTAATCAAGAAATAACTATAGCCGGGCGCGGTGGCTCAAGCCTGTAATCCCAGCACTTTGGGAGGCCGAGGCGGGTGGATCACGAGGTCGAGAGATCGAGACCATCCTGGTCAACATGGTGAAACCCCGTCTCTACTAAAAATACAAAAAAATAGCTGGGCATGGTGGTGCGTGCCTGTAATCCCAGCTACTCAGGAGCCTGAGGCAGGAGAATTGCCTGAACCCAGGAGGCGGAGGTTGCGGTGAGCCGAGATCGCGCCATTGCACTCCAGCCTGGGTAACAAGAGCGAAACTCCGTCTCAAAAAAAAAAAAAAAAAAAAAAAAAAAAAGAAATAACTATAGTGGACAAAAGGCATTGTCATTTCCAAAGAACACAGACAACAGTAGTCATTGTAGTAAAATAGGTAAGTAAATATGTAAACAAACAAACAAACAAACAAACCTTATGAGAATCCACAAGCTTGACACTAAAAGCAATCTGGCTGCTAGTTTTTGATAAATAAAACCCCCTCCCAAATGCAGACTGCTAGGCAGAAGCTCTTTTGATGCAGTTCTATTTAAATTTGACAGCCGATTTGAAAGTGACTGCCTGAGATCCACACCCCAAATTTAATTACCACTGCATCTGTCGTGATGCAGCTTGTGATGAGCAAGCTGTCATTACTGTGTTGTTGTGGAAGTTGTTGCCTCCCCTCATTTAGCCTCAGGCAGTGGCTTCACACACAGTCTGGCTGGCCAACGCGCTTAGACTGTTAGATGCCTCCCAGGCTTCATCTTGCAGCAAATACTGGCTGTTGGCTGAAACAGAAGCTGAAAGAGCAGTTCCTGTTGCCCATCCGCCAGTCTCTCTCTGCAGGAGTGGGGAAATAGTAGCAGCAACACTGACTCAGTAACTGTGTCTGTGATGGAAACTCACACAATGTTCATTCAGCAATTCGACTGCATCATCTTCCTGAATGGTTTTGCCAATTGCCAATTTCATGTAATAATCTGTGCTTAAGTTTGATTCTCTTTCCCCACTTCTCTCTTTTCTTCCCTTCCCCTTTCTTCTCTTTCCTTCTCCTCTTCTCTCTTTCTTTTTGCCTTCCTCTTTTCTCTTTATTTCATATGCAGTTTCTTATTTTATATATACATATTCATAGATTGAGTAGGCATTTAGGAAATTTTTAACTTCCTGTTTCAACTTTCTGTTTTTTAACTTCCTGATACCATTTGCTCTGACACTAAAGGACACCTTGCCTCTTTGGCTGTCCAATACATAATTTAGTTACACAAGGGACACAGCTGATTTAGTGAGGTACTTTTATTCAGTTTCAATCAGGTCCCAAT
Organism: Saimiri boliviensis; assembly: GCF_048565385.1. Lineage (NCBI taxonomy): Eukaryota > Metazoa > Chordata > Mammalia > Primates > Cebidae > Saimiri > Saimiri boliviensis. The sequence goes on along the minus strand of NC_133450.1, from coordinate 17,441,437 downwards.
TCCAGGACAAGGTTTACTAAACCTGGAGTCCTTCTAAAATCATCTGAAAGTTATCAGAAAGACTTTGTATCTATTTATTAATAGTCCTACTCTAAGAAGTATTTTTGGCAATGAATCCCAGCATAACATTGCACCAAGATGCTGCATTAGGCCACAGTATCCAGAAAATAAAAGGAAGGAAAAAAGAAAGGAAGAAAGAGAGAGAAGGAAGGAAGGAGGGAAAATGTAGGAAGGAAGGCAGGAAGGAAGGTAGAAAGGAAGGTAGGAAGGAGGGAAGGCAGGCAGGCAGGCAGGCAGGAAGGAAGGAAGGAAGGAAGGAAGGAAGGAAGGAAACAAAGAAAAGAAAGAGAGAAGGAAAGAGAGAAAGAAAGAAAGGAAGGAAAAGAAAGAAAGAAAAGAAAGAGGGAAAGAAAGGGAAAGAAAGAAGGAAGGAAGGAAGTTAGCTTGTATTTCAAAACAGTCACTGGATTGTTACATAGAGGATAAATGAAGAGAAAAGACAAATTGGATGGATTTTGCAGTGGCCAGGGCCAGAGACAGTGGTGGCTTGTTGTAGCTTTAGGAAGACTGGAAATGTGAAGGAAGGCCAGATTTGTGCCATATATTAGTCCTCAGTTGCATCTTAAATTTGCATCAATTTCTGACCTGGCATATGTAGTTTATATCAGGTCTGTGGGGTTTGTCAGAGCCATGGATTCTGAATCACAGATGTCTTCCTGACTTGGTTGTCTTGCCAGTTTCTTAAACATATTGTTTACTGTGGAGCAGTAATTTTCAAACATTACCATGCATCAAAATCCAATGGGGCACTTCTTAAAATACAAGCGGCTGGGCCCCTCCCTCAGAGCTACTGATTCATTAGGTCTTAGGCAGAGCCTAATATTTTGCATTAAGAGATTTCTGGCTTATGATGATGCTACTCACCTGGGTACTAGGCTTTAAGAATCACTCTTCTGGACCATGGATTAGCAAACTTTTTCTAGAAAGGGCCATATAGCAACGAATTGTGGCTTTGTGAGTCATGGAGTTTCTGTTGCAGCTACTTAACTCTCCTGTTGTTACTTGAGATCAGCCACAGACAAAATGTACATAAAAGAGCATGTTTGTGTTCCAGAAAAATGTTTCACCTAGTAGGTGCCATGTTGACCCTTGCTCTAGAACATTTACTCTAGTCTTAGTCATCTCTCCATCTGCTGAATATTCTAGATATGTATATATATATATATATGTGTGTGTATATCACAAAAAGTATATGTATTGGTATACCAGCCTGTTTTTTAATACCTCAATGTTTCTCTAATTTATTTTTGATATGTTGGCAATGATACAAAAATTCACATTTCTGGTATAATATTATGGAAGTGTAATTATATGTTAAGTCCCCAATATTTCATCAGAAAAGCAGAAAGACTTAGAGAAAATTATTTTAGGAATTGTTTTAATTTTGGAAATCCAAAAGGCATTATCAAAGTTATTTATTCTGTAATAACCATTTTTTATTATAATCAGCCTTCTTATTTTAATAATAAGTCCATTACAATATGCCACAAGAAAAGACTTGGGAGGGAAGAACTAAATTAAATAAAAATAATATATTATCATTTTGCAGACTTTTAAATGTACTGTAAATATAATGACATAAATAATAGGAAATGTTTACGGGAATTTACTGAAAGAATGTGACCTCTTGTTTTTTTCAGAAATATGTTTCAAGAATGAAAAGAAAATAACTACCCCTACAGTTTTCAATAGACTGACAATAGTTTGGCAGTTTTGCTATTTGTTTATAAATCTACAAAACATAATATGTCAATTACCGCCTTGTTTCAAAGTAGCACATGCAACTAAAATAGTAAGGTGAAGGAACTTCTCAGGAACATTAATTAAACAAACACTGCCATATTGTATATAATTAATATTTGCTTGGCATTATATCCTGTTTTGTAAGATAAAAGTACCATTATTGTTTTTTCCCTCACATTTTAAGGTGTGAATATTTAGGTTTGCTCACTTACTTTGCAGATACCTTTTGTATAGCTACATGCTTAAGTCCAGGAAAACTAAATAATTGAGGTGAGGTCACATCGTATGTGTCAGGGGTGTTTCACAAATTCAATTCTGTGAATTCTGAATCCATCCTTTTAATTGTATCTTGCTGATTTTCTGCTTACTCAAAAATAATAGTACTGTGAAAACACTGAGCAGCTTCCTCAATGTGTCGTAATGTCTTGCATGGGTCAAATGAACCTGAGGATGGAATGTGAGTCATAATAACTCTGTGAATTATTCCAGTAAACACACCAATATATCCATCATTTAGGAAATTGCCAACATCTCAGTCTATCCATCTTAATGCCTCTCAAATGTTGCACCCCAGTTCTTGGCTTGAGCAAAAAGTCAATAGTACCGATGACATTTTCTAAGATTGGAAACTATTAGAAGGAGGACATTTTTTGGGGAAATGAGATGTTTATTTATATTTCCTTTTATGTTTTATTATTTCTATTATTTTTAAAATGTCCCTTTTTGAACCCTAAATCCACCTTTTTCTATATCAAGAATTCAGGTACTAGTTTAGCAGAAATTAGAAAATAAGGAGGTGTTTATGGAATATATTGTCAATTAGTGAACGTAAAGGTTGAGACAAAAATAAGTAAGAGTATCCTTGCCTTAATGAGACTGCAACTTAGTTGACAAAATCAGATCAAATATACACAGGAGAAAATAGTAATAAAGTCCTGAGATCCCAACCCTGTTACTGGAAAATTGAGGGTTGTGGGAGTACCCACTCAGATTCTCTATGTCCCTAAGATGAATTTTTTTCCCTAGACCATATCCATATTTCTTCAAGTTGAAAACCCTTTAAGTCCAGGATTCTCTGTTTAAAAGTAGTAAACTGTACTTGGTAAATAAGTAGAAGCGGGATTATATATTCCAGGAAGGAGTTTAAAGGAAAGATTTTAGACTCTAGCAATTCATTGATTATTTCATCCATTTAGCACCTATTTATTGAGCAGGTACTGAGGCTTTTTTAAAAAATTAAATTGGGACATTGTAAAAGAGGAAGTAACTATTAGAAAAAAGAGGCATTGCGTGTTTCTGGGCACTTTAGTGATAAAGTGCTTGTTTGGAGAGGCCAAGCTAAAATTCAGGTTCACTGGCTTTTAACATTATTCCAAAGTTTGTTAAAACTACATCTATTTCAATATTACATTATGTATAGACTCATACATCATTAAAGTGTAATATTTCCCTTTTCAAAATAAAATAAAAAAGAGATTTATTACATATTTACCTGATGCTAACAGAACGCCCAGTATTTTTGGAGAAGTAAAATATATTTTCAAATCATTGTTACAAGTGAAAAATAAGAAGTGTGTAACAAGTCACTTTAATGGCTATATAAATTCTAATCTAAATCTATACAATTGTATATGTAATTATATACATACACATGCATGCACACGCACACACATGCACTTTTTTATTTAAACTTTTAATCTAATCTTTTTAAAATACAGCATCTTGGAGGCTGAGGCAGGTGGATCACTTGAGGTCAGGAGTTTGAGACCAGCCTGGCCAACATGGTGAAACCCCATCTCTACAAAAAAAAAAAAAAAAATAGAAAATTAGCTAGGCATGGTGGTGCATGCCTATAATCCCAGCTACTCAGGATGCTGAGGCAGGAGAATTACTTGAACCCAGGAGGCGGAAATTGCAGGGCACATGACAGTCTGGGTAACAAGAGGGAAACTCTGTTTCAATAAGTAAATAGAGAATGGAGAATTTTTTTTTAAATAACTTTATGTAGAATAACCTGGTAGAAACCAGCCAATCCATGTGACCAAGGCAAACATCACTCATAAGCCATGTTGATATCACAAACCTGCTGATTTTACTCAGTGAGAAAAATATTTTTTTTGGTTTGTTAGTTTGTTTTGCCTTTTATGTGGTTTTGCTTGCCCAAAGTTGCCATTCTGGAAAATATATCACTGTCTACCATTCCCTATTTTGGCTTTTAACAAAATTAATTACTTATCGTACTCAACTTTTATGTTGGTTGTTATTACTCTTAGATCATTTATGCTCTCCATTATTTAGTAACAAATATCAGGTATTATATAGTTATATAATATCTTTGCAATTATATTATCAATTTCTTAATAATAATAAAATTTCTTTGACCTGATTTGTTATCTTTAGGCTGTGTTTAGAAGATCCTCCTTCCTGGTTTGTTGGTGACTGAATGACTTATACCTTGCTTTCGATAAGACAGTGAGCTCATTTAGAGCAGGCCCTGGGCTGAGATCTGGGTGCGCTAATTCTCAGGCTTGTGCTCCCTGGGATAAATAAAAGCCATTCCAATTTTAGAAAAAGCATTTCAAGCAGATTTGCTGAGGACCACTTGAACATGGTAATAATTTTACTATGGCGTATTTCAGAAATTATTAACACTTCTTAGTATATGGAAAAATTGTTTTCCAAATACCACAAAAAAAAAACCAAAACTGTGTTTATTTTCCAAACTAGTATTCACCTAAAGCCTATTGAAAACCTCCTGGGAAGGAAAATGAATGTGTGTGTGTTTTCTTCCAAAATACATGAGTAATAATATGACAATTTCATTTGTGTTTCATGTTCAAATCATCTTCTTGTTTGTTTGACCCATTATTGCCATTGATTTTGGGTCTTCATTGCTGTGTTAAATACACAGTTTTGACTATTAAATAAGGAGCAGCAGCCAAAATATATCTGAAAGAAAATAAAAATCTATGCCTATTAAAACTGTTGCCTATTAAATCTATGCCTATTAAAACTAAACTTCGTTTAAATATTGTTAAATGCCAATAACAGTGGCATTATCTTATTTTCAAGAATGAAGATGTTCGTAAATACCAAACTCAAAACGTTACCATATGTCAGAGCAATAGACAACGGTAATGTACAAATTTGGAGATCTGTGTGAGGAGTTACCTAACTAGTGTAGAAAGATGGGATATAGCCTAGCACCCATGGTGTTCTTTTCCCATAATCCCAGGAGAAACCAGCGAGAATCAGACACTTTCTTGAGGAGAGTTAATAGTGTAGTCTGCTGTTTATCAAAGGCGGGGACTGCTTCTTCTGGGGGCATTTTGCTAGTAAGATCAAAGTGTTTTTTAGTTACCATGATTCCAGCATGTTCTTAGCGTTTAATGGTATAGGCCACACTTATTTACTGCAATGCAAGGGCAGTGCAGTAGAGTAAATATGTTTTCAATATTCTGCAGAATATTCAAACATCTGGCCAGATACACGCATCAACAGAACAAACTGTTTATAATTATACATGGTAATAATAATAATTATAATAACTATTAACCACGATAATGTCAGGAACTCGCCTGGGCTGGAAGAGAGCTGAGCTGTCAGATGTTGAGAAATTTTAAAACCCCACAAGCCAAAAATGAAAGAAGAGAGTCTTGCTGCAATAGCACAAGCAAGAGTCTAAATCCTGAAAAAGCACAGACCCTCTACTTCATTCTCATCCGTAGAATGACATGCAGGCCAAGTCAGGTGGACTGGCAGAGAGATGTGGAGGCCAGCTTGCTGTTGAGGGAGGTAAGGACAAAATGCGCCAGTGGTTTCATAAACCCTCAGATGGGTACAGAGTCAGAGTGGGGAAAACTGTCATCAGGATATCTCACTCCTCTCCTATAAGGAGGCCTGGACAGAAGCCTCAGATGAACAGATCTAGGAAAGAAGGCACCAGGACAACATGCCTAAGAGCATGACCAGCCAGTGGGCCTGAGATCTTGACTATAGCTCCCTACAGGAGCTGCAATGCACTGGCTGTGCCTCTATTCTGGTGTGAGGGGTGTAATTTTCTCCTGTAAGACTTTCCAGGAAAAGCAAAAACACATAGGTTGTAATCAAGAGCCATATAACTCTGAGAATGCTTTTCTAGCACCTATGATGGGCAAGGAATTCTAAATATTTTACCAAAAAAAAGTCATTTACTCCTCGTAAATCACAAGAAGATTCACGAGGAAAGGAAGACAGACAATACATGCCAGACACATGCTGATACCAACACAATCCACATATGATGCATGCTAACTGTGTATCAGCATGTATGTTACGTGTATTGTGTGGATGTAGCATCTGAGTTGTCAACACATCATACCTGTATCTCTGCATTGTTCCACACTGCACAAAACTAACCATGTGACTATGTAATCATAGCCCCCAGTGTCACGCTGAGTATTGAAATATTGAAATATGTATTATTCTCTGTTCACTCAGTTCAAGTTTTTTATTGAAAGTCAAGTTTTAAGGTAGAATGTAGCACACTAGATTTCCATTTTACAGATGAGAAAACCAAGGCGCACAGAGATTTAAATAATTTGCCCAAGATCACAGAGTGGGGAAGTAGCAGAGCCAAGATTTCAGCTCAAGAAATCTGGCCTGAAACTCTCTGCTCTAAATCACAATAGGATACCCATTTACCTTTTCTGAACCTAAAATCAAATTACATTTTCATGTCAACACTAAATATTGTTGCATGGCTGTAATATACAGTGAGCTTTCTAGAAATGTAACTACCATATAAAATGTGATTAAACGTGAAAATGTTGTACTTTTGTTTTAAACTTTGCTGAGAATTTTGCATATTTTAGAAATTTAAATTTCTAACGGCAACACTACTTGTAGTATTTGAGTTGTCAATACATCATACCGGTATCACTGCATTTGTTCCACACTACATAAACCTAACTATCTCATTGTGTAATTATAGCCCCCAGTGTCATGCTGAGCATTGAAATGTTGAAATGTGCATTATTTTCTAGTTCACTCCATTCAGGTTCTTAATAGGAAGACAAGTTTACTAAGGTATAATTTAATACACTAAAATTCAAACTTTTTCTATGAATTCTGACAAATACAGCTATGCAGACAGCAATTGAGATGTGGAACAGTTCCATCAACCCTCCAAATTTTCCCTCTACCTCTTTGGAGATTTGGTCTTCCCCACAATACGCGTATGATGCATGCTGATACACAAAAAGTGTGTGCGAGTAGTTTATTCATTTTTATTAGTGAAGAGTATTTCTTTAAATGGATGCCCCTCAGTGTTTATCCCTTCATCCACTGAAGAACATTTGAGATGGTTTTAGTTTGGGATAACTATGAATAAAGCCTCCATATACATTCTTATTCAATTTGTGTGTGTATGTTTACATGAACATCAATTTTTATTTATGTTGAATAATGATGACCTAGGAGTAAAATCGCTGGGTTGTGTGATAAGCATGTATTTAACTTATAAGAAACTGGTAAATTGTTTTGCAAAGAATCTATATCATTTTCATTCCAACTAACAGTCTATGAGAGTATCATTTAATTTGCATCCTCACCAGCTCTTGATTTAATCAGGATTTTTTTAATTGCTTCTAATTGACATGTAGTATATCGCATTGTGGTTTTAATTTGAATTTGCCTAATGACTAATAATGTGGAGCACTTTTTCATGTGTTCATTTGTGCTATATGTCTTCATTTGTGAACTGTCTGTTCAAAAATGCATCCAATCTTTTACTAGGTTGTTTCATAGTACCGCTCGTTGAGATTTCTTAAGATATTCTGAATACAAGTGGCTTATTAAATATTTGTTATACAAAACTTTGTTCCAATTTGCAGCTTTTTCATTTTCTTATCAATGCCAATTGAAGAAAGATTTTAAATTTTGATAAAGTCAAATTTATGAATTTTTTTCATCTACAGTGCATGCTTTTGGTATTGTGTCTAAGTCTCCTCCAAGATCAAAAAGATTTCTATTCAGTGGTTGCCTCTAGTAATCTTATATTTTAGGGCTTAAGATGAGGTCTTTGAGGTATGATATATGGGTTGAGGGTCATTTATTTTTATTTGGACATTCAATTGTTTTAGAATCAGTTTTTCACCTTAGAATTGCCTTGCACCTTTGTCCAGAATAAACGGGCCATACATCTGCGTGTCTTTTTTGTAGTCTTTATTCTGCCTCTGTTAATCTAGGAATGTATCTTTTTCCCAAGACAATAGTCTCTGGATTACTGTGCCTTTATAGTATGTCTCAGAATCAGCTAGTATAAGTCTTCCAACTTTTTCTTTATTTTGCCTCTTCTGTTTCCTTTATTTTACCATAGAATACCCAGACTCAGCCAGCTGATCTTTAAAAATTCAGCTTTTTTTTTTTTTTTTTTTTAACTGAGATTGTGTTTAATGGATAGGCTGGTTTGTGGGAAATGGATATCTCAACAATATTGGGTTTTTCAACTCATTCATATGATATATTCCTCCATGGGCTTCGGTTTCTCGGTTTGTTTTGTTTTGTTTAACCACGTTAAACTTTTCAGTATTCAGATTTTGAACTCATATTGTTCAATTCACATCTGAGGGTTTCATTGTAAATAGCACGGCTTCACTTAAATTTCCATTTTTTGTTGACAGAATATGGAAGTACATTTGATTTCTTAAAATATTTGATATGTCCTGCAAAAGGACTAAATTATAGTCCCAGTTAGAGGTTTAGGAGACCGCAGGCACAAAATGAATTTGATTATAACTTCATGAGACTCTAAGCTGAAAGCTCAAAGTCAAGCAACTCTCGAATTCCTGATTCACAGAATCTGTGTGATAATAATGTGTGTTGTTTAAAGCCACTAAGCTTTGGGATAATTTGTTTTGCAGCAGTAGGTCACTAATGTAGTTATCTTCAGCACACTCCTGGCTTCCAATGACCTCAATGCAATTTTGTGCTTAGAGGTGGTGAGGGGTGGACAGGGAGTAATCCACCACCTGTGGCTTTAGGTCTTCCGTACATACCTGATCCTTCTGCTCTTGACCCATTCCAGCAAAAGGTTGTATGTGACAAGCTCATTAGCCTGGTGCTAGGAGCAGAAAGTCTGGAATTCTAGTCCAGCTTCTGTCTTAGGCAGGCCCTGAGCTCCTGGGTACCTAAGGTGAGGCTTTATTCTTCCCTGTGGCTGTCAAACCACCTCATATCTTTGATGAGACTTATGTAGCGGACTGATTTCTTCCTTTCTCTCCAGGACAGGAGATCACTTAAATTTCTGGATCTAGGATGATTCTCCGCTGCCCTCTACCCCATCCAGGGATAGAGAATTTCTCCTTTTACCATTCTCTTAGCCACACTGCAACTTCCCCTGTGCGCTTGGTGATAAAGTTTGCAACAGTTCCCAAGCACTTTGATGTTTTTCTTTCCTAGAAGAGTTCGGGAGGAGGGCTGGCGGGGACACGTGTCTTTCCTGCAGCAGCTCCTCCCCTTCTCTAAGAATTTACCGCTGAAGGAGGCTTTCTCCAGTGTCTGGCCACCCTACATTTTTTGTGGATATTCAGTGGGGGTTTATGGAAACAAGACTATGAGTAGGCTTTTATGTCGGCAGTTCTATACTTTCACAACAGTCCATACTTGGACATTAGCAATGTATTACCTATCTTAGCTAAATTCTTTTTGCAGATCATAAAGGGGGTCCTCTTTCTGTGCTCTGCCGCAGTGTGTGAGAGCCTCTGGCCTTGCTCTCCTTGGAGATGGGTACCTTGCTTTACATTTCAAAATAAGTAACAGCTCCATTAGCTCAGCTCTCTGACACAAGTAAGAAACGTTGTATCATCTGGTCTGTTCTTGCTGTTAAGGGGGAAAAGTGATCTTTCAAGCTTTATACATCCTAGGCAGAAGTAGAATCTTCCAACTAATTTGTATACTTAATTACTTTTTTAAATATGTACTTCATTTAACCACTAAGGTATGGCAAAATTTGCTTATTTTTAAGTGAATAGGGAACAGTATTATTTGTGAATTTCATTTTCTGGAACTAAATTAAATATCCTTTTTTTTCAAATACTTTAAAAATATTTGCCATTTGCAAATTATAACAAGCTATCATTGCAATAGCTCTGCACTGGAATAGTGGAGTAAACTACTAAAAGAGCATTTTTTTCCCCCCACAGATTAGCTTACAAAAAAAGTGAGTGAACAATAGAAGGCTACCTTTGGAAGGTTGTCAAAATTTGGAAAGAATGAGTTTCTCATTTGTTCAGCTTTATCCTGAAGGCAGGTCACTGTTGGTTGCACTACAGTATAGTTAAAACTTCAATATACAAGCAGCAAACAAACCATGTATTTAAAAGAAAACTTCAATTATAAAGGCACAAGAAAATACAAGATTCTTAGTAATAACTTTACCAATTTATGTATAGTACTGAAAGGCTCTCCTACTCTAAAAACTTTAAAATGTTGCTTAGAAATGTAATATCACTAGAAATGTGTACATGCATGTATGTCCAAACACTCAATATTAGTAAGATATCAATTTTATTTAAATTCATCTGTAACTCACCATAACCTTATTCATATCCTAATGATATGTTGTGATTAAATTTATAAGTTGATTCCAAAATACAAGGAATTGCAAAGAATAGAGATTAACGAAGGTAGTTTTTAAAATGAAGTACAAATTTGGAAGATTCATTTATCTTATTTTAAAGATTAATTATAAAGCTTCAATAATAAAAATAATGTGTTGTAAGCATAAAGATAAAGAATCCAGAAATAGATTCACATGTATATGGTCAATCGAGTTTTGACAAAGGTGCCAAGACAATCCAATGGAGAATAGAAAGCCTTTTTAACAAATGGTTCTGAAGCAACTAATCTGTATGTCAGAAGAAGCTTCAACAAACAAGCAGCAAAAATTAAACAATGTATTTAAAATAAAATTTCAATTATAGAGAAGGGGAAGGAGGAGGAGAAGAGACGAGATGGAGGAGGCAGTCCATCACCTCTCATAATACACAAGAACTGAACGTAAAATAAAAAATAGAAACATAAAAGCAAACTTAACTGAACTTCTAGAGAAAAAATCATTATATCATACAAGGTTCCCAGCTACGATACATCAAATTAATTATAAAAAGTAATCACTGATAGTTTCAAAATTAAAACATTTTGCTGTTGTAAAGGCACATAAGTGAAGAGAAAACATACACTATTAAAAGACAGACTTGGAGAAAATACATTATCTAACAAAAGGGTGTATCCATAACATGTAAAGAACAATAACAGGGCCGGGCGCGGTGGCTCAAGCCTGTAATCCCAGCACTTTGGGAGGCTGAGGCGGGTGGATCACAAGGTCGAAAGATCGAGACCATCCTGGTCAACATGGTGAAACCCCGTCTCTACTAAAAATACAAAAAATTAACTGAGCATGGTGGCGCGTGCCTCTAATCCCAGCTACTCAGGAGGCTGAGGCAGGAGAATTGCCTGAACCCAGGAGGCGGAGGTTGCGGTGAGCCGAGATCACGCCATTGCACTCCAGCCTGGGTAACAAGAGCGAAACTCCGTCTCAAAAAAAAAAAGAATGATAACAAATGAAAAGACAATCAATTCAATTTTGAAAAAATTTGTATAATACTGATTTGGCATTTCACAAAGAAGATATATGAATTGTGAATAGCAAGTAAAAAGATTCTCAACATTATTAGTTATTAGGGTATGCAAATTAAAACCTCAATGAGATACTCCCCTGTAATTACTGAGTGGCTAGTAATTTAAAAACAGATAATATCAAGGGCTAGCCTCAATGTGTCACAATAGAAACTCTCACATGCTGTTGGAGGGAGTATAATATGATGTGGTTAATTTTGAAAATTCTTTGGAAGTTTCTCTAAAAGTTAAACATGTATTACTTTAAGAACAGTCCAATCAACTCCTAGCTATCTTTTTTTACTTATTATTATTATTATTATTATTATTATTATTTTGAGACGGAGTTTCGCTCTTGTTACCCAGGCTGGAGTGCAATGGCGCGATCTCGGCCCACTGCAACCTCCGCCTCTTGGGTTCAGGCAATTCTCCTGCCTCAGCCTCCTGAGTAGCTGGGATTACAGGCACGTGCCACCATACCCAGCTAGTTTTTTGCAGTTTTAGTAGAGACGGGGTTTCACCATGTTTACCAGGATGGTCTCGATCTCTTGACCTCGTGATCCACCCGCCTCAGCCTCCCAAAGTGCTGGGATTACAGGCTTGAGCCACCGCGCCTGGCTACTTATGTTTTTACAAAACAAAAACGTGGTCACACAAAGGATTTCATGAATGTGCACAGCAGCGTTATTTATAATCAGCAAACATGAGAAACAATCCAAATTTCTAAAAGTTGACTGGATGGGGTATATTTATACAATGCAGTATTATTGTAGGGCAAAAATGGTCAAATTCATAATACATGCAACAACATGGGTGTGTCTCAAAATCACTGTGTTGAGTGAAAGAAGCCATGTGAAATAGAATACAGTCTCATTCAATTTTTATAAAATTGTATAAAATTCACACTAATATATATTGTCAGACAGCTGATCAGTGGATTTTTCTCTGTCTGATAATGAAGAGGGTGAGGGATTGCAAACAAGTAAGAAAAATCTTTCAGATATGAGGAAAATCTGTATGTTAATTGCAGTAGTTGTTTCGGAAGCATGTACGTATATCTTTCAAAAGTTATGTAATTTTACAAGTTAAATGGACACAATTTACGTTATGTAAGTTATACATCAATGAAGTTGAATTTCTAATATGCTGAATCCAAGAGGATTGAGACCTCTAGGTGTAGGGAGAAAAAAAAAACATTCAAATGAAAATCATTAACTTTGGTACAGAAATACGTGTACTAGAGTAATTTATTCTAGCAGACTAATAATGTGATATTCAAAGTACCTGAGCCTTCTTTTCTCTCTCGGTAGAAGGGAGATAATGTCTAGCTATCTGAGCTACCATGAGGTGAAAATAAAACAAAATATGTAAAACACAATACATGGCAGATATTTGCTTGTGCTATTTTGTTTTTGAAACTTTGTTAGTTTTGCTTGTCTTGAATGTTTCTTGTTCATGATTCCAATTCCTTGGATTAGTTTTCCTACTGTATAGCTATCCTTTCAAATCTGTTTTTCCATTCAGTTTGAAATGTATCTCTATTTTATATTTACCATTCACATATTTTTATTGACCCAATATTATTTACTTACAGAATAAGAATTGCATTAGTTTCATGAGGGAATGCCTAATGTTTAAATTCTGAACTGCATATATATATATATATATATATATATTATATACACACACATATATATACATATATCTATGCATAAATAAGAATTTATTGAACAATAAAATGTAAATTCCAAAGACTACATTATAATATAGTTTCTGTCTGAGTATGTGTGGTCACAGAGGAAGCACACCAATTATTTAAAAAGGAACATTTTTATAGGAAACCTGGGGTACTGAAACTGTGACTTCACTTCCTATGAATTCCTAAAATGCATGCTTTTTTTGCCTTCTGACACATCCGAATGAGTTCTCAAAACAATTCAAAAAGCCAGTTGAGGGGAATATAAAGACTTCAACACGTTAATCTAGAATATATATGGAATTTAAATCCTCAAAGCTGATCCACATCAAAAGGAAGTAATCTATGATTCAGCATCATTTAACTTTACTTCTACATTTAATAATGTAGAGTTACTGCCTAAGGAATTACTAGCAGATTCAGCACTCATGAAAGGAAGAGTTTTCTGCTGTTGCCTTTAGCAAAATTGTGGTTCTCACAATAGACCTTAAGGCGTACAGTGTCCACCGAGTGAGACACTTCCTTTCTTTTTCAACGACATTCCTATTTTCCCTTTTCTTCTAGAAATATCTCAGTAAACAAAGTTCTGTTTTATTTTTCTTCACTTCTGAGTATGCTACAGTTTCAGGTAACATGAGCCTTAAATAAGGATAATAATGACATATCTTCATGTATTGGCTACTTTTTATATTCTTTACATGTATCATATTTAGTTCTCATGGACATTTTGGGAAGTAGATACTATTTCCTTGCTTTTACTTATGAAAAGCAAGTGGGGTTTAGACTTTTTTTTTCAAGAGCTAGCTTGAAAGCTGGAATGTGATTTTAGATATATTGATTTCAATGTCCATATTTTTGCCACTGCAGGATCCGGAGGTAAACAGAGTCACTGAGTACCAGATGATTGAGAAGCTGACCACAGTGTGTTTCTAGAATAAACAGAAACAGTTCCTCCCAAGGAATCAAAAGAAGTCAAAAACATTGATCTTTGTAAATCAGTGTTTCTCATTCTGGGCTCATATATATGGTTTATGTCCCATTTGCCCAAAGCAGAATCAAGCAGAGTAAGAGATTAATAATTGCCCCATTATTTTCAGGTTGCATGCCTGCTGTCTACTAATATCCCTTTGACATTTTGATGGATACAGGTCAGAAAACTATTGCAAGTCCATAATTTTATTTAGCCATAGGTGGTTTGATCCTTTTCTAATTCATTGCCTGTACATCTGAGCTGATGAATCACTTTCTCTTTGTGCTCAGTAATTCTAAATGTACTTGGAGAGACGTATATATTTGTGATTCAGGAAAGATATAATTAATTTTTCTTTTAAAGTCATAACAAAGCTGGTGTATATGGTCTCAGAATACTGAAGGCTTGTATTCTTTCATCAGCTCACAGCTTTAGGTAGACTAAGAAACACTTATTTAAAGTCCCATGATGTAGTATACACAAATATATGTGACCCACTGTACTCACTGGGGCTCTTCAGTTCTACTTGGAAACAGTATTAAGCTATTCTTACAAGGCAACTGTACATCACTGGGAAAGTCAGTCTTCTCTGTAAAATTCAGTTCTTCCAATGAAGAAACTTCTCTGACACAGGAAGGTGTTGAACTAGAAATGATGCTAGATCATTTTCAGTTTTAATATCATTTGATATTATATTCACTATTTTCAAATAAAAATGGACAGATGCTTTCATTTGTATTTCATCTTCTATGGTGATACTTGCGTGATGCCTTTTTCAGAAAAATTATTTTTTTTAGTTTTGCCTCTTCAAGGATTAGTGTTTCTAGCAGTAACTAATGTGACTGTATATTAAACAATGAGACTTGAAAATTGAAACACACACACACACACACACACACACACATACACAAACACACACACACACACATTAAAATGGTAAACAACATGTCCAATAAGCCAAAATTTATCATCTACCAATGAGTTTCTTTCATTTTTTCATAAACGGAAAGGGTTTTAAGCAACTGGAAAGAATTTGGGGGAATGGGTAATACTTCTTATCTTAGGTTAGACTCTGACAATAATGACTTGATTTATTTACTTAATAATCAATCTTTATTCAAACCAAAAAAAAAAAAATCAAATTGATTTAGTGGTTAAAATGTTGCCTTTGCAGTCAGACAGGGTGTGTTCAAATCTGGTTTCCATTCATTGCTGATAATAATGTTTTCACTTACTCTTATAAGAAGTAAGTGAGATAAACTACCTGAGGCGTTTTTTTGTTTTGTTTTGTTTTGTTTTGTTTTGTTTTGTTTTATTGCTACCAGGTCTTTGAATAAGAGGATTGGCTTGGATAGGTCATCAATGTTTTTATCCTATTGTTTAAGGGATAGATTCAGTAAGAAGTTCCACAGACTAGTGGGGTAGTAGTGCCGCCATTAAGCCAAATTTTATTTTGATTATTCTGAGGATCATCCCACTGCTTTGTCTAAAAGTAGTAAAATAAACCTCAGTTAAGCCATATTACAAGACAATGATGTTCATCTTGGATACAAAGGTAGTAAAAGCCTAATGTGTTCACAGATCGTTTCTATAGGCCTAAAACTACTGCCAATAACAGATTGCCCAATAGAATTAGAATTATAATATATTCATGATTAACACACATTCGACTTTACTTGCTCATCCAGCTAGGGAAAAATAAGAAGCAATAAATAGTCCATCATTCAAAAAAAAAAGGAAGCAATAATACACACACACACACACACACACACACACACACAATTTGTATTTGATGTACATACTCATTTTTCATGTAAGATTATATACTGCTATGCCCACAAACAGGCCCAGCACACATTATTAATTTAATGTCTGTGTAATTAAATGTGGCTTCTTAATAAATAGATTATTCGATTTTCTGTGAAGAGAGTATGCTAAGGTTCACTTTCATAGTCATTAGGAGCATTCACAAATTTCCTCCTTCTTCTGGACATGGAGTAAGCTTTTAAGTCCCTGCCCCTTTGACATTAGGTGTGGATTTATAACATCCTTTAGCAAATATGAGTAGATATGATATATCACTTCTGGTCGGGAGCCTGAAGTACCTATATACCAGGTGTGTGTTGCTGCCCTTCTGCTGTGGTAATCACAGGAGCACACATCAACAGGAACGTTTGTTTCAGTGGCTCCTTCTGGCTCCTGCGTAACTACTACACTCACAGTTCTCCCATAAAATAAGTACGTTTTATATTTTTTAAACACACATAAAATCTTTGCCTATATTAATGTCCAGAAGTGGTACATATCACCTGAGGGAGAAAGAGGTATTTCTTGCATTAAGCTATTGAGATTTTAGGATAGCAGAGTTCTGCCTGTCCTGGGATTATATAGTTACCAAATTAATGGCTGTTATGTTTACTTTTCTTCTTTTATTATTTATACAATTAGTTCATCATTGCATAGAAAATAAAATTCTTGTTTCTTGGTATGTCCTATAATACTCTGCCTATATTTCTCTGAGCATATAATTATTTCAAAACAAAAAGTTTAAAAACATCAAAAAGTTTAAAACAAAAAGTTTAAAAACATTGGGCCAGGCTTGGTGGCTCATGCCTGTAATCCCAGCACTTTGGGAGGCCAAGGCAGGTGAGTCACTCAAGGTCAGGAGTCAAAGACCAGCCTGACCAACAAAGTGAAATCCTGAATCTACTAAAAAATCCAAAAAAAATTAACCAGGTGTGGTGGCAGGTGCCTGTAATTCCAACTACTTTGGAGGCTGAAGATGAGAATTGCTTGAACCCAGGAGACAGAGGTTGCAGTGAGCCAAGATTGTGCCACTGCACTCCAGCCTGGGTTCGCTGGAGAGGATGTGGAGAAATAGGAACAATTTACACTGTTGGTGGGAGTGTAAATTAGTTCAACCATTGTGGAAGACAGTGTGGCGATTCCTCAGTGATCTAAAAATAGAAATCCCATTTGACCCAGCAATCCCATTACTGGGTATATAACCAAAGGATTATAAATTGTTCTACTATAATGCACACGAATGTTCATTGCAGCACTGTTTACAATAGCAAAGACCTGGAACCAACCCAAATGCCCATCAATGATAGACTGGATAGGGAAAATGTGGCACATATACACCATGGAATATTACGCAGCCATCAAAAACGATGAGTTCGTGTCCTTTGTAGGGACATGGATGAACCTGGAAACCATCATTCTCAGCAAACTGACACAAGAGCAGAAAATCAAACACTGCAAGTTCTCACTCATAGGTGGGTGTTGAACAATGAGAACACATGGACACAGGGAGGGGAGCACTACACACTGGGGTCTATTGGGGGGAAATGGGGGAGGGACAGGGGGTGGGGAGGTGGGAAGAGATAGCATGGGGAGAAATAAGAGATATAGTTGAGGGGAAGGAAGGCAGCAAACCACACTGCCATGTGTGTACCTATGCAACAATCTTGCATGTCCTTCACATGTACCCCAAAACCTAAAATGCAATAAAAAAAAGAAAGAAAAAAATCTGCATCAGGTATTTAATAATCAGATAACATAAATCCCAGTTCACCATGATTTTAATTCCATATACTATCATTAAGTTCACATTGAAAACTAAACTGAATTTCTGCTCAATTTTGCTGTGCACTTAAAACTGGTCTAAAATGTAATCTATTCAAAAAAGAAAAAAATTGAATTAAAAATTTTGGTTCCTTTAATTAACTTCCTATTTGAGAAAATTAACAGTGATTTCTCTCTCTGCTTGCCCAGCTATATTCCACATACCCAGTCAAATTTTACTCATTGGATTTCAGTTCAAATGTCATTTCCTCATGAAAAAAAAAAAAAACCTCTGTCACTGTATTTTCTTAGTTTTTTAAAAATTATTCTTAGTTTTTTAAAAATTATCATGCATTTTACCTTTGTAACATGTATGATAGTTGTAATTAGTTAACAATAACTGTCTCTTACAATTTCTTCTCTGACAGTGTGGATTGTGTCCATTTTCTTGGGCAGCAATGGGTACCCATTATCGGACAATCTGACAAATGTGTAGCACTTAGTAGATAACCAGTAAATATTTGTAAAGTAAATGAATGAGTCAGACTTTTTGTTACCAGAATTAAATGTGGAACTACTCTGAGAGTTTGATAAGAAAACTTCCAAACAGTAGTTACTGATACTAAGTAATGGGTAAAACAGAGCATCCTGTTTTCAAAAACATCATCATATAGCAAGACAAGGAAGAGATAGAAGAGGGTTTACAATATTGATTTTAAAATTATTTCTTTATTGGAGATGGGGAAACATTACAGGCTTAATTTCAGGATATAGTATGGTCAAAACCATAATTTAAGACATTCACTTGTATCCAAATATGCAGATAAGAACCTAGGTATCCTAAGACAAATTGGCTAAGCAGACTTTAAGTACCCAGAAGGAGTTGATTACTATATATTTGGTTTTGTATTCACGGAAAAAAACACAGTACCTGCACAGAGGAGGTAATCAATAGATATGTGCTGAATGAATAAACAAGACCATGTTTATAGATAGGGCCTGAGGTCTGAGAATTGAATCAAGGTTCTAGCTGTGAAACTGTAGTTGAAGGAAGGGAAGTATGGGGCAGAATATAAAATGGTTTTTTGACAAGGTGTATTAGTTTCCATGCTGATTTTCAGGAAAAATTGGTGCTAAACCATCCTGATAAATAACTCAGCTTTATTACAAACTTGAATGTCCACAAACTGCCCTTCATTGCTCAGTGGATTTGCCGTGGGTCAAATCTAAAACTAGAAACAGGTGTTGCCAACTCCAAATTAAGACAGTACAATTAGTGATATTTTAATGTATTATTATTGATGTTTTTTTGGAGAAATCTCTACTCAATGTCTTTGCTTAGTTTTAAAATTGGATTGTTTATTCTTTTTTTTTAACCATTGAAATGTGTAAGAACCTTATGTATTTTGGATTTTTTAATTGATAAATAATAAATATACATATTTATGGGCTACACATCATATTTTGATACATGAATACAATATAAGATGATTAAACCAGAGTATTTAGAATTTTCATTACCTCGAACACTTATCATTTCTCTCTGTGGGAAACATTATAAATCTTCTCTTCTAGCTATTTTGAAATATGCAATAAATTATTGTTAACGATAGTCACCTTATTGTGCTATTGAACACTAGGACCTGTTCTGTCTATCTAACTTTGTTTGTACCCATAAATCAACGTTTCTTTACTCTCCCCACAATGCACCCACCCTTTCCAGCCTCTGGACACATAAGGTTGACTCTTTTTCTTGGCTAATGTGAATAGCGCTGCAATAAACACAGGGGTGCAGATATCTCTTTGATACAATGATTTTTCTTTTCTTTGAATATATATACAAAGCAGTGGAATTCCTGGATTGTATTATAGTTCTATTTTCATTGTTTTAAGAAACCACCACACTATTTTCCAACATTTTGCATTCCCACCACCAGTGCATTAGAGTTACCTATTCTTTGTATCTTCACCCAGGATGTGTTATTGTCATTTTGATAAAAGCCATTCTACCTGGAGAGAGATGAAATCTCATTGTGATTTTGATATACATTCCCTTGGTAATAAGTGATGTTGAATATGCTTTTCAGATACCTGATTGCCATTTGTATGACATCTTTTGAGAAATGTCTACTCAGATTCTTTGTTCAGTGTTTAGTAGGATTATTTGGGTTTCTTTTCTGTTTTGTTGTTGGAGTTCCTTGTATATATTGATATTAGTCCCTTGTCCATGTCCAATGAGTAATTAGCATACATTTCCTCCCAATCTACAGGTTTTCAGTTCACTCTATTGATTGTTTCCTTCGCTGTGCAGAAATACTTTCTAGTTTAATATAGTCACATTTCTATATATTTGTGGTTGCCTGTGCTTTTAAAGTCTTAGCCATAAAATCATTGCCGAGAGATGTTCTGAAGTATTTCCACTATGTTTTCTTCTAGTAATTTTATAGTTTTCGGTCTTATGTTTAAGTCTAAATTGAGTTAATTTTTATATGATAAGAGATCAGAGTCTAATGTCATTCTACTGTAAATAGATATTCAGCTTTTCTAGGATATTTTATTGAAGAGGATGTCCCTCCCCCAGGGGATGTTCTTGGTGCCTTTGTAAAAAGCTAATTGACTGTAAATATGTGCACTTATTTCTAGGTTTTCTATTCTGCTTATGGATCTATGTGTCTGTCTTTATATCAATACTATAATATTTGGGTTACTCTAGCTTTGTAGCCTATTTTGAAGTCAGGCAGTGTGATGCCTCCTATATTTTTTTGCCCTCCAAGGTCTTTTGTGGTTCCATAAAAATTAAGTGACTTTTTTTTTCTATTTTATTCTTTAATTGGTATGAAATAAATACATTAAATTTGCAATTGGTGTATAGAGATGCTATCAATTTCTGTATGTTGATTTTGTATCCTGCAACTGTTCTTAATCCATTATCAGTTCTAAGATATTTTGGGGGGGGATCCTTTAGATTTTTCTATATATAAAATATTTATACTTTTTTGGTGTAGACCATTTTTTTAATTACAAATGTCCCTCATAGCACTGCTTTTGGTGTATCCCATAGGTTATGGTATGTTGTGGTTCCATTTTCACTGCTTTAAATAATGTTTTCTTATTTTGTTCTTAATTTCCTAATTGAACAATATTTGTTTAGGAGTATGTTATTTAATTTCCATGTATTTGTAGTGTATTACTGTCCCTCTTGTTAAGGTTTGCAGTTTTATTCCATTGTTTTTTGATCCATGGTCAGACTCGTTACCCATTGCACCACTGGTACGTCACTATTCCATTATGTTTTAAAAAATGTTTCTTATAATTTTAATTTTTAAAAATTTTTGATACTTGTTTTCATGGCCTAATTTGTGGTCTATTCTGGAGAAGTGTTCCATATGCTCAGGAGAAAAATGTGCATCCTGCAGCTGTTAGATAAAATATTTGGTAAATATCCTTTAGGTCTATTTGGTTTATAATGCAAAATGATTGATATTTCTTTGCTGATTTTCTATCCAGATGATCTGTCTAATGCTTAAAGTATTGAAATCTTCAACTTTATAGCTTAGGGGTCTAGCTCAGTCTTTATCACTAATAATTTTTTTTATATAAGTGGGTGCCTTAATGTTGGCTTCATATATATTCACAATTGTCATATTCTTTCCTTGAATTTACCCATTGATCATTATATGACAAAGTTCTTGGTGTCTTTTTAATTTTTTTTTTTTGACTTAACGCCTACTTTTTCTGACATAAGTACACTATTGGTTTCCATTTGAGTGGAACATATTTTCAATCTCTTCACTTTAATTCTAGATGTGTCTTCAGAGGTGAAGTGAGTTTCTTCTAAGCAGTATATAGTTGGGTTATTTTTTTTTTCATTCAGCCAGTCTATATATTTCAATTGGGGGATTTAAAAGATTTACACTCAAGGTTGTCAGTTATAGATGAGGATTTAGTCCTGTCATTTTGTTAACTGTCTTCTGGTTGTTTTGTATATTCTTTTTCTCTTAATCTTTAATTGTTTCCTTTTATGATCTGCTGAATTTGTTAATAGTGACGCCATTTGACTCATTTCTCTCTTTTTTGTATCTGTTCTACCAGTTGAGTTTTACACTTTCATGTGTTTTCCTGATGGTGTAGATTACCATTTTCTTTCCAGATGTAAAACTGCTTTAAGCATTTCTTGTAGGGCTGGTCTATGATAATGAGCTCTGTTTTTACTTGTCTGGGAAAGGCCATATATCTCTTTCATTAATGAAGAAAAGTTTTCTGAATATGGTATTTTTGGTTTGCAGATTTCTTTTCTCTAATCACATTGCGTATATTCTCTCCTGACCCTAAGGTTTCTGCTAAGACATCTGCTGTAAGGCTTCTGCTAAGACATTTGCTGTTAGGCTAATGGGGATTCTATTATATGTTACTGATTCTCTTATCTTGCTGTTTTAAGAATTTTCTCTTTTTTTCACTTTTAATAGTTTGACTATAATATGCCTTGAATAAAGACCTTTTTGGTTGAAATGCATCTGGAGAATGTTGAGCTTTCTGTAACTGAATATCTATCTCTTGCAAGACTTAGTAAGCTTTCAGCTACTCTTTTGTTTACCTCTTCTCCTTCCTAAACTCCTACAATTTGATTATTTGGTTACTTTTGGTGTCTCATACATTACATATATTTTCTTTATTTATTTGTAATTCTTATCCTTTTTTTATGACTAGGT
The DNA here is from genome assembly GCF_048565385.1 of Saimiri boliviensis. Lineage (NCBI taxonomy): Eukaryota > Metazoa > Chordata > Mammalia > Primates > Cebidae > Saimiri > Saimiri boliviensis. The sequence goes on along the minus strand of NC_133450.1, from coordinate 17,419,035 downwards.
TATTTTAAAAAGACCTATGCCTGACCCTTTATGTTTCAAACTCTTTCTTCCACTTGGTCTGGTCTATTGTTTAAGCTGTCAATGGTATTTTCATTTTATTCATCAAATTCTTCATTTCCAGAATTTCTGCTTGCTTTTTAGAAATATCTCTTCCTTGTTGAATTTCTCATTCAGACCATGAATGGCTTTTCTGATTTCATTGTAAGGTTTATTTGTACTCTCTGATGTCTCATTGAATTTCTTTAATGCCATTTTGAATTCATTTTCAGATATTTTATAGATTTTCTTTATTTTGGATCTCTTACTAAAGAATGACTATATACCCATCGTATTTTCTTACTTTTTCATAGTTTTTATATCCTTATGTTGCTATCTACACATCTGAGGTAACAGTTACTTCATCTAATGTTATGAATTGGCTTTTGTAAGGAAATACTTTTCAGATGTAGCTGCAGTGTTGGTTGGGCAGGGTGCTTTGCCTTTGATTCTTGGTGAGTGCGGTAATATAGACTCTGTATGGCATTTTTTGGTTTTAACCAGTATCAGTATTCTCTGTGAGTTCCTCAGAGGTTTAAGTTGCATTTGTTAGTGGAGGTTGTGGTGAGCTTTTCTTGGGAGACAAAGATACTAGGAGGCCTTGTCTTTGGGTACCAGTAGGTGCAGCATTAGGCCAGACATGCTCCCAGATGGCTTACATGGGTACCATTGGTGGTGTGTCATTGCAATTTAGTCTTTAGATCTCCAGACTGCATATTTAAGTGCTAGAATATGCAGCAGCAGACTGAGTGGGTGTGTCCTTGGGGTACTGGGTGGTATGTGCAGTACTGGCAATGGCAGTAGCTACAGCAGACCAAACTTCAGGTCCTTAAGAGTACTCACAGGCAAAGGAGATGTTGGTAGCAGACTGGGTGGGCCAGTCCCTAGTCCCTCAGAAATAATCTGTAAGTATCAGTGGCAGGCATGGCAAATCTATATTTATATCCCCAAATACTATGCATGTGCACTGGAGGCAGCAGACAGGATGTATATTGTATATTGTATACAGGAAACATATTGTATATGGGAAATAATGTATACAGGAAGGGGAATAGATTTTAAGTGCTCTTAGTACAAAAAAATGGGAGATAAATATGTATAATGATAAAAATGTTAATTGCTTTACTATTAATAATTTTACTATGTATACCAAAATATCATGTTGTACAATTTAAACATAAATAACAAAAATAGCAACGATGAAGTTGAAATTGTGAAGGGACATGGTATAGGTTTATAATGTGAGATAATATGAGCCCTATAGGTTTTGAAACCAAATTTTGGTTATTTCATTTCAGAGTAAATCCACAGATTCAGAAAAAAAAAAAAAAAAAAAGACTCCTGGGAATATAATTCCATTTAAGTGGGGAATAGACAATAAAGAAAAGATAAAATCCAGATCTAAAAGTAGAGGGAAACAGAGACATAGGATTTTGAAGAGTCTAAAGCATATGCTATATTTTAACACTCCTCAAAATCAGTAAATGAGAGAATGTTAGAGCTACGAAGTAAGTTAATGTACCCTGACCCCGCTATCTTCTAAGAAGAAAGCAAACTAACCCCACTTATACATGATAGCACAAAATGATTACACTTATGCAATGTGTAATATTGCTGCATTTGAATCTTATGCAACATTATAAGGCAAAAAATATTCAGAAGAATAATACTTCTCCAGACAATGAAGTTATGTGCAATATAAACACCCACAATAAAGACAATACTCTAACATTTTAACTGAAGAAGAAAAAAATTAAGACAAAAAACAGAAGCTTTGAGAATATAGGATATATCCGAATTAGAAAAGCTCAGAAAATATGTGATTAGAATAAGAAATAATTAAAAAGGTAGCTGAAAAAATGTAGGAATGGTTTAGAATTTTTTTAATTATTTAAAAATAAGACTGAAATTGGAAAAGAGAGCACAATAAAAAAAAACATGACCACGTATAGAGCTTAAGGAAAGATAAAACAGATAAAAACAAAATGGAAATGTTAAAACGTTTTAAAATAAAAAAAAAAAATTGGCTGGGCACGGTGGCTCACGCCTGTAATCCCAACACTTTGGGAGGCCGAGGGGGGTGGATCACGAGGTCAAGAGATCGAGACCATCCTGGTCAACATGGTGAAACCCCGTCTCTACTAAAACTACAAAAAAATTAGCTGGGCATGGTGGCGCGTGCCTGTAATCCCAGCTACTCAGGAGGCTGAGGCAGGAGAATTGCCTGAGCCCAGGAGGCGGAGGTTGCGGTGAGCCGAGATCGCGCCATTGCACTCCAGCCTGGGTAACAAGAGCGAAACTCCGTCTCAAAAACAAACAAACAAAAAACCACAAAAAACAAACAAACAAACAAAAAACCAATGGTATCCAGTTTAGATCTAGAGATCCAAGAGACAGTAATTCTCACCATAACAACCGAAACAATCTGGATAATTTTAGAGCTGAGCACACGAAGACGCCCAGTGAATAAAATGTTAAAATAGTGGGAGTCCTTCACCAGAGAAAGTAAGTTAATTTTGCTTTCATCCCTGTTGCAATTTCAAAAAGAGGAATCGGTCATAGGCAGGTGATGGAGAAATGAGCCTCTCTTCTGCTGAAATATTAATGACCACATATGGTCAAGTGCCATGTATTACAACAGTGAAGATTTCCATTTGCCATGCATATTCACCGAATGTTCAAGGAGGATACCTCAAAGCAAAGCCAGAAGAAGACAGCTGAGAAAGAGCACCTAGGTATACATAGGGCATGCAGTAAGTTCACAGTATTCACAATCTGCAAGCACAGCTGATCTATGTGAAATCTATTAGATGCCCTTAGGAGCTGATGCTTAAAGTGGGGCACGAGAACTGAGATCCCTTTTCCTCTCACTTCGAACATTCAGCAAATAAGAGCTGCAAGACGTCCAGATTGTCGGAGAAGCTGGGGCTGCTGCCCTGAGAATGTCCAGGGGTGGGACAACATTTCAAGATTGAAAGAGACAAGATAAATAGAGGATGGGCATGGAGAGCTACCAGAAGTCTTCATGGACAAAACAGCAAGATCTAGAGCAATCCTTGGCAGCACAGTATCATTAATGAAGCACAGGCACCTGATTCACCCCTCAGCTTATTTTAATGAAGTCAACCAAATCTGCAGCATGAGTCCGTCGGACCCAATACATGAGACTGGTGCAAAAGTAATTGCAGTTTTTGCCATTGTACATTTACTTAAAGTGCATGTGGAACATTTGTGTAAATAAGTGTCAGAATAATATTTTTCCAAGAAAATATAATTTAGGTGCTTTCTCTGAAGAAAACCTCAGTACATTTCAAAGTATAGAAATAATAAAAATAGCATTATCTGATTATAATAAAAAATAGAAATTAATTTTTAGAAAATCAAAAGAAAATGTCTTTTCATATTGAACCACTATCATAAAAAACATAATATTAAATAATGCTGACTCAAAGGCTCAATATAAAGTGATTGTGGAGTTGAAAATAAGGATAATAAAAATAGGCTACAGAAGATTTTGTGGCATATATCTAAAACAGTTGTGAGTAAAAAACATAGCACTACATAACTGTATCAATAAAAATGAGGTAAAATTAAACAAATCAATGATTTCTAAAACATAGAAAAAGAATGACAAAGTAAATAAAAACAAAGATGATGGAAAACTTAATAAAATAGAAGTAAATGAGTTAGAAAACTGATATGCAGTAAAAGTAATAAATAAATGCTATGTCTAGTTTATTCATAAATTCTGTCACACTCTCTAAAAAATAAAATCTTCATTAAATAAACAATTTTTTGAAAAACTTACCAAAACTAAACTCAATACATAGAAAATATAAGCAGAATAGTGATCCTAGAAGAAATAGAGTAGTTCAAGAGCCTCTTTCCAAACAGCAGCAATCCCAATTTACATCATCTAGGAATTTTACCAAGATTTTAAAGATCAGGTAATTTAAATGCTTCATAAATTGCTTCAGAGCATTGAAAAAGAGCAACCTCTAAATTTGATTTATAATGTGAATATAACATTGATTTTATACATTGCACAAAGTTGCTAAATTACAAATATATTTTAGTTATAAATATTAATGCAAAATTTATAAATATAACAGCAGCAAATAGAGTCTAATAGCACATAAAAACAATACAAGATAAACAACTATAGTTAATTTCAGTAATGCAAGTGTGGTTCAATGGTAGAAAGGCCATAAATATGGCCATAAATAAGGCCATATAAATAGAGCATAAAAGAAAAATTATATGATTACTCCAAAGATGTAGAGAAGGCATTTGTCAAAATTCAGCACACATCATAATAAAAATACACTCAATAAAATAGTACTTAATGGACACATTATTAACATGATAAAGTATATATCTTAATCGATAAACAAGCACTTTACTTAAAAGCAAAACACTACAGGCCCTCCCGTTATGATCAAGAAAAGACATGGCTGTGTGATGGTGCCAAGGAGAAACAAACAAACAAAATCAAAATATATGAACCAGGCTTTAAGCTGGGAACCCAGGAGAGCTACCCTCTAAGAGAAAGAGAACCGGAAGTAGAGGAAGTCTTACGAAAACCACAGACTGGTCTAGAGTCAGCTAAAGCTGTCAATGAATTTAGGTCACCTGGTGCCACTTTATGTGCCTGGTGGAGGATATGGTAAAGTTTAGAGAGAATTAATAGTATCTAGATCCTGTATACTTTTGCTGTCCATCGTTCCACATCGGTTGTACATATATAACATGCATACACACAGATGATCAGGTTGAAAAGCAAACAACAGAAACTGATTCACAGATATTTGAATAATCAATTATGGATATCAGGTATTGATTTTGAATTAACTGTGGTTAATATGTTTGAGGAAAGAGAGAAAAAAAAGATGAAGAAATCACTAGAGAAAGGGAATCCTTGAAAAATGATATAGGCTATCAAAGATTAAAAACGTCATAATAGTAATTTACAACTACATAGGTGGGTTTAACAGAAGACAGGACACAATAAGAAATAAAATGATTTAAGAGAATGACAGGAGGATAGAAAACATGCAAGAGGATTCATGGATATGATAAATAATTCAGAAAACAGAAAAGAGCATGAGAAACACATGTGAAATATCCGGACCTGGTGTCCTGGAAGACGGAAAGAGAATAATGCAAAACTAATATTAGAAAAGATAATGGCTGAGACTTTTCCAAACCCGATGTGTGACATTGGCCCATTATGAAGAATCATAATAAGTAAAAATAAAACCTATGAATGTGTGCATAGGAACATTAAAATGAGATTACTGTAAAGCAACTATTAAGAGAAAAAAAAAGCACCTAGAGAGAAAAGATGTATCCATACAAAAATAATACTGAAGTGAATTCTTCTGGGAAAGGAAAAATGACTTGTAGGAGAAACTTGGAAAATTGGGAAGAAATGACAAAAAAAGGTAATGATTACAGGGACTATAATGGTATTAAAGTGTAGAGTAACAGTATCACAGAAAATAGGATCACCTAACACTCAAATAAAATCCCAGCAAGTAGTACACATAAAAAATAAAATGTGTGAAATTAAGGTTGAAGGATGTGATGGCGTAAGCATTCAACAGCAAGAGAGCCCAAACAAAGTGATAATAGAAGTAAATAAAAATAAAACATGTAGACAATTTTAAATAAATTTTAAAGATAGACATATAAACACAAATATAGTAAACATTATATTATATACTAGTAAACTCAATAACCCCAAAATTAAAACTGTCAGACTAAAATTAAAATCATCAAAAAAAAATACCTACAAAGGACACCCCTTTCAGTGTCTCTCCTAAGAAATAAAAAAATAATAATAAGAAAAGCATTAACACACAAACACTAACCTTTAAGAACTGTTACACATATGTAACTATCAAACAGAATAGACTTAAAGGCAAGAGTCAACACTACAAAGAAAGATACTTATCTCTTAATAATATAAAGATCATTTTTCCAGAAAGATATAAAAATTCTAAATGTGTGTGTTTCTAATTACATAGCATCACATATGTAAAGGTACAATGGATAAAGCTATAACAAACTAACAAATTCACAATCACAGTGGAATGGAAGACTAGCAATCCCTTTTAATACTTGATAGGCTAAGCAAACAGTAAATCCTTGTGAAGATTGATCAACATAATCTACTAGACCAAATGACAGAATACACATTCTTTTCAAGTTTACATGGATTGTTTATCAATATAGACTGTAAGCTAGAACAAAAAGCAAGTCCAAACAGGTTGTAAAGTACTAAAATAATTTAGAATGTATTCAATAATAGGAATGGAATTAAGTCAGAAAGCAATACCTGAAAATAAAAAATATAATATAATATTTGCAATTTTTAACATAAGTCTGCAATTTAAAATAGCTGCAGAAAGAAAAAGAATTCACAATGGAAATTAGGAACCGTTTTGACCTAAACTATGGTTTTAAAATGATGTATTTAAACTACGGTTTTAAAGTGAGTATCTTAGAAAAAAAGGAAAAGCTGAAAAGAAACCACTGATTTGAGTTTCTAGCTCAAGAAACTAGAATATTAAAAAAAAAAAATCCTCAAATCCAGTAGAAGGAAGAAACATAGGAAGATAAACTAATTGAAAATAAATTATAATAGATTCCATAAAACAAAAAAAAAAAATAAAGGCATTTGAAAATGACTAATAAAAATTGGAACTCCAATTAAGAATGATTAAGAATCAAAAAGAGAAGACACAAATTTCAAATTACAAAAGGTAGATACATAGTTGTGAAAAAAAGAAACACAACTGTGGACTTTAAAGGCATTAATGATGGGAGTATATTATGAGAATCTCTCTGATAATAAAATTTAATTGACATAAAATAGACCTATTCAAAAGAAAAGTAAGTATGACTATTGATGCACAAAAAACTAAACAAATAAAATGTCCTATGTTTACTTAAAAATAAAGTTTTAAGCCAGGTGCGGTGGCTCAAGCCTGTAATTCCAGCACTTTGGGAGGCCGAGGCGGGTGGATCACGAGGTCAAGAGATCGAGACCATCCTGGTCAACATAGTGAAACCCCGTCTCTACTAAAAATACAAAAAAAAATTAGCTGGGCATGGTGGTGCATGCCTGTAATCCCAGCTACTCAGGAGGCTGAGGCAGGAGAATTGCCTGAGCCCAGGAGGCGGCGGTTGCGGTGAGCCGAGATTGCACCATTGCACTCCAGCCTGGGTAACAAGAGTGAAACTCTGTCTCAAAAAAAATTTTTTTTTAAATAAAAATAATAAAGTTTTAAATATAAATATTTCAACAAAGAAATACCTACAACTACAATATTTTACTGTGAATTTTTCTAAAATTATTAGGGATAAATAAAAATTAGAAAAGTTATTTAAAATATTTTGAAAAGATTAGATACATTTTAACTTGTGTTTTGAGGTGAACATTCATTAGGCACAAAAATGTGACAAAGAAAACAAAGTCATGGTCAAGCTTCCTCAGACAGATATAGACTCAACAAATAAAAATTTAATGAGGTATTACATTACAAAATTTATAATCACAGCTGAATTGGGCTTATTTCTGTAATTAAGGATTGGTTTAACATTTAAAATAATAACATATTAATAGAAAAAGTAAAAAAATTCAGAGTTGATCATCTAAAAAGATGTTGAAAATAAAATTCAATACATGTTGAAATGAATTTTAGTAACAAACTAGAAATAATAAGCTCTTTCCCATTTGAGAGAAAACATGAAAGTTATTATTTTTATGTGATAGTATTAATACCAATATTTCAATTGATATAATCAATTTAATCGATCATAAATATCAATTATAAAATATTTTCTGTAATTTATAAATGAATCAAGAGTAACCTTCGCAGCAATTTCTATTCAGTGCAATAGACAGGAGTAAAAAATGTTGTCATCGGAAAAGAAGAAACTAGACAGCAAGTATTTGCATATGATATATTTGCATATGCAGAAAATGTAAACTAATACAGCCAACATATTAGAATTGATAAGTTTACAAAGTCCCCAGGTTGGAGGTCCTATAACTATACATTAAAAATATGTGGAAGGTCTCTAAGCTAAAAACTCCAAGGAAGAGGAAAATAAAAATCTCAAAAAGAAAAGATACACACCGTAATCAAAAATGGAAGTCAATTTTGTAAACATGTAAATTCTCCTCATGTTGATCTTGTAAATCTCAATTAGAATCCAAGCTCTACGAGTGTGTTTGTGTGTGTGTGTGTGTGTGTGTATAAACATGATCAATGAATCAAAATGTATATGGAGAGTCAAAGGACCAGAAATAGCAAGAAAATCATAATCAATAAAACAAAATTCAGGACAGTATCAGTTTCCATTTATTATTAAGATAGGAAAAATATATGGATACAGATGCATGCATATTCAGACACTTGATTTATGATTGATGACACCGAGATAAACTTTCTCATCCTCAAGGTAAAACAAATCAAAATTTGGTGACGTATTTGTTGGTGAGGCTGTGGAAAAATGGACACTCTCATACATTGATGATAGGAACAGAAAATAGCAAAATCTATCTAGGAAGAACTGTAGCCATATCAAACAAAAGCACATTTACCTTTTGATCAGTTCTAGGAATGTTTTCAGGGATAAATAGGAAAAAATGCAGAAATCCATATAAAGTGTATTCAGTAAATTAGTAGATTTAATAGACTAGGACTCAAAATTACCCATATGTCTATCCATAAGGAAAATTTTAACTAAGGTCTAATGTCACATGCAGTTGATTATGATGCAGCTGTAACAAAGAAAGCAGAATGTCTCCATATACTTCTATAGATCTTTTAGATATATTGTTCAATAAAAGACCAAGGTAAAGCTGGACAAACACAAGCCAAGTAAATATAAGAAAATCATGTATAAAAACGTCATTGTTGTCTTGATTCATTTTCTGCTGCTATAACAAAATACCGCAGACTGGGTAATTTATAATGAAAATTATCTGACTCACAGTTCTGTAGATTGGGAAGTCCAAGATTATGGCACCAACATCAGGCAAGAGGCTTCTTACTGAGTCATAATATCGTGGAAGGGCAAGCTAGCACCTGAGACAGAGAAAACGGGGCCAAACTTGTCCTTTTATCAGAAGCCTACTCCCAAGATAATGAAGCCACTTTTGAGATAATGGTATTAATTCATTTCTGAAGATGAACCCCTCATTACTTAATCACCTCTTAGAGGTTCTACCTCCCAATACCATTGTATTAGCAATTAAACTTCAACGTGAGTTTTGAAGGGAATGGTAAACGATGGCACTAGTCAAGCTGTTAAAAACAGAAAGTAAAGAAAAAAAAATACTTAAAATGGGCAGAGAAAAAGGTAGATTACATTGAGGAAAACCACAAAAAGAATGATAGCTAACATTAACACAAATAAAAAAGGACAGAAAAATATAAAATCATTAAATTTATAATAAGAAATGTTAAAATTATTTCAAAATAGAGCAACACATGCTTAAAGACCCACGAGTGCAACAGAAACGTTAGCAATATTAGAAACTGCTTTAAACTAAATGATAACGAAAGTAAAACTTTTCAAACTTTATGGGAAACAGCCAAAGCAAACAAAGCACAGTTGAAAATGTATACAGGCCGGGTGCGGCGGCTCACGTTTCTAATTCCAGCACTTTGGGTGGGTCACCTGAGGTCAGGAGTTTAAGTCTAGCCTGGCCAACATGGTGAAACACCATCTCTACCAAAAATTCGAAAATTAGCCAGGCATGGCGGTGTGTGCCTGTAATGCCTGTAATCCCAGCCACTCAGGAGGCCGAGGGAGGAGAATTACTCGAATGGTAGAGGTGGCGACTGCAGTGAGCTGTGGTTGTGCCACTGCACTACTGCCTGACAGAGCAAGAAGGAAGGAAGGAAGGAAGGAAGGAAGGAAGGAAGGAAGGAAGGAAAGAAGGAAGGAAGGAAGGAAGGAAAAAAGGAAGGAGAAAATGTATACATACCTTAAAGTGCTCATATTTAATGTGAAAAAGGTGTATAATTAATGGTCGATGCCCCCACATTAGGAAGCTAGTACAAAAAAAGAGAGAAAATAAAACCAATTATTTAGACAGAAGGAAATAATAAAAATATGAGTTAAACCTCAATGAACTGAAAAACAGCAAAACAACAGAATCAATAAAGACTATGTGGTTCTTTGAACAGATCAATAAAGTTAGTTTCATTAGGAAAAAGAAATCACAAAAATTATCAAGATCTGAAGTTAAAAATTGCCATCACTCTTGATCATATAATCGTTAAAAAGATATCATATTGTAAACATTATATTAAAATTAGACAACATATATAACATGAAATGTTTAATTTAAGAAACAATTAGCAATATTAACTCAAAAAACAAAAACAAAACATTACCACAAACAAAAGCAATAGCAAAATTAAGACCCAGATGACATCACTGGTAAATAAATTCCTGCGAACCTTTGAATAACACTAAGTGTAAAATACACTTTGCAAAAAAATTAAAAGAGAAAAGCACTTTCCAACTTCAGTTTGAAAATAGGAATTTTATTACAGAATCCATAGGTTTTAAAAAGATAATATGCAAGTACAGAAGCACCTCTGAGTACATAGATTTATTGACACAAATTATAAAAAAAAAAAAAAATCAAAACCCATAAATGACCAAAATGCCTCCAAGACGACATATCCTGAATAGTTGTATGACTGCTAAATAAATTTAATTTGTAGTTCAAAGCCTAGCCATAGATAAGTCTTCAGGAAAGAGTTTTATTGGTGAATATACTGACTATTTAAAGAAGAAATAACACCAATTCTACACAATCTCTTCTAGGAAATAGAATAGGAAGAAACACTTCGCAAATAGCAGTGTCTTGACACCAAATCCAAACAGAATATTGTCATGAAAAACAAAAGCAAACTATAAACTATGTTCCTCCTGAATAGAGAAGAAAATCTTTAGTGAAATATGAGCAAATTGAATCAATTAAAGGAGAAACAATTAATAACACTATGATCATATTTAAGATGTGCAATGTTGTTTTTCTCTAAAATCAATAATTATAATTTTAAGAGAAAAAGAGAAATACATTCAGTTATGCTAGTACCTACAAAAATCACTTGGAAAAAATTCAAAACCTGGTCTTCATAAAACAAACAAACAAAAAAACTCTCATCAAATTAGAAATAAAATGGAACTTCTTAAAACTGATAAAGGACATCTAATAAACTTTATGACTAAGGTAATACTTAATGGTGATATTCAACATCATCCTGGAGGACCTAGCCAGTTCAATAAGGCTAGAAAAAATATAAGACATGGCAGGGCTTGGTGGGTAATGCCTGTAATTCCAGCACTTTGTGAGGCCAAGGTGGGCGAATCACCTGAGATTAGGAGTTGGAGACCAGGCTGACCAACATGGAGAAACCATGTCCCTCCTAAAAATACAAAATTAGCCAGGCATGATGCTTCACTAAAATGAAAAACTGACCAGCATACCATCTCACGCCAGTTAGAATGGCGATCATTAAAAAATCTGGAGACAACAGATGCTGGGGAGGATGTGGAGAAATAGGAACAATTTACACTGTTGGTGGGAGTGTAAATTAGTTCAACCATTGCGGAAGACAGTGTGGCGATTCCCCAAGGACCTAGACATAGAAATTCCATTTGACCCAGCAATCCCACTACTGGGTATATAGCCAAAGGATTATAAATCGTTCTACTATAAGGACACATGCACACGAATGTTCATTGCAGCACTATTTACAATAGCAAAGACCTGGAACCAACCCAAATGCCCATCGGTGATAGACTGGACAGGGAAAATGTGGCACATATACACTATGGAATATTACGCAGCCATCAAAAATGATGAGTTAGTGTCCTTTGTGGGACATGGATGAACCTGGAAGCCATCATTCTCAGCAAACTAACACAGGAGCAGAAAATCAAACACTGCATGTTCTCACTCATAGATGAGTGTTGAACAATGGGAACACATGGACACAGGGAGGGGAGCACTACACACTGGGGTCTGTTGGAGGGAAATAGGGGAGGGACAGTGGTGGGTGGGGATTTGGGGGGGATGGCATGGGGAGAAATGCCAGATATAGGTGAGGGGCAGGAAGGCAGCAAATCACACTGCCATGTGTGTACCTATGCAACAATCTTGCATGTTCTTCACATATACCCCAAAACCTAAAATGCAACAAAAAAAAAAAGTAAAATAAATCTCAGTAGTCATGGAACTAAAGTTTCTGACCTTTATTATATTATTACACACCTAGTAGATATGCAAACATATAAATTCTGGTAGTACAACGTGTTGGCGAAGAACTTAAATAATGGGAACACTCATACAGTACTGGAGGGAAGTTAATTCGAAAACTTACTTTGGAAAAGCATTTTAGCATAACCCAGGAAAGCTAAATATGTGCTTTGTATTCCTCCATATACACCCTTAAAAAAACCCTGAATATATATTAGCAGATATTTTAAAGATTTTTAGAAGAGCATTGTTTAAAATAGCCCAAAATGAATAAGTTAAATGTGAATTAAAATAAAACAGATAAATAAAATATAGTCTAGTCATACAATTATAAATAACAATTAAAATGACTAAATTAAGCTATAGCTGCCAACGTAGACTGAATTTACAATATTGAGGAAAAGAAATTAGTAACAAGAGAATGCATACCAACTGAACTGTGTTTATATGAGGTCCCAAATCTAGCTATTTAAAATAATATATAGCATGTGGATATATACATAAGTGATGAAATTATAAAGTAAATCAAAATAACGATTAACACAAAAGTCAAAACAATGATTACCCTTACTGGGAAAGAAGTATTCAGAACCAAGAACATACTTCATAAGTTTACCTTGGTTAATGCTTAGGTGGCTTTTGTTTTATTAATATTTTTAAAATATGTGTTTTATGACCCTTCTATGTTCATTAGAATGTATTTCATTAGAGACATTTCCAAGAACAAATTTTATAAAATAGATGAACACCACCACCACTTGCTATTAATTTTCAAAGTGCATTTAAGTAACATAGAAGGTTTAGATTACTGAATAAAGTAGTCAGTAAATTGACCTCTTTTCATAGTATAAATAAATATAAGCTGTATTTAGAAATAAAAAAATACTTTAAAAAACATATCAAATACGGTTTGCCTATGAAACTACAAGACTGTGTGTCTAGTTATTCTCTTTGAACAATCAGAGAGTTAAACTAGAACAATTTTATTCCATCTCAAACTCAACAAAGCATAAATGCTCTACTGGGGAAGAGGGTGTCATTTCTACACGAGGACAAAAGAGAAATCCAACATTTATGTTAGACCCCAAGACAAGCATCTATCTCCCATGAGAAGAAATGTCTCATCCAGAAAAGATTACACAAAGACTACATGCTTAACAATTTGGAGAAATTTTCTCTTACAGACAGACCACTAAGTCAGAGGAAGAAGGAAACATTCCACAAACATTTATTGAGCACTTGATGGATATGATGCCACTTTTGATAAAAACAAACAAACAAAGCATGTCATGGTGTGTGTCTCAAGAAGCTCTTAGGGTAATCAAAGTACCTAAAAATATAATTGCAACATTTGTAAATGCTGTAATAATAATGAAAAGTGAAGAATAACACCATGAAGTAACAACAGTGAATAAGCAGTAACAGATTTGCTGAGGCTGGCAGATCACGAGGTCAGGCAATCAAGACCACCCTGGCCAACATGGGGAAACCTCGTCTCTACTGAAATACAAAAACTTAGACACGGTGGTGTGCACCTGTAGTCCCAGCTACTCAGGAGGCTGAGGAAGGCGAATAGCTTAAATCCGGGAGGCAGAGGTTGCAGTGAGCTGAGATCGTGCCACTGCACTCCAGTCTGGAAAGAGAGCAAGACTCCATCTCAAAAAGAAAAAAAAAAAAAAAAAAAAAAAGAAACAAAGAGAGAGAGAGGTAACAGATTTTATTTAGAAAGGGAATTATGAGCCAATCTGAAAGACAATACATTTGGAGTTTCCAATTGGATGGTTGAACAGGGCATTGTTTAGTACTATTATAATGATGGTAACATAATAGCAGAAATAATTAAGTTATTGTGTAATAGAGTACAAAGATAATAATATCAATGATAAAATTAATATTATTTCATTTATCTTCTTTGCAGTTATAAACGACTAAATATGAGTATCCCATCCTAACAAATTGGAGTCAATTTCTCCATTCACTCAACATACATTGAGAGCTATTTGCATCCTTCAGCTGTAACAATGACAAAAACATGGTTCCTGGCCAGCCTCATAGTTCCTGAAAACCAGTAGTAATGATTCTGTGCATTTTACTGTCAGTTCTCTCATATTTTCATTTTCTTATTTTCACCCTCATATGCCTTTTACATCTTCTTATTTGGAGAAAAGTTCCCTTATAATAAGTAGAATGCAGGAATTACTTCGCTCTTGGATAGGTTCACAGAGGCTACAAATTAGTCTTTTTTTTTTTTGAAAATTTGGCCTCGTAATAATAACTCCCTTTATAGAGGCCTCACAAAGACTTTTGCCTTTCCATGTGGTATTCAGAGATTAATGGGAATGGTGTCCACATATTTGTGTTACTGCCAGACTGCACCACTTATCTGAAGCCAGGGTCAAGTCCTCATGGCGATTAATCACCTCTCCAGTCCCTGAAATAAAATCTGCATTGTACACTTTTTGGACTGAGGAGGGAGAACGGGAATGGTGTGGTTTGGGGCTGCTTCTCATCATTAATTTTCAATTATGACTGCAAGAACCATCCATGTTAAGCCTCATATTGGAGGGCAGGGGGTAAAAAAAAAGCCCCCAGGGAAGACTAATAAGGGCCACATGGAGGGGGTGGGGATATCTGGGACTTATAAACCCTTTTCTTTGAAAAAGAAAAATAATATACAATGTATAAAATTCCTCACAGGGTGGTATAAAATATATCGAAGCTAATTGAAAAAAGTAACATAAAGGAGAAAACAAGAAGGCTTTCTAAAATTGTAAATAAAAATGACTGAGCCATACCTTTGCTCAGAGCTAAAATCATGAACCTGACTTTCTTCACTAGTTAAGATAATTGTTTCCACTTAAAAAAAAATAGTTTTATGACTGCTTCTTCAGTTCTACTGACACTTCTTTCTTAGCCAAAGGAAAATGTTTCATAGTCTTTAGAGGCCTGTTCAGGAGTTTTTCTGGTGTGAAGTGAGCAAGCACAGAAGATCTATTCTTAAAAGGAAAAAAAAAAAAAAAAAAATCAGCCTTCCTCGTTAGACCCAGAGGAATCTGAATAATGAGAAACTAACTTTATGTGTGGTGCTCTGTACTTTGAAAATGACTTTTATATTCTCATATCACAACATTTTATGTTGTCAGTTTTATAGAAATCTCATTTTCCAACAAAAGAAACTAAAGATCAAGAAGTAAAATCACATGATCTATAGAGGTGGCATCATCCAATTTTCATCTCCTGAGTCTAAACAGTCATTTTATGTGGCATTTTGATGCCTTTGAATCTTTAGAGATTGGATATTAAAGCATTTATCAAGTTATACTTTTTATATGAGCATGCTGATATTATTTTTATTAGCAGAGAAGACCATCGCGCGCACGCTTGCGCACACACACACACACACACACACACACACACACATATGTATTATATTATACTGGATATTACTCTCTTTTGAATTGTCCTTTTCTTATTCACAATTTCTTATTTTATTTTGTTCTTTCTTGAAGAATAGTTTATTATTGTGACTATTTTAGGTGGGGAACTACTTATTCCCACTATAAAAACTCTCTAGGCCAATTTGGACTTGGACTTAGTCAGTCACACATTTTCTCTAAGGATATTGAATCCTGAATGAGCAAAAGAAAGGACCAGAGTCTTCTTAAAACACGACCTTGGCTACTGTTCTTGCTACTAACTTCTAGTGCAAAATCTTGTCTTTTGTCATTTTACCAAGTTTACCCTCTGTTGTCCTATCAAATCAATAATTACCTGATATTCTAATACATTCCCTGGTTGTCTGAGCAATCAATATTCAGTTCCTTTGGCTTACAATCAAGAATGTGACTGACCTATCCTCCTTTGCAGCCTTATTCATTGATTATGAAGACTCTAGCTTGATGCTGGTGCCTGTGATTTTAGAGTCCAATAAAAGAACTTAATTGTTTTTAGATGTGAAATTAAATTTTGGCTCAAAACATTGGAGATAGATAATCTTCTAAAACATCTCCTGGAACTATGATTCAGTATTCATATGCTAAATACTGCAATGTTGATGCCATCATAATCCTTTTATTATATGTTTCCTCATCTGCCCTTAGTTAGACAAAGATAAGGAAGAAAACTATATATATACATATATATGCAGTAGATAGATCTATATAGGTACAAATATATGTAAAGAAGTTCAAATTAGCAATTAATATTGGCTGAATAAGATAAAAATTCAAGGATGAGAAGACATTAAAAGTTTTTTATGCTCATATTTGATGACTGTGGGGCATATAGTATGACATAAACAAATCGCTGTCTTTCTGATTTATCCCAGATATGAGGAACTTTCTGCGAGTGAAATATGTCTGCATGTCTTTTTAAATTGCAAATTGGAAATTCTTATAATAAGAGTATATTACAAAATTTAAAATGGAGTATGTTACATAAATGATATCTTTAGAAAAAACTTCCTGTTTAGTAAACAAGATTTTGAAAATATTTTAGGCCTGAAACAGTTAACTCTTATTTTTCCATTCCAGATGCGTTTCATCTAGATGTCTGATATTCGAGTAATAATGCTGGCTTGGGAGATAAAAGTGGCAAATTTCATAAAAAAATGATCCTGTTTTTGTGGAATTTTCAGCCTTATTTTTAAGTCTCATTATTACTCTTTTATATTGTTAAGTCTTTGTCACCAAATGTGCTTTCATAGTAGTATAATACCAAAGTCAAACCACTAGAGAACAGTAGATTTACGTAGTAAGTGTGTTAGAGGAAATCCCTCATTGAGTGGCAAAAGCATGTGTTAAATTTCAAGTTCGATGAGAGTGACATTAGCCTTTATTTATAATGACAGCTGCTTATAGGCTGTGGAGACAAACTAGATTAAGAATTTCCTGATGCTTTTGCTCTGACAATCATGTGGCAGGAAGGACCCTGGATTTGGATGCTGAAGTCGAAATTATAAATTTAGTTTCCCACTTACCCCCGGGGGTTGTGTATGGAGTTTGACAGGTCAAGGCACTTGATGGAGTCAGAATGGGCCTGTATATGAAATCAAATATGCCCTACCTCCGTACTTAGAAATACGCCAATAACCTACTTTACATTTATTGAATAAGTAACTTGGATTTGCATCAACGAAAAGAAGTTTTTCAGTGATAAAGGGAATATAAAAGGAAAAAGCTCAATATTTGTTTTTAATTTTTTGTTTCACTGCTTACAAATTTATAGAAAGGCCAGCAGGCAGGCAGAAGAAATGCAGGAAGACAGGAGACAAGGAAGGAGGGAAGGAAGGAAGGAAGGAAGGAGGGAGGGAGGGAGGGAGGGAGGGAAGGAAGGAAAGAGGAAAGGAAGGAAGGAAGGAAGGAAGGGGAGGAGAAGGGAGGGAGGGAGGGAAGGAAGGAAAGAAGGAAGGAAGGAAGGAAGGAAGGAAGGAAGGCGAGGAGAAGGGAGGGAGGGAGGGAAGGAAGGAAGGGAGGGAGGGAGGGAGGGAGAGAAGGAAGGAAGAAAGGAAGGAAGGAAGGAGGGAGGGAGAGAAGGAAGGAGGGAGGGAAGGAAGGAAGGATGGAAGGAAGGGGAGGAGAAGAGAGGGAGGGAGGGAGGGAAGGAAGGAGGGAGGGAAGGAAGGAAGGAAGGAGGGAAGGAAGGAAGGAAGGAAGCAGGGGAGGAGAAGGGAGGGAGGGAGGGAGGGAAGAAAGGAAAAGAAGGAAAGAGAAGACAAAAAAAAGAATTAAAATCAAAGAAAGAGACAGGAAGGAAGGGGAGGAAAGGAAAAGGAAGTAAATGACGAAATGCCCAAGTATGGCAATAGGCACATATACTGAATCTCAGTTGCCTGAATTCAAATCATGATCTGGGTTTTACAAACTGTGTGACTCAGGGCAAGCTATTTAACCTGCTGGTGACTCAGTAACATCGCCTGCAATACAGGTCAAACACAGTAGCTACTAAACACTGAAATAAGCAGTGTGTTTAAAACAGTACTTGGCAAGTTGTATGTAATGTTTGTTAGTATAACTAATGTACTATTAATATGATTTCCACAACCCTGATGACTGCCTGTATAGAGACTCAAAGCAGTTACAGAAACGACTTGACTTCAGGCCTCCTGGCATCTACCCCACTCTAGTTTCCTCTCAGGTCAAGAGATTACCTTCACAGCAAAGGTGATTGACACAAATCCCTCCACTATCATTGCCTGCCTTTTCACATATACTGTATTCTTCTGCTTATTCGCAAAATCTCTCTTTTGGAGACGCTCTGGTCTTCCCTGAAGACCTCTGGCTTCTGTTGAGTTGAATTATGTCTTCCCCAAATTCCTACCTTGAAGTTCTAATCTCCGGTACTGAAGAATGTCACCTTATTTGGAATTAGAGTTGTTGTATTATAATAGATTTGGTTAGGTTAGCATGAGTTCCTACTGGAGTCATTTGGTCTCCTAATACAATGTGACTGGTGACTTCATAAAAAGGGGACATTTGGACACACAGATAGAGACACAGGAAGAACACCATGTCAAGACTGGTGTTAGGCTGCCATAGTCAAGGAACCCCAAAAAAGACAGAAACCACGAAAAGCTAAGTAAAATGCGTGGAACACATTCACCCTCACAGCCCTCAAAGGGATGCAACCTCCTCAACACCTTAATTTTGGATTCCTGGCAGTCACCAGGGTTGTAGAACCATATTCATAATAGTACATTCATAATAATAACAAATGTCTCTTGTTGAAGTCTCCCAGTTTGGAATACTTTGCCCCAGGGGAGTAGTACTCTCATGGAGGAGAAATGTCAACTACACAACTTGCTATAGTTTATGCATGTTGGAAATTTGTCTGGAAATATCTTTTTCTGACCAATGTTGAGGCATTCTTATTGCCATTGACATTGACAGAACGTACTGCCTGTACTGTTCATTTTCCTCACTGCTTGTGGGAAAAAACGCTTAGTGTTTTTTTTGAGTCCTCTATGGAGAGAAGCTGCTCTGTATTACTGCAAGATGTTTCACTTTATGTTGGAGAAATAGAAGAAAGATAATGGCACTTGCAGTTTGGATTTGTGAGCTTTGCCACTTGCAATAGGGTAAACTTGAGGAAATTATTTAATGTCATCCTTCCCTTGTGATAAATAAAGATGAAAGAAAGATGAAAATAAATCACTGAATTACTGCCCAGAAGTGAAATGATATATTTATCATCCATTCAGACATTTATTGAGTACCTACCTATAGACATGAAACCAGGCATTGAGGTTTTTCTTTTTTTTAATGTGCAAAACACAGCCTGCCTTTGAGGCACTTACAATGCAGAGAGGAAGACAGATACACACAACACCATAATGTTTGACTAGAGTTGTTGCAACGTTCTATGTGAACTCAAGGAAGTAAGGTTTTATCATTGTCTAGGCTGGGGGGATGTGTGGAGGAACGATCAGAGAATACTTCAATTAGCAGGTATGTGTGGCTGGGGGAATCTTCACAAATGTCATCACACTTGAACTGAGCTGTAAAGAATTAGTGACAATTTACTAAATAGAGAAGGGATGATAAGGAATGGGTACCTGGCATGTGCATACACATAAGAGCATGATTTTAGGGAAGGTCTCAGTCCATCTGGCTAAATGGCATGATGTATGTATGGACAAGTAGCAAGAGATGTGCAGCTAACAGATGAATTTTAAGTCTTTGCAAATCTGGAAGAAAGAATCTCTCTTCTTAAGAATAAACAGTTTCTATCCTCCAAGTTCCAGAAAAAAACAAGATAGATTATCTTTTCTTTGGTCATGAATCCACGTCTTCATCAGAACTATATTTAAACCTTCTCAATCTTTCAGTAACAACTTGTTCCTGTCTGTTCCTTAACCAGGCAGTTTACCAGCAACCCCCCATCTCCAGTGGCCATGCTTGTGAGAGTCTGAAAGGTCAACCAGACTCTCAGCACTACTGCTTCTAAACCTGCAGATCCCTGAACTCTGTACTTCCTCAAACCCTGTATAAAATCATCAGTTTCTTTGTTCAGAGGTAGTATGCCTTACAACTATAGCTCTTCCTTGCTTACTATGCAATACTAATATGGTTGCCTTTGAGTCTCTACCCAAATCTCATGTCAAATTATAATTTCCAGTTTTATAGGAGGGACCTGGTAAGAGATGATGGAGTCGTGGGGGTAGACTTCCTCCTTTCTGTTCTTGTGATGGAGTTCTCAGGAGATCTGATAGTTTGAAAGTGTGTGAACTTCCCCCTTTGCCCTCTGTCTTCCTCCAGTTCTAGCCTGATGTGAAGAGTGTGCTTCCTTTGCCTTCCTCCATGATTGTAAGTTTCCCAATGCTTTTCCAGCCATTCCTCCTTTACAACCTACAGAACTGTGAGTCAATGAAACTTCTCTCCATAAATTACCAAGTCTCAGGTATTTCTTTATCAGCAATGTGAGAATGGCCTAATACAAATTATTTCTGCTTTGATTTATATACTGACACTATTTAATGCATTTATTATTGTACCTCTTCCCTGTCTTTATTTTCTAAAATATTTAATAAGCACCTACTTTAATAAGCCTGTCTCAGTAAGGACCAAAGACACAGAGACTTGTTCTGTTATGTGTGCGAGTTGTCCCAGAAATTCATCTAGTGGGTCATATAGATACTAAAATACTTTAACTAAACATGTGTTTCATAAATGAATGAGTGCAGTAGAACTAACAGTTGTTAAATGTTTACAATGATACATAGATTACACTAGTTATCTCACATAATTTAATTTCATTAAACATCACAACAGTACCCTGAGGGCTTATTTTCCAAACAAGAACTACTATACCAAAGGCTTAGTAACTGTATCAAAGAGGTGAAGCAACAGTGTGGTTTCATTTTCGGCTGGCTTTAGAGCTGGTGGCCTTGGTCTTGCCCATATAAGATCTGCAATCTTTAACATGCAAGCGTACCTTAGGAAGGTTTGAAATAATAATAACTCTGCCTAGACATGGGGAGGAATTTCTCTGTTGTTGTATATAAAGTTGAACTGTAGCCTTGTAAACTTTCAGACTGGTAGCCTGAAGCAAATCTCACACTAGAGTGTGTACATACATTTGTTGATAACATTAAATATTTAAAACAATGTAGTTTTTCTCTAATACTTTATTTGTATTAAATGTTTTTATAGAATTATAAATTATTGTTTTTCATTTTAACTTGAAAGGAATATATAGAAAATAATTAGTCCTCAGGGAGC
The DNA here is from genome assembly GCF_048565385.1 of Saimiri boliviensis. Lineage (NCBI taxonomy): Eukaryota > Metazoa > Chordata > Mammalia > Primates > Cebidae > Saimiri > Saimiri boliviensis. The sequence continues at coordinate 17,397,486 of NC_133450.1, read as the reverse complement.
ATATATACTGATATTTATTAAGCAACTACTTACCATTTACACATTTTATTCCAATTATCCTCTGTGACTGAAAATTGCATAATTTCTATTTCATGGGTAAGAAAACTGGGGCATGAAATGGTTACGTAAATTCCCCCCGGAACTTATATATAGTATGTGGCAAAACCAAAATGATGACATTTTTTCTGTTTCAAAATTAAATTTTCATAAAAATAATACTTATAAATAAATAAACAAATGGGTAAAAGAAGTCTTGACAAGGATTTGAACACTTTTCAGTGATACTTCCTTATTGTTAAAAGCAGATAAATTTTTCCTTTTGATAAAATATCAAAATTAGTAGAAAGATGCTGGAAATTTATGGGTATTCTTCTCAATTTCAGATTCAAAATGTCCTTTTCTTGATTATTTATCATTGTAATTAAAGATTAATTAAGGCATACTCAAAATTACATATCCATTTTACAGAGAAGGATCTGAGAATGAGAAAGTCAAAGTTGATGCTTGAAATAATCTCAAAAATTCTAATTAGTTTTATGTAACATCTTCTATTTACTTCTCTTTACTGTTAAGGTGTTGATGAAAATCTTCATAGTTTGCAAAATTAGGAAATACAGAAATTACCTTTTTATAAGAAACTATATCAAGTTTTTGAACAGTGGCATTGAGTAACTTTCATTTCATATACTCTGACTTTCGGAGTTTCACTCTCAGAAAAACTACTTACTGAAACTTGCAAGAAATGGTACTAAAAGCATGACTATATCAAAAAGGGAAAAAAGTAAAATAATCTGTTCTTTTTTTTCTCTGAGTCGTTTGAAGTAAGTCCTCTGGGATATAGCACTAAGCATCAACTTTGCTTGTAGGCTTTAATATGATAGGATCAAAGAGCTTATTAGAATGAATTACTTGAGAGGACTCAATGGTTGTATTTTCCTAACCTACAAAAACAAACCAAAAGTAAGAAAGGCAGAAAACAATCCCTAAATCATAAGGGAAACAGATTAGGAGGCTCCATGCTCCAGCTTAGTTCAATCAGATGGCAGGACAGTATGTTGATAATTATAATCTCTTACAGATGCTCAACCTCATTGAATTGTTAACAAGCTCTCCACATACACGACATGTATTTAAACACACATGACAGCTTTATGAACAAATTTTAACAAACAATGATAATAGTATTTAAAACATTTATATTTTGAAGTAATTTTAGATTGACAAAAAGAATCACAACAGTAATACAGAGTTTGTTTATGTCTTCACTCAGCTATGGCTATTATCATTTTACATAATCATGATATATTTGTGAAATCTAAGAAAAAAAACAATGAAAAGATGTTTATTAACTGAACTACAGGTTTATTTCAGAATTCATCAGATTTTGCACTAACGTCTTTTTTTCTTGTCCGTGATCTAATCTAACATAATACTCTGTCACAAGGTATTTCCTCAATCTCCACCAAACTGAGAATTTCATGGTCTTTTTTGTTGGTTGGTTTGTTTGGTCTTTCATTACCTTGACAATTTTGAAGGGCCTGGGTAGGTTATTTTATACACGTCTCTCAATTTGGGTTTGTCTGATGTGTTTTCATGATTGGACAAAGATTATACATTTTAAGAGCGATTATTTCGCTGAAAGTAAGTTGCCTCTCTCATCACATATCAGCCAGAAGATGACAACAATATAACTTATTATTGATATTTTTAACCTTGATCACTTGGATAAAGTGCTGTCTGATGGTATCCTAAGTAGTCACTAAGTATCTCCTTCCATAATCTATTCCTTAGATTTCATTCATGAAATTCATTTCATACTCAAGGGCAGAGGAATTAAGCTTCTCCTTCTGGAAGAAGAAGTGTGAAGGAATCCATAGTCAAATGTTAGAACCACAAGAGTAAGTAATAAATATTTTGGAGAAAATGAATTGATGCTTTACCCACTGATTTTTGTCATACATCAATTGCCAGGAAGAATTATTACAGGCTGGTTTAATGATGATTCTCTATTTTTCTCATTCATTTTACATGCATTATTTGTAGTTCTTCTGTAAAAAAGGTCTGTTCATTTTCCCTTATTTATTAATCCTTTATTTACTCAATCATTATGTATGTCAGTATGGATATGTACTATTGAACTCACACATTAATTAATATTTGTATTTTTGTTAGAAACTTGGTACAATTTATGTTTATTGCCACTGTTAACCATTTAATAAGTAGCTATGGTATACTTAACACTACACACTTTATTTGGAAAAATCTGTTATAATTTATAGGACTTACATTAAGTAAGAGGAAATAAAAACACAAAATCAAATTATCATCTTCCACTTGGCATTCAAAGGAAAGTTCTCCAGTGTTTTTCTACCTTTTCCCCCTAACACCTTAAGGGGAATCAAAAGGTTTTTTTTTTTTTCTATCTTTTTATGGAAAAGGAAAGCATAGGCAGAAAACATGGAAAAGAAATTGAGAATCAACATTTCAGAGTCGGTATACATACGAAGTTCAAAGTGAAGAAAGTATTAAAATCCAAGAGGAGAGAGATGACCAAGGTTCATTTCATGAAACGTAATGGAAAGGTCCAAGAATGAAGAATTGTCTAAATAAATTAGGATTACCCATAGGATGAGCTATTACACAGCCACTCAAATAATGCTTTTAAAGAATGTGCAACTGCCTGGGGAAGGTCACAGAATAATGTAAAGGGGAAAAAAAAAAAAAAAAAAAAGCCAAGACAGGATTAAAAAAGACACCACGATTCTAACTTGGCTTTTTAAAAAAGAAAAAGAATATGAAAATATGGGTACATATGATATGTATATATATGCAAAAATATACTTTTTTTTGAGACTGAGTCTTACTGTGCTACCCAGGCTAAGGTGCAGTGGCACAATCTCGGCTCACTGTAAGCTCCGCCTCCTGGGTTCAAGCCATTCTCCTGCCTCAGCCTCCCAAGTAGCTGGGATTACGGGCATGAACCAGCATGTACAGCTAATTTTTGTATTTTTAGTAGAGACATGGTTTCTCCATGTTAGCCAGGTTGGTCTTGAACTCCTGACCTCAGGTGATCCACTCGCCTCGGCTTCCCAAAATGCTGGAATTACAGGTGTGAGCTGCCATGTTGGCCAAAAACACACTTTAAAAAAAAAAGTTACTAAACAATCCTCAGCACCTAGTCTATCACAGTGCCTAGTCGCCTACTTGGCATCTACTGAATTAATTATTGAATACAAGAAAATATTAATATTAGTTATGGCTGGGCAGTGGAATAGTTGATGACTTCATATTTCTTTTTTATGTTCTTTGCGTATTTTCCAAGCTTTATATTCTGAACATATATTATCTGGCATCTCATGAAGAAGTTGCAGTTAAAATAAAATTAGACAACAGTTGATTTTCAACTGTCCTCCAGCTTGCAAAAGTGACTCTTTGAAAGTGTTTTGCTACTGTATCAACTAGAGATTATTTTTAGAAAGAAAAAGTATTTAGAAAAAAAATTCTAAATTAAAAATGAACTCTTCTAATTAATCAACCTGAGAACTTGGCTGCTCAATAGCAATGGTGTAGGTCATCTGAAAAGCAAACAGAATAATTGTAATTGCTTTAGGAGTCTTTGAAGTTATAGATTAAGCCAGTGGGAAATTAGCCAGATTGCCATTATAGCTGAAAAGTGCCGGAAGGCCTCGGCAGCCCGTGTAATTATGCAGGCTTTGTGAGCCTTGAAAATTTTGTGATTGTAATGCGTGCTCTTAGCCTTCATAAAGTTCTCCACCAACCTGCATTCTTTAAACTGCCGTCTGGCCCAAGGCTGAGCGATAAATTAGGAGAGAAAAACAAATATCACAGCAAACCTTTCCTTCATATCAGGAGTTTCCTTACCCCTTGTGTTCCTAAAGGCTGCTGGAGTAGACATGTACTCCACCCCCTAGGAACCAAGGTGGTGTGGAGACATTGCCCTTCCCATGAGCCTTTTCTTACAGGGCAGACACAGGCAACACGCAGCTGTGTCTAATTATGGCTGGAAATCGTTCCATTTAAAAAGAGGCCAGCTAGGTGCAGACAGGGGTCATTGATAAGATTAGGGACTCATCATAGTCTAGGAAAAATTCAGGTCAGTGTTCAGAGGTGTGGGAGAGGTGAGTCCCAAATGATCCTTTGATAATTGCCATAAGTAGATTTGCTTTGGGCCCTCTTGAAAATGAATGGTGCTCTAAACTCAGATGCTGTCCAGCTGTGAACTGAGAAAGAAAGAAATACTGTAGTATGAACGTAGACCTTTATTTAAGTAGTGAAATAATGAAGAGAAGGTTGCAAGCAGGGGAGACATATTATCAAAATGCCTTTACATTCACACAGGGGCAGAACCGTAAGTGAAGAATAAAAGATGATCTCAGAGAAAAGACTTTCCTTTCCATTTGAAGGTTCTTCTCTGGAGGGTAACAGGACTCCAGGGAGAACACTTGACTAAGAACAAGTGTATTCCATCAAACACAAAGAGTAAAATTTGTCTTATGTGTGACCTTTGATTCTTTTGCAGATTCCTTACCAAAGCCAGCATTTCAGACAAGGAGCATCTGGTTTGGAACATATGACAAAAATACTATGTAGGACAGTGGCCTTAAAGTTTGAGGGGCAGAAATCACATTAAGAATTTCGTCAAAACTATTGATTCCTACCCCCATGCAAATTTCCCCATTCACACAAAATGCATAATTCAAGGGGATTCAGACATTCCGTTGATACTCCACTAAGGCACTTGGACCCGTGAGCCATAGTTTAATAATCACTGATGTAGAAGTCAATGACAAGTAATTTCTAATAATGTTTTCTCCTGGGAGCTAAAGAAAATTCTCAAATTTCTCAACTACCTTAGCTTGATTCTTTAAGAGAAAGATAGAATCTATTTTTTACAGATAGGGACACCAAATGTATACGAAAGGTTTTTTGGCGGTGATTCAAGTCTGAGAAATGCAGCCATCAATTTCCTATCCTATGTTCAAAAGGCTATTGTTCTCTTCCAATCCACTAGTTGGTTTGTAAAATGAACAAGGAACTTTTAGAATTAGTGGAATATGTCTGTGGAGGCAAGAATATTCAGCTCACCAGAGAAACCTGGGGATGCTGTCTCCTAGTGCTGTGATACATCGTTACAACATGTGGACACAAAGCTGCACGTTTCTAAAACTCTTTCTTAATTAAAATCATTCAATAACTGAAAATATTCTCAGAATTAGAAAAGTAACAATTATTTTAAAACTATTGATTTATTCAGATTAAACGTTTGTATAAAGTATTGTCAACTATAAAAAAACACAATACCTAAAAAAATTTTAAAAACTCAATTGATAGAACTTTCAAAAATAATGTGCATAACAACTTGATATTTGAATACAAATATTTCCATAGGCCCAGTGCAAATTTTAAAAATATCACTATTCGCCGCGCGCTGGCTCAAGCCTGTAATCCCAGCACTTTGGGAGGCCGAGGCAGGTGGATCACAAGGTCGAGAGATCGAGACCATCCTGGTCAACATGGTGAAACCCCGTCTCTACTAAAAATACAAAAAATTAGCTGGGCATGGTGGCGCGTGCCTGTAATCCCAGGAGGCTGAGGCAGGAGAATTGCTTGAACCCAGGAGGCGGAGGCTGTGGTGAGCCAAGATCGCGCCATTGCACTCCAGCCTGGGTAACGAGCGAAACTCTGTCTCAAAAAAAAAAAAAAAAAAAAAAAAATCACTATTCTACTTTCTTCACTGAATTCAACTGCTTTCCTTTACAACTAGTTGGAGATAAATGTCCATAGCAACTTTCCTAAAACTTCTCTATTAGCATTCTCCACTATCCTCAAAGAAATTATAGAGTTTACAGAATATTTAACCTTGAAATCTGATTCATTTTTTTACGTATGTTTACACACACATATACAGACACACATTTTAGTTGATATTGCCATTCAGTTTCATCATAATATTTTTCATTTAATTCTCTGGGCATTTCACTTGGCTCCATAGAGACTTGGAGAAGCGAAAAAGTTCTTGAATCTGTAACTCAACTTAGCTTGGTGTTTTAAGAGAAATAACCTATTTTTTCCAGACAGACACCAAGGCAAAGGGAAGTGAAATGTTGATGAAGGTTATTTGGTCGTGACTCAAGACTAAGAAATGAATATTCTCAGATGAGAGTGATGCCTCTATCCAGCTTCCCTCTTCAGGGCCAGTCACTTCTTCAAGCTGATGAGCATGTCAGCTGCTGAATGTTGATAGCTGAGCTGTGTGTTGACTTGTAAGATGATGGCACATCCCAGAAGTCAGCTTTGGCCAATAACTGACTGAGGCAAGGACACAGAGACCCAACTCTCCTCCCTCTTCCCTTCTCTCTTTCCTCGCTTTGTAATAACTCCGAAGGTTCACTCAGCCTGAGAGCTGCCCATAGAATCAGCTGAAGCCTCAATTGCAATTGGAATTTCTTTGCTTTCCAAGGTCCAGCCCAATTTCCCTTGGGGGATTTATACACAATTTACATTGATATAACTTTCTTTTGTAACAGCTTTTTAAAAGTACAATTGATGTACAAAGAACTGTACCTGTTTAATGTATACAGTTTGATGACTTTGAAAATATGAACACACCCATGATACCATCATCTCAATCAAGGAAACAGATATATCCAGCACCTCCCAAAGTTTCCTTGTTTTATTTTTGTTGTTTTTGGGGGGTTGGGAGAAGGAGGGAAGTTGATAAGAATATGTAACAGGCAATTTATCCACTTCACAGATTTTGAAATGCACAATATCACCTTGTTCACTACAGGCACTGCAATGTAAAGCAGATCTCTAGAATTTATCCCACTAGCATAACTGAAACTTCATATACATGGAACATCAAGTATGTGTCTTTATCTTAGCCAATATATAGCCTTTTAAAAATGGACCTAGAGACTTTATTTAGATTTCAATGTTTTCTCAGTAGTGTTACTTTGTTGTTCCAAGATCCAACCTAGGATACTGCATTGCATTTAGTCACCCTGTCTCTTTAGTCTCCTCTAACCTGTGGCGATTTCTCAAGCTTTCTTTGTTTTTAATGAACTCGACAATTTTAAAGGATCTTGATCAGGCATTTTGTAGTATTTTTCTCAATTTGGGTTTAATATTTCCATATAATCAGTCTGGGTTCATCAGTAGAAAAAAATTACCTCCGCGGCAAAGTGCTCCTCTCACTGCAACTTCTGAGGGGTACGTGATTGCAGCATGACTTAGCAGGGGTGACACTGACCTTGGTCATTTGCTGAAAGTAGCATCTGCCAGGTTTTTCCACTACAGAATAACTGTTTCTCCACCTTCTAGCTCTCTCCTGAAAGCACCTCCCAATAAAATTCTCACATACAACTCTCAGTCTCAGAGAATGTTTCCACGGGACCTAAATTAAGTATATTGCAACATTTACTCATCTTTCTTCAACCAATATCCTCAAAATGTGAAATTGCTGAAAAAGCCATTGAAATTCAATTTTGCTGACAAATATAGAACAGGAAAAATGTTATTACAATTAATATTAATTTTGTAGTCATGCTAATATTATACAAGAATTACATACTTTTACAAAGCCAGCTAAGTTATTTTCATGAAATAGCTTTAATTCAAGGAGCTTATAGAAATAACCATACATATTAAATAGCTATGTTGATTATCATTTACATTTACGTTTATCCTGGTGATGGTCTAATGCAAAAAAATGCATGCAAATTATATTTTATATAGATCCTGCCCAAGGATCTACATTTTTATGTTCACCAATTGTTCAAACTACTGATTAGCCACATTAGAAATTCACACATTCCACTCTGAACCCTTTTAAACCAATCAGTGAAGTCACATTTTACAAAAATCACTGTTGTTAGTAGAATTTATACTGAACATTAGAATTTATACTGAACATTACTGGATCTGACATTCATGTCTTTACCACAACAAGATTTCCATTGGAAAAACAACCTCTGATTAAGCTCACCTAACTGTATAAAATTGCTATCTCTTCAATTTCAATGACTTTTACTTTATATTCAGTAAAGAAATATTTATTCAAGAAGAATAAAGCTAGTGATTTTTTTTATCAAGCTTCTTTATACAAATTGAATTCTTTCTTAGGAAAATCGTCAAATTCTCCCTGGCTTATCACATGCTCACATTATGCTATGTGAATATATCTGTCAAACTTTGAGTTATAGGATAAGATCTCTATTTCATCTCATAACTAAATTATCTGTTCTGATTGTGAAGAAAGTGATGCTTTTTAAAACATATTTTAGAAAGGAAGTAGTATCTAGTTTCAAAAACAAGCTATCTTCTAGTCCAAAAAACAAACAAACAAAGACACAAAAACCACTGTGGGTGGGCTCAGTGGCTCCCACCTGTAATCTCATCACTTTGGAAGGCCTAAATGGGAGGATCACGAGGTCAAGAGATTGAGACCATCCTGGCCAACTTGGTGAAATCTCGTCTCTACTAACAATACAAAAATTAGCTGGGTGTGGTGGCGCGTGCCTGTAGTCCCAGCTACTTTGGAGGATGAGGCAGAAGAATCACTTGAACCCAGGAGGAGGAGGTTGCCGTAAGCTGAGATCATGCCACTGCGCTCCAGCCTGAAGACAGAATAAGACTCCGTCTCAAAAAAGAAAAAATAAACAACACTGAACTTTGTACTTTTTCTTTAAAAAAAAAAAAAAAACTCAGGAAAGATGACGATTTAGATTATAAGCTTTGATGTCATTTGCTGCAGTCACCTCAGAAGACAAAACATTCTTTATTTTTGTAGGCAAAAACTTTGAGAAAAGTGATGCCGGTGCAATGTATCATGTGTGCTCATGATATCAGATTATTCTTCCTTGACAGGGGACACAAATCCTGAATTTTCTTCCCCCAGCCTGGCAGGGTCATCATCACTATAAATTGACCCAAATCAAATTAAAGTAAAAGTCTCTTTGGGGATTGAACAGACTGATTTCCTTCATAGTTCAATGGAATGGCCCAGTAGGCTATGTGGCTTTTGGCATCTCATTGATTTCTTTGTGTCACTGCAGGAATGTTACTTTATCTGTGAGGACTACCTTAAATACCTTATTTAAAATATCACTTTTCCCAAAGCTACTCTCTATCCCCCTTCCTGCTTAATAGTTTTCTCTATAGCACTTGCTGATATTCTAATAAACTGTATTTTGCTTGTTTTTAGAATGTCTGTCTCCTTGTTCTAGAATGACACCTACATGAGGACCAAGACGTCTTTCTTTTGTTCACACTGTATCTCTAGCACCTAGAACAGTGAATGACACATACAGATACTTCATGAGTTTTAAATAAATAAGTGGATAAATATGTTTGTTTAACAAATCTGTGTGGATTGTTTGCTAGCCTTGATTCATAGAGACAAAAGCAGATATAAACATTTGTAATTAACTTCTTCCAAATGATTTTTGGATCTTATACTACAAAGAGTATTCTCTACTATACATCACATAGCTTATCCTCCTCTCCATCTTCTTCCCTACATTAACCACTAATAAAATGGCTATATCTTTGTCAGACTCCTTTGGCCATAGCATACAAAATAGCAAATTAATTTCTACAATTCAAGTAGGTGATTCTTTGGAGGTCCATTTTTTTTTTTTTTAGCAAGATTCATCACCTGTAAATAATAATCCTTGAGCTTTCCTTTTTCACAGCTAAGATTCACTACCATTTCAAAGACTACAAATATATGCATTTATACCTAATATAATTGTGTTGACTGTTACCAGAGAGAAGTTTATAGCCTCCAGGGTTATATTATAGTTTAAATAGTTTGCTGCATTCATTCTTTTTCCAACTTGCTGTGTCTTATTGGATGTGTTGAAGGTGCTTCTATTTGACATTAATTATTCTAACCCTAAAAATGACAGTAAATGATTGAAAGTCATAAGCATTTCTTTGTAACCTTTTCTAAATAGAAATTTTAGGTGTATAACAGGGTATATTCTAGAAAAGTGCATGCTATCAGGACTTTAAAACATCATTATGAAAAAGTCAAAGAATTATATCCCACATACTTATGATTTCTAATTGGTTTATGTAGAAAAACATTGCAATAATATGCATCATTATCCTGACTATGTAGGCCAGTTTTGACCATAGTATTCACATCTGAAATGTAACTTTCAAGTTAGACAAATGGTACAGCCCAGCACCACACGAGTCGCATTACCTCACCATTCCTGATGCTGTGCTTAATGTAGTCACTAGCCAAAAGTATCAACTTGTGCAATTTTTAAAAGGCTATGCTTTTAAGAGCTTTCTTCAGGAAATGTGAAACTAGTAAATTTGCCTTTATGTATAGCCTTGTCAGGGCCCCCCCGAAAGGATATGTCACAGGTAATAAAATAGAGCACATGGTTAAAGGAGGTTGAAGCAACAGACTTACGCATCATTTGTGCCATTTTGATGGTTACAGGTTATGGCAACTGGTTCCATATATATATATATACATATATATATATATATATATATATATATATATATATATATATATACATAATACATTTCCTTGTTATATCTTTCCAATGGTATTATGAAAATAGACTTCAGGTTAAGACAACAGAAATATCCATCCTGTGGCTTCAATGGTAGTCCTCACCTAGAGAAACAAACAACAGCTCTGGATAAGTCCCTGCTGGAATTGTCTTCCTTTTGGTTCAGTGGATTGCATTTAGTTGACGTGTTCCCAAAAGTGCCATACTGTCTTTTTCCCCTTCCAGGTTCACTAGCTTATTATTCCAAGCAGACCTTATTACAGGAAACTTTCCATTCAAGGAGACTCCAATTTATGGCCATTTACTTTTAATGTGTTTTTCTTCACTTTTCTTGTCACTTTTCTTCATTGTCAAAGATGAAATGGGGACAAAGCCTGCCCTCTTTGACTAAGACAACTCCGTCCACCCATTCACAAGAAAAGGAGGGTAGAATTCATTTCCCATTGTTTGAAATGGTGTCTTTTCTTTGCCAATCCAATCTTCTTATTCTTGCAGTGAGATGACCATATTAAATAGAGCCTTTCTTCTCAGTAGGTTGACAAGTCCCAAACATGGAGTTATAACTACCTTCATTGTATTGTTTTAACACTCAGCATCATAATAAAATATTTTGTAGCTGGGAAAAAACGACTTTTACTTTTATTTTAGTCATAATGCTTATGACTTTCAATGCTTTTGACTTTTACTATAGAAAGTTCTGTTAAAGCTACTGATATTCTTCATTTCTTCTCCAATTAATAAATGTTACTATATTTTCAAAAGTCTCAATTAAGTTACTGGATGAAATAACCATGAAACTATTAATAAAACAGTGAAAATCTCAGCTAGTTTAACACAGAACACTTGAATTATTTGTCCCATGAATTTTCTTAAAAAAAAAAACACCTTAAAATATTGAGGCTTAACTTTGAGGTGTATTTTAAAAATATTTTCACGTATCAGGAAAGTTTCAGGGAATTTTAATAATTTCTGTAACAATGCATCTTTCTATGTTTCATTTGTAACAATAAAAATATACACTAGAATATGGCTTCCTTCAGGTGGGAGTACTATTTCTTATACGTTTCCTTAATTCATGCATTCTTCATTGTCCCACAGACACTAAACAATTAATGAATATTTGGTGAATACCGGCATACACACACATTTTTCTAATGTCCTTTTATCCGTTATTTTGTTTGTTTTTCTGATTGTCACTTCTTTGTTTAACCAATATTTAGCAAGCACTCGGTGTGTCCAAGGATTGTTTCCAAACAGTTAAGACATATCAGTAAACAGTATAGCAAATGATCCCTGCCTCATGAACACAGTCTAGGAGCCACTTTTGATGACATAAATTCAAATGACTTGTCAACACGTGTTTTCATTGTCATATACTGTTCTCTGTAATGGTGGAGGAGAGTCCAGTGCATCTGGGTGGAGTATTGTGAATCCTACAGGATATATTATAATCAAATATGGAACTAAAACTGAAGAAAATATTTTAGGAATTACATGACAAGAGATGATCATTTCTCATGTTAAAGTATTCTCTCAGTCATTAGCTACTATTTTTTTCTGGATATTCATAGGGTAGTTGGCTTTTCATGAATGCTGTAAAACAATGGTCTGCCTACAGGTTCGCCTTACTTTTGTTTAAATATAAATTGGCTGCAATTGACTGATGCCATCTGGAGAAGCAAAAGGTGGTCATTTTTAACACCTAAAAGCTTTTTCTCTGGGTAATGAAAAGTATTAAGCATTCTTTCGGGCATGTAGCTCGAGGTCCCTATCACCTCCCCGAGAGATTTCCCCTGGAATAGGTTGGAGGAGGTGGGCGAAATTAAACAGGTAAAAGTGCCTTCCTTTTGCCAACATTCATTCCATGATTTAGTGGGAAACTGCCTGGAAATGTGGAATCATAAGATTCAAATGCAAAGTCAGGTTCTAAGACTTCAATATTCTGATCTATATTTTGTTCCTCTAATAAGTAACTTAACATTATGGTACTTTGATAATTAAGTCAGGTAATATATGTCAAGTGGTGAGGACAATGACTAACATATTGTTAAAATATATCAGATTTCCTACATCAACTTTCGACATCAGGATAAAGAAAACATACTTTATTTTCATCCAATTAAAATGATGATACCTCCTGGTTGGAAACAAAAAAAATACATAAAAATATAAAGACAAAAATAAAACTTCATTTGATACATCACAGATTTCTTTTTTTTTTTCCAAGTAGTTTGCTATTACAGAAATGTGTGGCAATGAATATCTCAGCAACTAATCTTCATCTGTTTCTGATTTTGTCCATAGAATAAATTCCTAGACATAAAATTGAGTCAATTTTTAATGTCAATATTTTAAAAGTATTTATCAATTTACACTAGTGCAATTCGATAGTTCCTAGATGATCTCACCCTGAGTATTGTCTCTTAACTGTTTTTCATTTGATAAAATGTGCCCTTGTGCTTTTTTAAAGAAAATGACATTCCTAAACTGTTATTCAGGCCAGGTTGATTTTATTTCTATTTATTTGAATTACTTTAGGCTGAAATAAGTGTTTTCTACTGGAGTTTAATTTTTTTTATAATCTACACATAGTTATAATTTTGGTTTTTAATCACTTGTTTTAATGAGTAAAACATTTATTTTCCAATTTATCTTTAACTTTTGTTTACATAATTTTTGAGAAATACTCTAATTTTTTGATGGTTGTCAACTTTAACGTTTCTTTTGATTCCTTCAATTATACTTAATCTGCAGATGTTTTCTGCATGAGATTAATTAAATTTCATTATATTTTCTTCAGTTTTTTTTTTTATTTTCTAAAGCTTTTTTGTATTTAACTATTTAATCTCTTTAATTTTTAACGGTAAGAGAGTATATGAGTATATGTTTTCTTGTACCTGCTTGTTACTTAGGATGAAAGGAGGCTTTAATGTAAAGTTTTCCACGTTGTTTATTTCCCAGTACCGTGGACTTTGCTTTGCTCCTTTGTCCTTCTTCAGTAACTGGAAGATCTCTGTGTTGTTTTAAGTCCAGTAGCAATTCTCTTGGTTTTTCACAAACATTCTTTAGCATTTTCTTTTTATTACAACTAAAAATTAAATCAGAGACTTTTTAAAGCCTCTTTATCAGATATAAAACCTAACTTTTTTCTTCCTCATTCTCTTTTCTAATTTGTAGTATTAGATTCTTATTATGACTAAAATATTCTTTTTATTATGTATCATCTTTTATAAGTGCATAAACTGATATTTATAATTATAATTACCAATACTGTGCTATATAACAGATTTTAGTACTCAGCAGCAGATCTTTGTCCATAGCACATAATTTAAGAAATAGTTTCAAAAAGGTTATGTGGTGGAAATGAATCCTGTGTTCTTGCCTACACAGGCAACCTAGAATATCACCTATAAGCACAACTTGTTGATTCTTTAAGCCTCACCTCCCTCCTCTGAAAAAATGAGGGTGAAAGTTTTATCTAATTCATAAAGTGTATTTGGGCATTAAGTGAAGTGAAGATAGTTAATAGGTAATCACCATGTTTGACACTAATCATTATCATTATTATGAGATTCTTCTAATTTCTTTACAGTAAGTATGCGACTTGGATGGCAAAAAAATATTTGGTTATACAAGGAGTCTCCAATCCCCAGGAGGCAGACTTATACAGTTCTGAAGTCTATTAGGAACGGGACCGCACAGCAGGAGCTAAGTGGTGGACAAGGGAATCTTCATCTGTATTTACAGCCTCTCCCCATCACTGGCATTACTGCCTGAACACCGTCCCCTGTCAGATCAGCGGCAGTGTTAGATTCTCATAGAAGCATGAACCCCATTGTGAACTGCGCATGTGAGGGGTAGGCTGCATGCTCCTTGTGATAATATAATGAATGCCTGATGATCTGCGGTGGGACAGTGTCATTCAGAAACCATCATCCCCACCATCCCTGGTCCATGGAAAAATTATTTTCCCCAAAATGGGTCCCTGGTGCCAAAAAGGCTGGGACCACTGACTTACAGGATTTGTCCTTCGTATATTGAAATTGTCTTTTAGTGACAAGTCATCTGCTAGAAAAAGAATTCAAGACCAGCTTGAATTGTATTCTGCTCTTAGTGTTATGTTTTTGTTAATGTGGATAGACATATAAAGAAGACTTTGGTTTGACTTCTAATGAAAGGACAGACATGGGTATCTCAAGATTATTTTTTTTTTCTGAATCTTAATGGAGCATTTCAATTAGTGTAGTTTCAGTTAGATGTCTTTTTCATCTATGGAAATTATTCTTCAGTTATGTTCTTGCATATTGTTTCTGTTTAAACGTATTCTTTTTGAGCTTCTTCAAATCCTCTTCTAATTCAAAGATCGGCTTTCCGTTATTTCTTTATCACATGTGAACTCTGTACTTTTCCCTTCCTTTGGGAGAGCTTCTCCTATTTATCATACTCACTGATATCATCTCCTAATCTATCTTACCTAACTGTTTTCTGCCTCGAAGTCACCTTTAGTTTCTGCTACAGGATGTTTAGTTTTTCCACGCATCTCTCTTTGCTCTTAATCATTGTGGTGGGTTGAATTGGCTACCCTAAAAGGTTAAGTCCAAGTCCTAAGAGCCAGTAGTAGTGCTGAATACGACCTTATTTGGAAAGAAGCTTTGCAGCTGTAATAGAGTTGAAAATTTCAAGACGACATTATTCCGAATTTAGGGCTGGCCCCAAATCCAATTACTGGTGTATTCTGAAAAGTAAGGGAGGGAGATTTTAGGCATAGTGACACAGAGCAGAAGACTGTGCAAAGAAAGGGGAAGAAATGTAAAGCAAACCTAGGATGTGCAGCAACCACTAGAAAATAGGAGAACAGAGAACAGATTCTCCTGCAGAGCCTCCAAAAAGGACTCAGTGCTCTCGGCACCTTGATTGTGGGCTTCTTATCTCCCAAACTGTGAGGGAATACATTTATCTTGCTTTCAGCTGGTAATTTCGGCAGCCCTAGGCAACACTTTTTATTCATTCTATTTTTTAAAATTTATTTTCATCTGCTATGTAGTGACAATTCTTTCAAGAGTTTGGTGGCAAGCTGTCAGCACTAAACCTTAATGTTATTTTATTTTTAATTTTTTTCTGATTTTTCTTCTTTTTTAATTGATTTTTTTCAAAGGTATTTTAGGGGGCAATAGGTAAGTTTTCACAGGGGATGCTAGTCAAATGCCCTTTTAAACAAACTCTTCACTTATATTGATAAACAAATATGTACATAATTATCAATCAAAGATACAGTTCAGATCAAATCATGAAAGGACATGAGGAAAAGAAAATCTAACATGCTGCATTTTATTTAATAATATCAATTGTTAGATTGGTCCTCTCATATCTCTAAAAAGAAAATCATATTGAAAACGTGCATATTTTCCCAGTAACAGAAAATTCATAAAGGCTGCCTTCCTTTGGATTCTCCCAGAAGCAAACCCTGAAGCAAGGATTAGAATACACTTAGTTTATTTTGGAGCGATCCCAGAAAACACCAATAAAAGAGTGAGGAAGTGAGACCAGGATGGGAAGTCAGCCAGTAAGGGTTGTTATCAGGCAATAATACCACTGCAGCTATCTGGAGCTTAGCTGTGCTAAGAAACTCTGAGCACCAGTGCAAACCATGATATTCCACTCCAGGGATGGAGCTAAAGTATCTATATACCAACTGCTTTCTGTCATTAGTCCTGTTCTTAGAGGTAGGGATGGCAGTGTTCCTGGGCCCTTGTGCTAACTGGGAGGCAAAGCAGGCTCTGGAGAACTGCTTTAGGGAATAAATATGGGAATAACTTAGGGAAATAAATATGTGCTGTCAGTTGGAAATCAGACCAGGGTACTGCATAGTTTTAGGGAACATGGCAGGGCACTCATCGCATCTGCTGCAGTGGCACTGAAATACGGTGTTTCTCTCACAATACCTGAAAGCCTACCATGGCTAGCATGATTTCCAAATAGACGCAGCATCGACATGTCCTCTCGGCCTTTCCATCATGCTTCCTGGCTGGCTGTAGCAGCTCCAAGCCTTGTGTTCCTTCCACTTCAATCAAAGAAAAAAGAGGAAGGGTGTTCAGCAGATATTTTCTCGGCATGAGTTTTCTTTTTATCGGAAGGGGAAAATCTTCCCCAGAATCCCCCCAGCTGACTGCTTAATACCACATTGGTCTGATAGGAAAAGGAATTGACCTGTTCTCCAAGAACTTTTCACTTAATATGTGAACAAAACTGAAGTTTGATAGCAAAGACGGCATGGGGAATAAAGAAGGTTTGTGGAGGCAGCAGCCTAATCTATTACATAATATAAAAGAAAAAATAAACCTGAAGACATTGTAGATGCAAAAACTCTTACCTCAGTTCTATGCTTTCATTCTTGTATATATATATATATATATATATATATATATATATATATATATATGTAATCTGAGTAGGTGTATGCATAGCTGACTTAGTTGCAGTGTAATAAGCTACCATTTTCACAATGTTCTCAAAATATAGGAGAAAATATCCATAATTTTGAGATATTTTGGGTAACTTTCCCTCTTGTCACTTTTCTTTCTCTCAGTATGTATTCCATGTACTCAAATAGCTTAATCGTTCTTCCCATTTACGTGCTTAAGTCTCTCAATCTACACAACAAAAGTATATATACAATTAAAGGGTATACTTTTTTTGAGGATGCTAAAAAGGACAGTGAGTCTCCCACTTCAATATTATTTTTGGTCTCATTTAAATAGGAGAGAATGCTGTAAACATGAGTTTCTCATCTTTACAAATATTCCTATTAACCTGCATGTGACCATAACAGAGAGGTCATATTTTCCCATTCTGTTTCATTCCAGCCAATATCCACCTCCATCTAAACTTTACAGACCTTCCTAAGCTTAATTTAAATTTAATTTGAATTAGGCAAAAAAAAAAAAACCAAAAAACTAAACTAAAATCTTGTTCAGAATAACTTGAAACATGATGTGGATTTTTATGAACTTACTTTTAGATCTAAAATAAAATAAAATAAAATAACTCACACCATTTGGTCAGAAAATTGCTCATACAAATAAAACCCTAAATCTCACAGGCTTAAGACAATATGCTTATTTCTCACCTCACCCAACTGAAGTCTAAAATTAGCATTTTGGGGCCGGGCGCGGTGGCTCACGCCTGTAATCCCAGCACTTTGGGAGGCCGAGGCAGGTGGATCACGAGGTCGAGAGATCGAGACCATCCTGGTCAACACAGTGAAATCCCGTCTCTACTAAAAATACAAAAATTAGCTGGGCATGGTGGCTCGTGCCTGTAATCCCAGCTACTCAGGAGGCTGGGGCAGGAGAATTGCCTGAACCCAGGAGGCGGAGGTTGCGGTGAGCCGAGATCGCGCCATTGCACTCCAGCCTGGGTAACAAGAGCGAAACTCCGTCTCAAAAAAAAAAAAAAAATTAGCATTTTGAGTTGGTGGGTAACCACTCCTTGAAGTGGCAATTCCACGGCCAGATCTCACCTCTGGTTTTGTCTTCTCCAACATGTGGTTTCTGAAATTACTAAACCCTGAAGGTAGAAAGGGCATGTAGGAAGGACTGTGAAGGATGTTTATGAGTCAGTCCTATGCACAGCAGACAATGAACTAACCTCTAGCTTCATTGGCTGGACTCCAATACATAATCACACCTAATTGCAAGGGAGTTTGGAAAATATAGTCCAACTTTGGGGCAAGCAAAACAGAACAGGCTTGTTGATCAGCTGTCACTCATCACGACATTCTCTTCAATTCTCCACCATCCTCTTAGAGTAATAAAATGAGAGAAAATAAGTATGTCATTCATCAACAAACGAACCACAAAATAAAGTGTGTTTTAAGGCTTAATTCACTAAATAATCATATACTATTGTCATATAAAGCAGTTAATATTGGATCTAATTAGACACTGGCTTTATAATTTATTTTAAAGCTGAAAATAAAATGTCAGGTGTTAACTTCTTGCCAAATGGCTTTCAAAAGAAAAGTTATTGATTGTTTTCCACAAATGTTTATTTGTTGTCTAGTATGGGCAAAGATTTTGTTAGTACTAGCATTTAACGTTATATATTATTGTTATTGAGTCTCCCACTTCAATATTATAATTAATATTAATTATAAATAATTGCAATTGTAATTGTTTCACTTTATCATATACTGATAACACCCTAAAGTAACCGTGAGGTTTAATTTTTCTCTTTTTAAATGTGAGAGAAGAGACTTTATTTCTAATCAAAAAACAGAGTACATGATGTTAATTTTGCTATCACCAAAGTGATTGTGATTTTATAAGAACGACAATCATTCTTATCTGATTACTGATCCAAATGGTATAAAGATAACTTTTTTTTTTTTTTTTTTTTTGAGACGGAATTTTGCTCTTGTTCCCCAGGCTGGAGTGCAATGGAGCGATCTCGGTTCACCGCAACCTCCATCTCCTGGGTTCAGGCAATTCTCCTGCCTCAGCCTCCTCAGTAGCTGGGATTACAGACACCCGCCACCATGGCCAGCTAATTTTTTTTTTTTGTATTTTTAGTAGAGATGGGGTTTTACCTTGTTGATCAGGATGGCCTCGATCTCTTGACCTCGTGATCCACCCGCCTTGGCCTCCCAAAGTGCTGGGATTACAGGCTTGAGCCACCGCTCCTGGCCTATAAAGATAACTTTTATGAGTAACTATCATCTGTATTTATTCTAAATTGTATCCAAAAAAACACCATTAGTTGTAATTCAATGTGATTCACTCTTAGAGTCTTAAAGTTAGCGTCCTTGCAGTATATTACTGACTTTCAGACACTTTAAAAAACTTTCCTTAGCAAATTTCAAAACCTTGCATTTTTAAAGTAGAGTTATTTGCATGTGCTGTTTATATCACTGTTTTATAACTTATTGTTTTTTAAAAATATTATAAGTTTGTGTGCTAAAGAGCCTTATCCTTAAAACATTTTCATAGAAATTTCATGACATTACAAAGGTATTCTTATTACCTTATTTATCTAATTTTATAAATGTGCCTCTAATTTGTAGTTGATAGTATTTTTATTTCATCACTTTGTTGTTAGAATTAAGATGTATTGATTTTTAGAACCACATAGCAGTAACCATAGTCTATTTCTCAAAACTCCGCAACAATCATAGAGGAGTCAAGTTTGCTGACCCAGACAAGGGATATTTTCCCAGGATTGTGGAGATAAAAGAGTGAAAAACTGCACACAGAAATATTTTTAAAGGCACCCACGAAATGCAACAAGTGGCAAATTAGGAACAATAAATAGGAACATGTTTTCTGGCTTCAAGTCATATGTTTCTTTCAGTAACATACTTCCTATTAAAAATAAAGAGATATCTATTTTTTCCCACTAAATGTAAAACTAAACATTAAACTAATAAAATTGTTTCCAAGCCTTTTGTTTTAATTTCCAGTACTAGAGTGACCTCTTTCTTGTATGGCCTATACAAGATAAAAAGAGATTACCATATTTGTGTGTATTTGTGTGTGTGTGTTTTGCTTTAAAGGATCAAACACACCCAATAACCTCTCCTTATATATGTGAAGAGCTTGTTTGGGAGGAAGGAGCTATAAATCTATTTAATTTTATATTTTTGAAAAACCAAGAGAAAATGATTGGTGAATTACATAGTGGGATAATTCCCATTGTGCAGCAGAGGTAGCTGAGCACGAGGACGCATACACACACTCACACATGGGTAACTGGCATCTACACATAGCATAAAGTCAACAATAACCTGCTGACCAAATATTTTGTCTTAAGGAAGTACTGTTTACATGTATTGTTTTCAGTATTGTATTATTACAATCAGAAAATTAGGCAACAGGTTCTGAATATTTAACAACAGTGACTATTAATTGAGTTGGGGGTTTAATTTTAAAAAATGTTCCTCCCACAGCTTACCATGGGAACGTATTATGATGGTCAGACTCCAAGATGACCCACAATAGTTCTCATCTGGCATTCATATCATGATGTGGTTGGTCCCTTTCACAGTGTATATGACTGACCTGTGTAACTAATAAAATATAGTAGAAATTATAGTGTGTGATCTCCTAGTCTACGTCATAGAAGATATTGTTACATCTCCCTTGCTTTCTGTAATATGATTCATTTTAAAGGAGGCTAGCATCAGAGCTGGCTACTGGGACCTGAAAATTCACAAGCAATTCTATGAAGAAGCCCCCATGAGAAGGAACTGAGGCCTCCCACCAGTAGCCAGTACCCACTTAACAGTCTTATAAGGAAGCCATCAGGGAAGATCTTCCACCCTAGTCAAACCTTCAAATATCTGCTTTCTTAACATGTATCTTTAATACAATTTCATGAGAAACATTGAACCAGAACCATCCTGCTATGATGATGCAGAATTCCTGATACAAGGAAAGTGTTTGACATAATAAGCATTTATTGTTATAAGCTGCTATGTTTCAAATAATTTGCTACTCAGCAATAGATAACTAATTACTATTTTTGGCAATAAATAAGCCAATATAATTTTTAACATCAGTTTAATTCAATTAAAAATGTTGGTACAACTACCTGACACACACACACATACACATGTGTTATATATATATATATATATATATGTTTTGCATAAATATGTTATATATATGAGTGACACTATCACATATGTATGTGTTATATATATGTGTTTTAGGTTATTTTATGTATACAGTGTCTTGCTAGGTGATAGGATACAAAAAATTAGAGGAGTTAATAAGGAAGAAGGCCATGTTGATAAACAATTATAATAAGTATAACAATTGAGATTTTAGACTATAGCCAAGTGATAGCTATAATTCCAAAAAAAAAAAAAAGATAGAAATTAAACTGACTTCTGTTGAGAAGCAGAATTCTCTGAGGAGATGACTAGCTGAGGACAGAGAATAAGCCACTGCAGTAGGCTAGGGTAAAGACAGCCAGTCATGTAAGACTAAATGGGACTCCTCAATTTTTTTCTTTGTGTATTACCTAATGGTGGGCATACTCTGTGCCCAGCAAAAAAAATAGGGTTAGCTAGGTAAAGAGGTGAGGCAATTGGGAGGAAGGTATTTCAGGCATAGAAACACCCATGCAAATCCTGGAGAGAAAAGAGAACATTCCAGAACTGACATATTATATTTGCCTTGAATATAGACTTTGCCATGTGGCTTCAGGTTTAGGACTCCTGATATGATCAGAAAGAACTTTGCAAATAATTGAATAAGAGGGTAGTCTTATATACAGTTCAGATTTTCCAGGTTTTTTGGAAGACACAGCAAAGGTCTCCATCCCTCTATCCTCTCTTTGATCTCTTTCAGTTCATATCCAAATGCTTAGTACAGACCCAAGCTGGAGTATGTCTTTGAATAAGATGAAATGGAAGATGTGATGATTTAACACTCACTCAAATATAGAAATGATCTCATATGAATTCCCCTTAATTTCCCTCCACGTCTTCTTTTAGAGGCTGGTTTTGTTGCAAAGACTTTTTTTTTTTTTTCCCCTGGTTGGATGTCTGCTTTCTTAATCTAAATGCATTATTCTTTGGTAAGCCTAAGAAATGGAGGTTGCTATAAATGATTCCGCACCTGTTGCCAATTAGTGAAGATGTTCAATGTTAGCAAACTTGAACCAGTTTAAGCAAAAGTGTGGAGCTTATTTCAAGGTGTCTGTAACTGTGGCTGGAAAGGTTGAAGTAATTGCATAAACAAGACTTCCGGAAGTCATTGCTATTGTGCGTTGGTACAATTAGCAGAATTTCTGCAAGGTCAATAAAGATGCTACTACTAATGTAAATACTACATTTTGCAATATAGTCTGTCACAAAATGTTAAAGAGATTACATTTTATATATATTCATATATCAATGAATCACCATAGCTTGAGAAAGCCTCCAGTGAAATTGTCAGACAGGATGAATCTACATAAATATGATTTAAGATTGGTGGTTATTAATGTTAATATCTAATATTAGAACTTATTTGTTTCTAAAAGCAAAGTGCAAAGAATTACCATATCAAGTATCACAATACATCGATCTGATCTGTTGCTTTTCCTATATATCCTAATGTCTATTTTAAAATGTAGTGTACTATTTGAAATATTAAAATATTGTAAATCTATCAGTCTTCCTTCTATAAATTCCCTAAATTCTATTGGGAAATGTTTCAGTCTGCTGAAAAGAATTACATCTTTATAGTGATACAACATCTGCACATTTCTGTTGATACCAGGAAATTTGTGGAAATAGAATGAGTAAGAATATTTACAAAATGAATACTAAAGAAGAGCCAAATATAGTATATATGTATATAATCTGTATCAATAAAACATATATCAGTCTGTTTATATAATCTGTGATGATCTTATTCCCATGAAGTGGGACTCTTTTCCCTGCTAGAAAACTCTATAGTCACTGACGGTAGTTAACTGTTCCTAAGACCAAAAAATTCTTAAGCAAGGGAGTCAGATGATGAATTGGGATGGGATGTGCACACTCTTCCACTAAGACCAAATCAGAAAATAGGATCTCTTTCAAAGCATACTTTTAGTAGCCTGGCCTACATTTGAACCATGGATTTGAGAGATACAATTCTTTGTGCTTTAAGTTTAGGAAAGTACATGGGAGGGAATCAGATTTTCCCAGAGAATATTATCTGAAGAGCTCTTCATGATTTAGGGGAGAGTATCAAGCTGGAAATTATCTCTCTAGATTAGTGCCTGTGTATTTGCCCTGCAGTCTGAACTTGCCTTGTGACTCTATGCTGCCTCATTTGAAAAACAGTACATAATATATATCCACATCAAACAAATTCAATGTAGAAATAATAGCAGCGACTTTATCCCTTCGCATCCTCCCCCAGCTTAGCTGCTGGTCCCCTCTAGAGCCAAAAAGTCTTGCCATTTTCCCTTAGTTCACAAAGTTTCAGGACACAGCCCATAATTTATAATTGTTGTTTAATGAACATTTGGAGACAAGAATAGAGCATAAACAGCCTTAAATTTTGAGATAAATGTCACAAATATCTTTGCTCTTAGAGAAACCTTGATTTAGTTACCACCACAAGAAAGTTGTCACAGTCTTGTCCTTCTCTGGCCCTAGTTGCCATTAGAACATTCATGCCCCATTATAACTCAAGATCATTTTCCTCATTTTCTTTTTCAGGTTCCCAATACACTTTTCTCAGAATCTGGAAAGAAGTCCAAATTCCTATTACTGTCATATGCAGAAACAACAAAGAACTTTGAGTCCGTTTTCCCATTAAGTTATAACCAAAGACATTTTCTTTTGCACCCCTTACTTCTAATTAGTTTCTTTAGCAAAATAGTAACTCTTTTTGTAAAAGAATGTTACTTTATTTTACTTTTCAGTGTTCCCTGGCAAAAATGGCTCAAATTGGAGCATGTGTTAATATAACTTATATTTCTCTACTCATACTGTACAGAGCAAAGAATACTGCAGGAATATATAATGTGAATATTGTTGCCCTGTGTCTCCAGGAAGCCAAAATGAAGAACAGAGATACTATGAAAGAACAACAGCAAATCCATTTAAGTTCATAATGTGGAAATAATTCACAATGCACGTCCTCCTTATTCTGGAAACTTCCATCTTTCTTAAGACAGTGACAATCATTTAATTTGGTAAAATTAACCTTGGCTTGAAAAATACAAACTTTTTTCACGGCATTTAACATTTCTTGGAATCAGCTGATGAGTTTATGTAACCCGGATTCATAAAAATACTATTATGGATTCTGTTTTTCCTTTTGAATATTTGATGGATTTTTAATTGTCCTTTGTATGATCATCCAAATGGAATTTAAAACAATGTTAAGTTTCTTAGGATATAAAATGAAAACTTGGGAACTTGCTTTGGTTAGAATACCACTATCCAGAGGCATAAGTGGAATTACATATTAACACTATTGCCTTATTTTTTTGCACATGACACAAGACTAAAATCATCTGCAGATTTAACTTGAGGAAACAATTTCTTCCTCAGGGAATTTTGGCATTTTGGCGTTTTGGCAGAAGTCTTGAGCTGCCTATTTCTCTCCTCTTTTGACTGTTCTCCCTGGGGCTTAGAGCCGGGGAGTGTCCATGAAGATCAGATGCGTGTAATCATGATCAATTTCCTGCAAGTGTACAAGGGCCGGGCACTCGAGATGTTTGGCCTCACATTTTTTATTCTGTTTCCACGGATGGTGTTTTTCTATCTATAATAGCAGCTGAATTCCAACTATGTAGTGGAGAGAAGAGAGAAATGAAACTCCTCGTAGGTATAAGAATATGCGGCATTTTTCTGGTTTCTATTTCTTTAAATGAATTCTCTGTAGTTCCAGTTTCCCTACTGCATGCAATGTGAGGGAAGCTCTGGAAACCCAGACTCAACTTAGTGCACACTTATTTGATGCCACAAATTTGAAGAAATGCCAATTTATTTCAAATGTCAGTATCCAGCGTTTCATGAAGAACAATCTGCCTTAGAAAGTCCCCGAAGTACCTATAACTGGCTGTTGCTTACTTACAGCCTCAGCTGTGAAAAGGCATTTTCATTTTTGTGGGCACTCAATATATTTGGGACTTGAAGGACACCTGGTACATTGGCAAATTGTATATGAAATAGCAAAAAAAGAGTAGGAGGAGATTTCTTCTTTTCCAGAGATGAGAAAGAATGACTTTTACACACACACACACACACACACACACACAGACACCCATTTTATCCATAAACATAAAGATTGTGATTTCAAAAAAATTTCTGAAAAATCAAATGTTGTAATACCATAATGTCATTTTTGACATTATGGAACATAAAGATTGTGCCTTAAAAATTTCTGAAAAATCTATTATTTCAATAACTTAATATTATTTTTTCAGTTTCTTTTAGAAATACTTCCCTAGACCTATAATGTCCTGATTTTTTTCTCTTAGCTTTTTATTAAGAATAGAGATTTTTAAAACTTGTTCCATGAAGAATATTCTGCATCTTTTATGCAACTATTCTCATAGAAATGGTTCATTGTGATATTAAATTCTTATAACATGCAGATCCATGCAATAGTAGCACTAGGAAAATCATCTCACTTTATGTAATTGTTACCATATAAAGAGGATGTGTAAAATACTTTCTTCCTTGCTTGCTAGGAGGCCCACTGCTAAATTTTAAGTTTACTTGCTATTAGTATCTTAGCTCAGGCTTTCTGGTAAAACTTCCTACATCATCTTTAGTAGCTAATGTTAAGTGTAATTATTATGGTAATAAAGAGGTTTACTCTTCTCTACCCAATTCAGATACGTCTCACGGGAAGGAGTGTGCTGCATTAATAGTCATGCTGGAGCATGGGGTCGCTGGCAATTCTCAAAATGTGGCAAGTCATGGCTTTCACCATATGGTTCCTACTTTGGGAGCTGGGCAGTGAGGAGGCTCAGTGCAAGCAAACTGACGTCCTCATTCTTGTAAAGAATCCAGGTTCTTTGTTCAGGTGATGCTAATTTTCTATTTATGTATAAACAGCACAGTCAGTTTGTGAGGGCTCCAGGCAATGAAACTGAGAATACAACCAGTTACACTTGCAAGAAACTTCTCCAGGCCAGGAATTTACTGACTCCTCCCGGAGAGCTATTTTCTTAAAACAATTTTCTGACTGAGGCTCCCCACCTTTCTGCAGCTTCCTGATCTTTCTTCCTTCTTTTCTGTCAAGCTTCTCTGACTTAATGCACGTATCTATTCATGTCTTCAGCCTGAGATTTCTATTTGTTAATTGGAAGTCTTCCATGGCTATTCAACAAGAAGAACCTCAATTCTTACTAAATCTTGAGTGTGTATTAGCAACAGAACCTTAACCTCTCCTAACCTTGAATTCAGAGAAAACTCAGTCTTCAGAAACATGACCAATAGACGTCCATCGCTGAGAGGAAGAATGCATTTTCGACTCAAACTGACACAACGGTTTCTCCATTCCAGGGTAGTTTAAGTCAATTATTATAATAGAGCAAATTTAAAAAGTGAAAAATAATTTTTCTAGGCAAATAGGTTGAAGATTGAAATTCTGCTGATTTCTAGGGATCATTAGTGCATTACAGTTTATAATTAAATTTTGCATACATTACCTTTATCCTTATAAAAATAAGGTTATCATCCTCCTCAATGCACAAATAGAAGCTCAGGAAAATAGCAACCTGTCCATGATTGCAAGGTAAAAATTGGAAAGCCAAATGTTACCTTCTATTTTTTTTTAGTACTCTTCTTTGCTACATAGTAGTAACCTTTTCAAGTCAACTCCCTATCCCATCTCATTGTGTTAATAATTTTAGTATAGATTTGCTCTTTTTTTGTTATGTTTATAAAGCAACCTTTACTGATTATTTTAAAATAAGGGAGAGTAAAAATCTTAAGTATTCCAAACATGGTGTTTATGTTTAAAGAAAACAATGACAATTCCACCAATATTGTTAATTAATTTAACTCCCAAGCTGCAATGCATGATACATGTTTTGAAGGGGATGAAAATGCTATGAAATATATACCTTGACTGTTTTAGAAATGGTTAAAATTTGCCCTCAAGCAATGCCCCCCAAAACCTGCAGAAATTGCTGTATTCTATAAAGTGGTGAATCACCCCCATGGATAACTCTGATCTTAATTCTAGCCCTACTTGAGGATTTTACTTATACATTTTAGAGAGATGGACTTTTAGTCTCCATCATTTACTTTAAGAGACTTATGAGAGACTCAAATTAAGTAAATGACTGAAAATGTCAAGTAATTAAACATCTGGTTTTTAATACGAAACAAATCACTTCAAGCCTGTGGTCTCTGTCACTCGATCCTTCCCAGTGCTCTGTGTTTAAGCTGCTTCTAGCTATATTTAACCTCTTAGCCAAGCCAGATATAACTCCATGCTTCCCATGGTAGCTTTGGAAATTCCCTTCCCTAAGGCCTTCTTCTAGAATTGCAGGATCTGTAGCTCAGGGCTGAGTTTAGAGTCTAGTTTCTTTCTTGCTCTACTTAGGATAAAATATAGCTGAAGGAAGCGATACTGATATGTTTAACTTCAACTGGGACTTCTAAATTTTTTTGTGCGAGTGAACGGAGGAACTCCCTCTGCTACCCGCCCTCTGCAAACTGGAACTAGGTCTTTCTTATGGAAAGAACACTGTCTTACCTGATATTTGAAATGGCATATTTGGACCTCTTACTCAGTTTCTTTTTAAAGCTCTTTCATAGGATAGATTATTCAAGGGTTGCCCCAACCACTGAAAAACAAAGTGTTTTTTCAGGTATGCCTAATGCAAGGGAGGAAGATTTGGGTTTTTAGGGCTCCCCGTATATGAGGCAAAGTGGAGGGACAAGATTTCTTCTTAAAGCACTACATCTATAAGATTGGTAGCAACATCTTACCCCTAAACCTCTGTTGTTTTTGTCTCCCCTTGAATTTATCCTGAGAGATCCCTCCTTGAATTTATCCTGAGAAATCACCGCTCCCTCAGTTTCAGTGCATGAGCTTGGGTGTGACCATCTCCAAATTTGTTTCAGTGCTAGGCCTGGCTAATTAGTTTGAACCACTCCCCAGATAGAATCACGAGTTTAGGCCAGAACAAGTATAGACCCATGACATCTCAATTCTGGAATTTTCCTGGAAAAATTAAGAAGGAGAATCAATCTCTTTTGCTGCTGAACTTGTTAAAGAGGAGAATACAAGCTTAAAGTTTCTGCTGGCTATTTTTTCACCACTGGCAAAAAAATACTGGCTTAATGAGACTAACAAAGAAACACATAAAACAGACACAGGAGATGATTCAAATTGTTGTATAATCTCTAAGCACTAACAAACCCTATCTTCATGCTTTCGATAGAATGAGTCAATGCATTTCTCTTTTTTTGTTTAAAACAATTTTATTTGAGGTTTTTTGTTTTTATTTTTATTTTTTTATTTATATAAGCAGATGACTCTTGACCAACATAATTCTACTCAAAGGCCCAGATAATTTTAGTTCAGAGGTAATCTCTGTTGTGACAATAGTGTAAACTGCATTATCAAACTCCTATTTTGATCTCAGTTTGGTTTCTTGACTTTTCATGTCAAATGAAGGAGCAGGAATTAATTGTGATTTCTAAAACTTCTGGTATCTCATGATTAATCTCTTGCGAGAAATGACTGTTTAAAATTCTACTCTATAATATAAACCCATAATCTTTCCTGCCTGTGCTAGCTCATCTGGGCTTACCTTTACTAAAAAGGCAGATTTTCCATGGTTATGATTACCAGATCAAACACAGGCATGAGACATACTTAAACTACCTGTGTTTACGTATTTATCTGAAATTGAGTGTTTATCTGAAATTGAAAGTTCCCTCTTCCCTAGATATAGGTACTAGTTTAGTTCAGAGCAAGTATAGACCCATGACATATCAATTCTGGAATTTTCCTGGAAAAATTAAGAAGGACAATCAATCTCTTTTTCTGCTGAACTTGCTTAAAGAATAGAACATAAGCTTGAAGTTTACAAGAAACTTCAAGCTTCTAATTAGATGTCTTTTATTTTTATTGTTAAATCTAGCAATTCTACTCATTGTGCTCCTACAAACACATGAAAAGCCTAGCACTTTCTCTGGTTTCATTTGAATTAAATGCTAAACATTCCTTAATTACAGACTTAGTTATACTATTATCCATGCCAGCTGTATTTATCTGACTATTGCTTTTACTTGCATGTATTGTGGTTTTAATCAAGCCTAACTGTGGAGCATTCCAGGAAATATATTTTTTAAAAAGTGAAAAAAAAAATTGGACGTTCTTTGACATTCGAGGAGTATTTAGTTTGAAAAAAATCTAAGGGCTAGAGATAAAGGAGAAACTTCATTCCATAATCAAATGTCTTAAATAAAAGAGTCAACAAATACGATCCATACTTATCCAGAATATACTGCTTGAATCATAGGGAAAGTTACAGTGTAGCATGCTAGACTTCATGTAAGTCTAACTAGAAAGAAAATTAATGTTGTAATCAGCATTTCCTATGGAATGAAATAGAATAGATTTCCGCTCATAAAAACTGCTGGTGTTTGAGAAAGGAAGATATCTGTTCAGAACATTATGAAAGGTACCCCTGCATTGTTGTTTTCTGCAGGTAGGTCATGAAATATAATTTTGGGAGGTCCATAGACTTTAAGAAAGAAGACAGATGGTGAAAAGTTCTGGAGGCATAGTAAGTGAGAATAGTTTCCAGAGAACCTGCTCAGAAGATTATATTGAAACACTGACAATGACAAACATGTCACAGCAAGATAGCAAGATGATTTTAAGAGAGAGGTGGAGTAATATTCAAATTTAAATTGTTTTTTGCTCTTTGCTGGGATGGGAATCCCCTCTATTATCTCAAAAGCATCTCTAAATGAGGTGCATGCCCAAGTGTTGTATTAAGAAAACTTTGGGTTTTCCAGAAACAGAAGCTCTGGTTATATGCAGAGTGAAATCTGAAGAAAGAGAGGACAGTCATAGCAACTTGAGAAAATGAGAGGGGGCCAAGAAGCTACCAGAGAAGGAAAATAAATCGGAATAAAGTTAGGGAAATTCAGGGTGCTCTGTAGAACCTCAGAGAGTTAAGATACTGCGGAAGATGGGGTCTCAAACATTTTTTTTTAATTTAAAAAGAGTTTTATCTGAGAAGCAAGAGTGCTTGGGGACAAACCTGTGACATGAGGATAAACATTTTTGTAGACTTTTCTTACGATGAGATAGGTTGCTTTATGTTACAGTGGAAGACATGATATTATTTATACTATGTGAAAAGACCATTGTAGAAGGCATCTTTGGATTGGATGGGAAAATAGATGAAGAAATTTTATTGTCACTTATGGTCCACATTTTTTAAATTAAATCTCTCATGACTTTCTAAGTAGGAACTCTTTCATGGTTTATGACACTGTGTTCAAATTCCCAGAGCATTTTCATATGGATTTTGAGCTTCCTGAGAAACTAAGAATTTTATTCTGTCTTAATATCACTTATGGCATGATATTAGAAATAATGTAGTGGAAAGTCACTGGCCTGCTTAATGATAAAGTACCAAAAAAAAAAAAAAAAAGACTACTTAACAACTCAATAATTGACAACAAAGGAAGAAAATGTAGACACAAAGCAAAACAAAGCAAAAAGGCAAGAAGACACTGTTCAATATTCAGTTTATTATAAGCTAAGCTTTATCTATAGAATTCAACAATTTTAAAATAAGCTAATATTTTCTTAGCCTATACTATGAGTATAGTAGAAGAAATAAAAATGATAGCAAGTTTATGACCACTCTTATGTTACAAATACTATGTCTGAAATATTCCTCTTCATTTCAGCTCCACTGAAAGATTAGAAAACTGTTACATCTTTTAACCAAAAGATACAACAGTGAATTGGTAAGTATAAGAATACTAAAATTTATAATGAAAAAACTATTAACCTCAGTTAAACATTTTTCACTTTTCATATTTCCTGTGTGTAGTTAGCATTTTTCAAATTATAATCACAGTGTGTACAATGGCTTATAGTGTTTTTCCCTGTTTCATTTTTTTAAAATTCTACAATTTAGAAATTCTTACAATTTTAATGATTACCTAATAGTCCATTGTGTGGGTGTAGTACTATAATTAAATAATTTAACAATTCCAAATTACTTCTAGTTCCCATAAATCTATAGAATTATTATGTGCCATTTAAAATAAAATCTAATGCAGTTGACAGGGGGATGGATGCAGCACACCGCCATGGCACATGTATACCTATGTAACAAAGCTGCACATTCTGCACATGTACCCCAGAACTTAAAGTATAATAATAATAAATAAAATAAAATAAAATCTAAAATTAAAAAGCACACAAAAATTATTATAAATTTTTGGCTTCTTGACAGGCAAATACACTGAAAAATAAGATGTTCATTTGATTATGGAAATGCTAGAAAGCTAGAATTCAACTTCTTTCTAATTGACTCTAGAAAGCTAGAAGTCAACTTTAAGTGTACCCCATTTAAGTGAGCTTCATAATATAGTTTTCTATAAGTTTCTCATTTCTGTGAGAGTCATCTGTGCTGCTAATACGTTTTAATATTAGCTTACCTTTTTCTGTTAATCGGAAGTTATCACTCTGCTTCTCATTCCCCTACCCCTTAATATTATTCATTAAGAATAGTTAGAAGAAATAATTATTCATGCTTCTATGTACAATTTGTTTATTTGAAAATAATTATGTCCTGGCAAATAAAGCCAGGCAACAGGCTTTGGAGGGAAGATGATTATAGAGACATTTTTATAGGTAGTGTTTATGACTGTGTGGCAAAGCAGACCATTTCAAATTTTAAATTTTCAAATTTCAAGTTTTTAAATTTCAAATTTTCCCAGAAAATTTGAATTGGAGATTGAGACAGAATCAGGAATTGTACACCAAAAAGTGGTTGCCAGAGTCATGAGCACTACACTTAGGGAACCCTAGTTTATTGGTGGAGGAAGATTGATAGGTGATTTTATAGATATATAGAAATTAAGTGATCCTGATGTCAAATAGCACATGATAGAAATTATGTTTCATTTCTGGTAGAAATAACAGGTGATTCTACTGATAAATGAATTATCCCTTTCAAAATTCTTCTCTTACTTTGTCAAGAATACAAAGGAATGGTTTATAGAAAATTGAAGTTTTTTTTTTCTAAATATATGCATGCATCTGTATTCACATTTTATGTAGGAGTGTGGTTCCTTTGAAGATATAATCCTTTATCATATACACATTAAGTTCTGGATGGGTGTTTATAATTCTATTTGTCTGTAGTGAAAAGTGAGGCTTTTAAAAAAGCTGTTACTAATGTTCCTATCACTGAAAGACCAAGCTGCTATTTTGCTTTAGATTGCAGTTTTTTTGGTTTTATTTTTACATATGACAGTTATTACTTTGGTAGTATATTCTTGAAGAAACTTTAGCGCACACATACATGAACATGCTTACTTGCACTGTGTTGTATAAACTATTATGTTTACTGGAAGAAAACACAAAAAGTCAAGAAGCATGTTGCATTGGATTTTTCATTAGGTGAGGAAGATGAGATACATCCTGGATGTTAGTCAAACGTGTTTGCACTCTCCCTGTTCCCACACTTCCCACAATCTTTTCTAGGTCTGAAACCTCTGACCCCCAACTATATACAGTGTCTGTATTAGTCAAGCGTTGTCAGAGAAACAGAATATGTATCCAATATAAATCTCCTCACATATAAACATAAACACAAGGAGATTTATTGTAGGAGTTGATAGATACTGGCTCATCAATTGTGATGATTACGGAGCCCCACCATCGACTTGCTGTCTGAACATGGAAGCCAGGTGAGACAATTCAGTTCGAGTCTAAATGTTTGAGAACCAAGAGTTTGATGCCTGATGGAAAAAAAAAAAAGTCCCAACTCAAATTCCAAGCAAATGTAATTTTTTTATGTACTTTTTTTTGCTCTACTTAGACCCTCAAAGGATTGCATGATATCCACTCACATTAATGAGGATGGATCTTCCTTATTCAGTCTATTGATTCAAGTATCAATCTTGCAGACACAACTAGCAACAATGTTATGCCACCTTGGGTATCCCTTAGCCCAATCAAGTTAATGCATAAAATTAACCATCACAGAACCTCTGACAGAGATCATTAACTATCTCCCAATATTTTTTGCCTCCTTGTTCTATGGGAATAGAATTATACAGTCAGTCTTATTTTGCAACCCACCAATAGGAATTTTGAATCTCATTTTTCTTCGTGTTATAATACACCTGGCATGTGGCACAAATTTAAAACTCTATACTTGCTACATCTTTATGTCCTTGAGTTACTATATTATTAAGTTGCCTAGTTTCTCCAGCACTTGACCCTCATCTTGGTGTCAATATCCTTTGTGAGACAGAGAGTTTTGACCTAGTAACCAGGACCTATTGACCTTTAGGGTCTGAAAATTTCTCTAGTTATCTGGATCTTCAAAAATAGTTTTGCTTTTGTTTGTTTGTTTGTTTGTTTGTTTGTTTGTTTTTTGTCTTGCTATGCATACCTAGCTTCTCTGTAGCTTGGTATTGAAGATTTTATCTGCCCAAACAACCACATGAATCTACCACCACATCCTCAGTGTTGCCTGTACTTCCACAGCTGGGTCACAGGACCAAATCACTGTGTATCTGCTTCATGATAAGGAACTTAACAGACAATAGAAACAATCAAAGTCCAGGATAGGAAAAGCTGTAACATTTAGAAGTTCTAATGATATCAGAAAACGAAACCCCTCATAGAACCTATTTTCCACTCACCTTTCTTTTTGTTTTTTTTTAGGGGAGATCTATCTCAAAACAACACTTTAGGGAGAAGCCTGTACATAAAATGTATCAAGAGAATCTGATTAAATCAAGGTGAAATCTACAAAACTGTTTTAACTTCTATCTGATAACATTGAGGCTTCAGAGCAGTAAAAAATGACTTTAAAACACATCAGAGGCCGGGCGCGGTGGCTCAAGCCTGTAATCCCAGCACTTTGGGAGGCCGAGGCGGGTGGATCACGAGGTCAAAAGATCCAGACCATCCTGGTCAACATGTTGAAACCCCGTCTCTACTAAAAAAAACTAGCTGGGCGTGGTGGCGCGTGCCTGTAATCCCAGCTACTTAGGAGGCTGAGGCAGGAGAATTGCCTGAACCCAGGAGGCGGAGGTTGCGGTGAGCCGAGATCGCGCCATTGCACTCCAGCCTGGGTAACAAGAGCGAAACTCCGTCTCAAAAAAAAAAAAAAAAAAAAAACCACACACCAGAGACAGACCTGGATGGTGAAACCTGGGTTTATAGACTTTCTTTCCTGAACTCCTACTCACCACCATCTCATGGCTAACTCCATAGGCAATGCATATTCCTAGATGGAAATCCCAAAGTTCATTTGACATATGAGGTTAAGTTAAAAGCAGTTAAATGTTTACTTATCGTATTTGAGAGATAGACTTTGCTTTTTTTCTGGTGCTTAACCTGATGGGTGAAAAATGTTCCCTTCCCAACCTTTTTCTTGTGATTAGAGTAAGTATATTCTTATGATGGTACTCATGCTAATATGAAACAGAACTCTTGAGGAAAGTTTATTCCTAGACGGATGTCAGAGCATTTGTATCCCTCTAGTTTGGTGGTCTTCATTAACAACCTCTAATGAAAGAAATTTTGGTGGGATGCCTTTTAAGTTAGCCAAGTATTAAATAGCATTCATATAACATACTGGCAAATTTAAAACATTAATGTTTATGACTGAAAATAAAACCCAGTAATTCTCAATGGATTAGAAAATATTAGAAACTGTATTCCAAAGAAGTTGTATAATTATGCTGATCGCATTTTGTATTCTCATAATTTTATTGACTTATAAATTATTCCACGTATTTTGCCCAATAAAATTATTTAATTGGTAAAAGAAATTGCAGTTTGGGTAAAGATACAATTTAGCTCACTTTATGCATCTTGGCACTTCATTCCTTTGCAAAATTTATAAATTACAATGAATGAGGTCATATAAGTGGCAGTGGAAAATAAAATGCATCAATATATATGCATTTTTAATAGAATTCAGCATATTTCAAGAGCACAAAAGAATGGTGAAACAGAGCCGTTTTGTAAACATTGAAAAACAATGTTTAAGAAGCTTTATTTCTAAAGAAATGTTGCCCTCTGTTCTCTAATTCCATACTAAATCTTTTCTTGCATTTGATTTGGAATTTACATTCTAATAAGAAGATTGCTTTGTTTTCAGGAATACTAAAACAAACAAAAAACTCAAGGTAATGTTATTTATTTAAAACACAGTGTCATAGAGATAAATTGTCAGTAAGAAATAGCTAGATAGAAAGATGGACGAGACAGATAGATATACATAACCTTACGTAGTTATCATACAATCCATCTGAGAAAGCACTGATTTTTTCCTCTTTCATTACCCTTGTGTTCCCAAATCTAGCATTTTGTGCTCTCGTTACATTAAACATCAAGTTTCAGGAACATTTTACGCTGTTTTTCATTTTCCAGTCTTTGCTTCTCCTCCTTCCTTGTGACTGCAGTTGTCTTTCCTTCTTACTTGCCTAATCAACTGTGAGGTCAGACATTATTATGTCCTGTCAGAAGCATTCCCTGATCTGCCTTCCAGGAATTTATTTTCTCCCTGTACTATTTCCAGATTTTAAATTATTTTCTCATATCAGACCTTAGTTGATAGTCTTAAGTATTCTGAAGTCTCAGACAATCTGAAGTACACCAAATTTGGCAACCTGCTAGAGAAAATAAAGAATGATGAGGTCAAGAGATCGAGACCACCTTGGCCAACATGGTGAAACCTCGTCTCTACTAAAAATACAAAAATTAGCTGGGTGTGGTGGCACACGCCTGTAATCACAGCACTTTGGGAGGCTGAGGCACGTGGATCACGCGGTCAGGAGATCAAGACCATCCTGGCCAACATAGTGAAACCCCGTCTCTATTAAAATACAAAAATTAGCTGGGTATGGTGGTGCATGTCTGTTGTCCCAGCTACTCGGGAGGCTGAGGCAGGAGAATTGCTTGAACCTGGGAGGCAGAGGTTGCAGTGAGCCGAGATTGCACCACTGCACTCCAGCCTGGTGCCTGGAGACAGAGCAAGACTCTGTCTCAAAAAAAAAAAAAAAAAAAAAAAAAAAAAAAAAAAAAAAAAAGAAAGAAAGAAAGAAAGAAAAAAGAAGAATAGGATCAGGAAAAATTATTCCTGAATCAAATCTTTCTAACTGGTCGAAATGATGATGGTTATTTTTATTTTCTCAACATGCCTCAAATATATTGTCACCCTCCCATTTAGCAAAGGTCTTTGTCTCATATGTCCTAGGAAAATCCAATGCCATCAAACAGGAAACATGCATTTTGCCACATTTTTGTTCTTTCTGTCCCTCTAGGTGCCATAATTGTTGAATCACAGAGCAAGTTCATAGTTAATTTGGCTAATTACTGACAGATAGCTCTTTAGAAGAACTGTACTAAGCTACAGTCAACTAGTGCAGAGCGCAATAGCTCCTGTTTATTATACTTTTCTTAGCAGTTAGCTAATCTAATTTTTACTTTATACCAATCAGATGTGCAAAGCTAGCTTTCTTTTTTTTTAATTTTTTCACTTGCATTTTAGGTTTTGGGGTACATGTGAAGAACATGCAAGATTGTTACATAGGTACACACATGGCAGTGTGATTTGCTGCCTTCCTCCCCCTCACCTATATCTGGCATTTCTCCTCATGCTATCTCTCCCCACCTCCCCAACCCCCGTCCCTCCCCCATTTCCCCCCAACAGACCCCTGTGTGTAGTGCTCCCCTCCCTGTGTCCATGTGTTCTCATTGTTCAACACTCACCTATGAGTGAGAACATGCAGTGCTTGATTTTCTGCTCTTGTGTCAGTTGCTGAGAATGATGGTTTCCAGGTTCATCCATGTCCCTACAAAGGACACAAACTCATCTTTTTTGATGGCTGAGTAATATTCCATGGTGTATATGTACCACATTTTCCCTGTCCAGTCTATCACCGATGGGCAATTGGTTTGGTTCCAGGTCTTTGCTATTGTAAACAGTGGTGCAATTAACATTCGTGTGCATGTGTACTTACAGTAGAACAATTTATAATCCTTTGGCTATATACCCAGTAATGGGATTGCTGGGTCAAATGGGATTTCTACTTTTCGGTCATTGAGGAATCGCCACACTGTCTTCCACAATTGTTAAACTAATTTACACTCCCACCAACAGTGTAACAGTGTTCCTATTTCTCCAAATCCTCTCCAGCATCTGTTGTCTCCAGGTTTTTTAATGATTGCCATTCTAACTGGCGTAAGATGGTATCTCAATGTATTTTTGATTTGCATTTCTCTAATGACCAGTGATGATGAGCATTTTTTCATATGTTCGTTGGCCTCCTGTATGTCTTCTTTTGTAAAGTGTCTGTTCATGTCCTTTGCCCACTTTTGAATGGGCTTGTTTGTTTTTTTCTTGTAGATCTGCTTTAGTTCTTTGTAAATTCTGGTTATCAGCCCTTTGTCAGATGGGTAGGCTGCAAAAATTTTTTCCCATTCTGTTGGTTACCAGTTCACTCTAATGACTGTTTATTTTGCTGTACAGAAGCTGTGGAGTTTTATTAGGCCCCATTTGTCTATTTTGGCTTTTGTTGCCAATGCTTTTGGTGTTCCCAAATTATTTTATGAGACAAACATCATCCTGATACCAAAACTCAGCAGAGACTCAACAAGAATAGAAAACTTCAGGCCAATATCCATGATGAACATAAATGCAAATATCTTCAATAAAATCCCAGCAAGCTGACTGCAACAGCACATCAAAAAGCTTATCCACCATGATCAAGTGGGATTCATCCCAGGGATGCAAGGCTGGTTCAATATCTGAAAGTCAATAAATGTAATTCACCACATAAACAGAACCGAAGACAAAAACCACATGATTGTCTCAATTGATGCAGAGAAGGCCTTTGACAAAATTCAACAGCCCTTTATGCTAAAAACCCTCAATAAACTAGGTATTGATGGAACCTATCTCAAAATAGTAAAAGATATTTATGACAAACCTACAGCCAATATTATACTGAATGGGCAAAAACTGGAAGCATTCCCTTTGAAATCTGGCACTAGACAAGGATGCCCTCTCTCACCACTCCTATTCAATATAGTAGTGGAAGTTCTAGCCAGAGCAATCAGGCAAGAAAAAGAAATAAAGAGTATTCAAATAGGAAAGGAGAAAATCAAATTGTCCCTATTTGTAGATGACATGATTGTATATCTGGAAGACCCCATTGTCTCAGCCCAAAATCTCCTGAAACTGATAAACAACTTCAGCAAAGTCTCAGGATACAAAATCAACATGCAAAAATCGCAAGCATTCCTATACACCAGTAACAGACTTAAAGAGAGTCAAATCAAGAACGAACTGCCATTCACAATAGCTACAAAGAGAATAAAATAGCTAGGAATACAACTAACAAGGAACGTAAAGGACCTCTTCAAGGAGAAATACAAGCCAATGCTCAACGAAATAAGAGAGGACACAAACAGATGGAGAAACATTCCATGTTCATGGTTAGGAAGAATCAACATCGTGAAAATGGCCATACTGCCCAAAGTAATTTACATATTCAACACTATTCCCATCAAGCTACCAATGACCTTCTTCACAGAACTGGAATAAAACACCTTAAACTTCATATGGAACCAAAAGAGAGCCCTCATAGCCAAGCCAATTCTAAGCAAAAAGAACAAAGCAAGAGGCATCACACTACCAGACTTCAAACTATACTATAAGGCTACAGTAATCAAAACAGCATGGTACTGGTACCAAAACAGAGATATAGACCAATGGAACAGAACAGAGGCCTTGGAGGAAACACAACATATCTACAACCACCGGATCTTTGACAAACCTGAAAAAAACAAGCAATGGGGAAAGGATTCCCTGTTTAATAAATGGTGTTGGAAAAACTGGCTAGCCATGTGCAGAAAGCAGAAACTGGACCCCTTCCTGACACGTTACACTAAAAACTAGCTTTCATTGTTGGTTTTCATTTGAACTTTTCTGATCACTAATGAGTTTGACATTTCTTATCCTCTTATCCATTCAGTTTTCACCTTCTAAGAAATGAGAATATGTACTGTTTTTCTTTACTTTTTTCTTTATTTCTAAACAACAACAACTGAAATACCTGTGCAGAATGTACAGGTTTGTTACATAGGTATATGTGTGTCAGAGTGGTTTGCTGCACCTATTGATCCATTCTGTAATTCCCTCCCCTCAACTCCCACTTCCCAACAGGCCCTGGTGT
The DNA here is from genome assembly GCF_048565385.1 of Saimiri boliviensis. Taxonomy (NCBI): domain Eukaryota; kingdom Metazoa; phylum Chordata; class Mammalia; order Primates; family Cebidae; genus Saimiri; species Saimiri boliviensis. Next base: position 17,358,009 of record NC_133450.1, on the reverse strand, counting down.
GTGTTGTTCCCCTCTCTGTGTCCATGTGTTCTCAATGTTCAACTCCCACTTATGAATAAGAACATGCAGTGTTTGGTTTTCTGTTCTTGTGTTAGTTTGCTGAGGATGATGGCTTCCAGCTTCATCCATGTCCCTGCAAAGGACATGATCTCATTCCTTTTTTTTGGCTACATAGTATTCCATGTGTATATATGCCATATTTTCTTTATCCAGTCTATCATTGATGGGCATTTGGTTTGGTTCCACATTTTTGCTCTTGTAAATAGTGCTGCAATAAAAATATGTGTGCATGTGTCTTTATAGTAGAATAATTTACATTCCTTTGGGTATATACCCAGTAATGGTATTGCTGGGTCAAATGATATTTCTGCTTCTAGATCCTTGGGGAATCGCCATACTGTCTCTCACAATTGTTGAACTGATTTACATTTTCACTACCAGTGTAAAAGCATTTTTACTTCTCCACAGTCTCGCCAGCATCTATTGTTTCCTGAATCTCTGATAATTCCCATTCTGGCTGGCCTGAGGTGGTATTTCATTGTGGTTGGTCACACAACCTTCTTTTGAGAAGTATCTGCTCACATCCTTTTCCCACTCTTTGATGGGGTTATATTTTTCTTATATATCTGTTTAACGTCCTTGTAAATTCTGAGTATTAGATCTTTGTCAGATGGGTAGATTGCAAAATTTTTCTCCCATTGTGTAAGTTGCCTGTTCTCTCTGACGATAGGTTCTTTTGCTGTGCAGAAGCACTTTAGTCCAATTAGATCCCATTTTGTCAATTTTGGCATTTGTTACCATTTCTTTTGGCATTTTGGTCATGAAGTCTTTGTCCATGCCTATATCCTGACTGGCATTGCCTCGGTTTTCTTCTACAGTTTTTATGGTTTTGGGTTTTACATTTAAGCCTTTAATCCATCTTGAGTTAATTATCATATATGTGTAAGGAAGGGGTCCAGTTTTCTGCATATGGCTATCCAGCTTTTCCAGCACCATTTACTGAATAGGAGACTCTTTCCTCATTGCTTGTTTTTGTCAAGTTTGTCGAAGATCAATGGTTTTAGATTTGTGGTGTTATGTCTTAGGTCTGTTTTGCTTCATTGGTCATATTGGTTTGGTAACAGTACCATGCTGTTTTGGTTACTATAGCCTTGTAGTATAGTTTGAAGACAGGTAGCATAACACCTTCAGCTTAGTTCTTTTTGCTTAGGATTGTGTTGGTTATACAGGGTCTTCTATGATTCCATATGAAATTTAAAATAGTTTTTTTCTAGTTCTGTGAAGAATATCAATGGTAGTTTGATGGGAATAGCAGTGAATATATAAATTACTTTGGACAGTATGGCCATTTTCATAATACTGATTCTTCCTGCCCATGAGGTTGGAATGTTTTTCTATTTGTTTGTGATATCTTTTATTTTCTGGATCAATGGTTTGCAGTTCTCCTTGAAGAGTCCTTCACATCCCTTGTAAGCTGTATTTCTAGGTATTTTAGTCACTTTGTCATGATTGTGCCTTTGCTCCTCTGTTGCCTTCTGCCAGGATTGTGAGGCCTTCTCAGCCATGTGAACATATATGTGCATTAACATTTCTTTCTTTATAAATTACTCAGTCTCAGGTATTTCTTCATATCAGCATGAAAATGGACTAGTACATTTTCTAGTACACTAGTACTACGTGCCTATTTTTATACAAGTTACATGCTGTTTTGGTGATTATAACCTTATAATATAGTTTGAAGTCAGATAATGCAACACCTCCAGATTTGTTCTTTTTCTTAGTCTTTCTTTTTTTGCAGCTATTGTAAACTGGATTAAGTTCTTGATTTGATTCTCAGCTTAATACTTGATTCTTGCTGTTGGTGTATAGCAGTGCTTTTAACTTGTGTTCGTTGATTTGGTAACCTGAAACTTTACTGAGTTTATTTATCAGATATAGGAGCTTTGGGGATGCATCTTCAGGGTTTTCTAGGTTTATGATCATATCATCAGTGAACAGCAACAGTTTGACTTCCTCTTTACTGATTTACATGCACTTTATTACTTTTCTTGTCTGATTGCTCTGGTGAGTACATTCCAGTACTATATTTAATAGAAGTAGTTAAAGTGGGCGTTGTTGTCTTGTTCCAATTTTCACAGGGAACGTTTTCAACTTTTCCTTGTTCAGTAAGTTTGTCGTACGTTTGTCATAGATGAATTTTATTACTTTAAGTTGTGTCCTTTCTAGGCCAATTTTGCTAAGGATTTTAATCATAAATAAATGTTCCATTTTTTCAAATGACTCTTCTGTGCCTATTGAGATGAACATGGGATTTTTACTTTTTAATTCTGCTTATGTTGTGCATGATTTTTCAGCATTCGTTTGTGTGAAAAATACTTTATATTTTCTTCATTTATAGATCTTAGTTTTGCTGGATACAAAATTATTGGCTGATAATTGTTTTGTTTAAGGAGGCTAAAGGTAGGACCCCAATCACTTCTAGCTTGCAGGTTTCTGCTGAGAAACCTGTTATTAACCTGATAGGATTTTCCTTTATGGGTTACCTGAAGCTTTTGACTCACGGCTCTAAAGGTGATGTTTCCTTTGTTTTGGCTTTAAATAACCTAATGACTATGTGCCTAGGCAATCATCTTTTTGCAATGAATTTCTCAGGTGCTCTTTGAGCTTCTTGTATTTGGATGTCTAGAGCTCTAGCAAAGCCAGGAAAGTTTTCCTTGATTATTCCCTCAAACAAGTTTTTCAAACTTTTAGATGTTTCTTCTTCCTTGGGAGCATCAATTATTCTTAGATTTGGTCTTTTAAAATAACCTAAACTTCTTGAGGCTTTGTTTATTCTTTTGATTCTTTTTTCATTGTCTTTGTTGGATTGGGTTAACTCAAAAACCTTGTCTTCAAGCTCGGAAATTCTTCTACTTGTTTGATTCTATTGTTGAAACTTTTCAGTGTATTTTACATTTCTCTCAGTGTGTCTTTTATTTCCAGAAGTTGTGATTGTTTTTTATTTATGCCATCTGTTTCTTTGGAGGTTCATTTGCCCATATCTTGCATTAGTTTTTATTTTATTTTTTAAATTTTTTATGGTGCATTTTATGTCTGTTCTGTGCCTCCTTGAGTAGCTTAATAACCAACCTTCTGAATTCTTTTTTTCTGGAAATTCAGTGATTAATTCTTGGTTTGAATCCATTGCTGGTGAGCTAGTGGGATCTTTTGGGTAGGGCGAGCTTTGCTTTGTCATATTACCAGAATTGTTTTTCTGGTTTCTTCTCATTTAGGTAAAGTATGTCAAAGGAAAGATCTGGGGTTCAAGGGCTGTTGTTCAGATTCTTTTGTCCCATGAGATTATCCCTTGATATGGTGCTTGCCCATTTCCCTAGAAATGGGGCTTCCTGAGAGCCAAACTACAGTGATTGTTTTTGTTCTTCTGAGTCTAGCCACCCAACAGAGCTACCAGGCTCAGTCCTGTAATGTGATTCATCTTTAGATCTCTCAGCTGTGGATACCAGTGCACTTTTTCCAGTAAAAGTGATGAAGGAGTGAAGCAGACTCTGTGGGAACCCTTGGTTGCAGTTCTTTTAGTGCACTTGTTTTCTCAAATGCTGGTTGTGCTAGCCTTTAAGCTGTCACATAAACAGATGCAAGACCCAGGTTAGCCAGGACATTACAGGCAGTAGAATTAGCTGTTGTTTTCTCCTTTCTTGGAGCAGAGTTGAGTTGTTCTTTTATGAGTTGCTGTAATGACTTGAGTTGGTTGGCCTCTAACCAGGAGGTGGTACTTTCAAGAGAGCATCAGCTCCAGTACTATGGGGGATACAAGCTTGCCAAGGCTTCTGGATAAGTATTCTGATTTTTCAGGCCATGTTGTAGGGTGTATAGAGGTCTCAAGAGATTATGTCTTTTGACTTCAGCTACCAGGGCAAGTAGAGAAAGACCATCAGGTGCAGATAGGGTTAGATAGGTCTAAGCTCAGACTCTTCTGGGTCAGGGCTTGCTGTGGCTGCTGTGGGGATAGGCCTGTGGTTCTCAGGCCAATGAAGTTATGTTTCCAGGGGGATTATGGCTATCTCTTCTGTGTCATACAAGTTTCCAGGGAAGTGGGGAAAAACTAGCAGTGACAGACCTCACCCAGTTTCCATGCAACCAGCAAAGCTAGTCTCACTCCCATGGTGCCCCACAAACAGCACCACGCTTACATACAGGCAGTGAAGAGGGCTGAGGTCTTGCCCCAGGCTACAAGTCTTCCTTCTGAGAAATCAAGTAGGGCTTTCAGGCCCCACCCCTCCCCACCTGCCACAGCTTCTGTGCTCATATCAGCACTTCCCATTCGCCCCTCCCCACCTTAAATTCTGCCCAGGGAAATTCATGCTTGGTGGAAATTATTACAAGGTTCAGTTGAAAGCTGAAATTTTATTTCACCAAATGGTTCTTCTCCAATTAGACTGGCAGCCCTCCCTAAGGACCTCTGTGAGATAAAATCAGAAATGGCTTCCCTGGGCTCCTCTGGGGACCGGGTATGCCTACAGGACTTTTCTTGCTACTGCTTTTACTGTTATATTTTGTTCTATTCTCTAAATTTATTTCAGTTTTAGGGAAGATTAAATCCTTTTCCTTTGATCTGAACTTCCAGATTCCCCAGTGAAGATGCATATTTAGAGGCAGACTTTCCCCCTTTGATGCTTTGGACACACAGTTTTTTGGCTGTCTCACAGAATTTGCAGCAGCAAGCTACTTGCAAAGGTTCTGTGAATTCTTTAGGTTTTCCTGCTATGTTCCGGCAGTAGTTCCTGGAACAAAAGTTAAGGATGTGAGTCTCTACAGGGCTATCCTGTCTGTCCATGTGGGAGCTACAAGTTAGTCCTGACTTCTATATGCCATTTTTCTTCCAGACCTGTAAAAAAAATTTTTATTTTTAATATTTAATAGTTTATTTAAATTCATATATATTTTCTGTTGATCAATTATGTTTATATATAATTAGAACTATAACAAACCATTTTAATTTTTTAGCAGTTAATTCAAAATAATGTTTTAAATAAATTTGAGATGAATAAAAACTTTTAAAACATAATATATAACACTAAGATAAAAAGTATGAAGGACATTTCTGATTGCAAAACAGAAAAGGGAAAATTTTAAACTTCTGACTTTTATAGAAGAACTTGTTCACTTACTTTAAATAAAAATTGTACGTATTAAGGTGTACAATGTGATATTTATATCTTTTATTCTGTTCAAATTCTGCCCTTTGTTTGCTTTTAGTCAGGAATGAAGAATATTTTTGTTTACTTGGTTTTTATCTTCATATAATCGACCATATTTTCAACACTATCCGTTAATAGTCTTTCTTTTTTGTGTGAGTCTATTTTTATCATACAAAACTTCTTGTATATATTATATATGTGTATATATTATATATACTCATATATATGTACATAAGAATATGTATGTATTCATGTGTGTATAAATATTAGCCATTTATATATTCTATTTGTTTATTGCTTAATTATTTTCAAACCACAAAAGTTGTGTGTGTTCCCTTTTTTCCCCGTTTTTTTAGAGACAGAGTCTTGTTATGTTTACTAGGCTAGTCTTGAACTCTTGGCTTCAAACAGTCTTCCCACCTTGATCTCTCGAAATGCTGGGATTACAGGCATGAGTCATCATGCCCAGCCATTGTATGTAATTTTTAACATCATTGACATATGTCAATATCTGCCAGGGCAAGCTCCGTTTATGTCTTTTCTTGCGAGTTTATTCCATTATTTGTTGATTTTTATTACTAATTTACATTTTAGTATAATTACATCTATTAATGAAATTTTCAACTGATATTTTGGTTGAATCAGTTTATATTTATACAATAGTTTGGGGAGAATTGGCCTCTTTTTTGAGTTTTCCTACCTATGAGCAAGCAGTTTCTTTCCATTTGTTCATTTACTTTGCCCTTTATTTGGGACTTAAAGTTTTTCTCTATAGAGATAGATGCATACTTAGTTACTTACTACTTTCATTGGTTTGTACTTATAGTAAATGCCATCTTGTTTGTGTATTTCTTCATTGCTGTTGGATGATGTCACTACTGACACTGGAGTAATCAGGATAGTCATGTTGGCTGGAAAACATGATAAAGTCGGAAAGCGATAGGAAAGTTAAGTGATCATGAAAGACATTTTTAAAGGGCTGGAGCATGGAATCTACTAGTTGATCAAACCTATGGAATACTCAGTTTTTCAAGAGTCCACTGAGATGCCAGATCTACTACAAAATCCAATCTTAAAATACATTATGGGTTGAATCAGGAAATAGAGGATAAAAACAAAAGCAGGGGCAAAGACTGCCATCAAACCGCAGCTAACCGTGTGTATGGACAGCTAAACTCTACATTTAGCAAATGAATATAGGGTGGGAAAAAATTCTTGGTAAAGACATTTAGCAAATAAAATAAGTTAAAAAATGAAGCATTTAGACTGCAATTCTGAGAATATGTGGATTTTTGTTTTCTGTCTGTGCCTTCTGTGCAATGTGTTATTCACTGTGTATCTTGCTATAAAACAAATGAGCATAATGAAGACGGCTGGATCAGTCCTAAGGGAAACAGATCAGTCAGTGATCTCGCTGATTCCATTCCGTGATTCATGTGCTAGATTTGCTCAAACTACCCCTCACTGGAGACCCGGTTCATCAGATTAGGCAGGTGAGAGTAAATAAAATTTGAAGGAATATTTTAACACAAATGATAAATCAGGGGAACAAAGAAGATATTAACCATATCGCTTGTTTTAAAATTGGGTGTTCAATCAGCCCTAGAAATCCAGTGTGACATTTTAAGGAAGCTCGTCTCTAAAACTTTTCCTTCAGAAGCAGTTCATCAACGTCTTCAAGTCTGGAAAGCAATATTGTCTTCTGATAGCTGAGAATTAGTTTAGAAAATTTCATTTTTCCCTACCTCACAGTCTAACTGGTGTGACTAAAAGGTCTCTGAAATTACTCAGAATTATTGTGGCATTACTTAATAACTCTAAAGGATTTTAACCCTGAAAATCAGTCACAAATCTCTAAACAAATAGCAGTTATTATTGAAATTTTTGGATAGGTTTATTGTGCCATTAGTGGTATTTCTGAGTCACCTAGTAATGACACAGAAAGTTTTAAAAATTAAAAACACATAATCAGTTAGAAATAGCTTATTCAGAGTGAATTTGGCCCTCACAAGTTCAGTGGAAAAAGAGTTTCTTCAGAAGAGCCCTGTCAGCACAACATTGATCTAATTTTAAGAGTCAGTCTTTCCTTACCACTAATTTGAGTTTAATAAATCCATCTGGCTGGGCTATTTCTGATGAAAAGATAGGTTGTGAGATAATAAATTGGGTGTGCATGCGTGTTTCTGTGTGTGTGTATTCATGCGCATGTGCTTGATATCAATTTTGTAGGTTAAAAAAGTCATCAATTTCACATGGTACAATTTCATAAATATGTATTTATATTAGAATATGTATAAAATATAATATTCTGTGTGCTATTGTGTGAGATTTATTAATGTATTGTGACAAACAATATTTTGTGTTTTCACAAAATATAACGTTTGACACATATACACTATTTCATAATTTACCCTCCTCATGTTTAGCAAATTTCTTCATTGCTTTTACTGTGACAATAGCTTTCTCAGAAAGGAAAACTAAAACCATTACTCAAATTATTTGATTTAACCATAATAAAAATATATTGCATTTTTGAGAAAAAGATATGAAGTTGGTAACATTCACGAATATTTTTCCTACAGGAAGGAGTCTCTTCTTTCAATTTTTTTTATTCTATGGAAACTAAAGAGTGACAATTTTTGTAGGATTTATTGACATCAAGTATTGACTAATATATGAGGAGAGTCTGAGAAAGGCCACCTATTTTTAAGCAAAGTATGAGTAGCTGAATTTGTTAGTCATTTTCTTCCTTTTTCTTCTTACAGAATAACTGTGACTGGTAGGTGCAAAGCAACCAGTTGAAAACCACTTTCTGTGTGGTACACATGACTTAAATCTCTGTTGACTTTGCTAGATTTTGTCTACTGCACTCTCCAACCAAGAGTAGTCTAGAGACAATTGAACTAAAGAGACACAGCACATTTTTAAAGTTTATTGTTGCAATCAAATAAACCTTATAGAATTTCAGTTCATGCAGTACTTAATACTTTTCTTCAGCTTTATAGCCTATATTATGATTAGATATAAAGGTAAATAATAAGCACAAATATCAAAAGATATTATCATGTCATAGCCAGCCCATACAGATCCGTGTTTTTATTTTGTTAGCTCTATATTCTACACAAGTTAATTTAGCAAACTCTTTGAGATTCCACAATGTACCAAAGTAGACACAGATCCTAATGTATATGGTACAAATTGTACGAATTGATTGTTATCCATGTGTCACTGATTCTGTATCATGAGCCCTATATATGTAGCCTTTATTTGATACTACTTATATATGTTTACCTAGTATTACTTAAGCTTCTGGAACAAAGATTTCAAACTCATTTCTCTCTTTCCTGAGCATACAGCCAAATGGCTTCCTGATCTTTTTTTTCTGGAGAAGTGAGAATTTGTGACTGAGTTCTTGGTAATGGAAATGATGGATGCTACTCAAAAAAAAAAAAAAAAAAAAAAAAAAAAAAAAAAAAAAAAATCTTTCCAACTTGGATACAGAGAAATATGCAAAGAATTCTAAAGCACTAGAAGATAAAAAATCTTGGGTTCCTGTATACTCAATAGAATCTTGTCACCCCAGCCAGCTCTATTGTGTTATGACTTGGATGAGAAATAAACTTTTATTTTCTCAAACTATTAATATTTAGAGAATGTTTGTTGAATAGTTAGCCTAATTTAACTAACACAACTTTTGTGATGAAGGTTCCTGTTTCTTTAAACATGTATTCCCACACAATTCTGATATTCCCCTTTTGGAGATAGAGATAAACTCACAAATGGAAATATTTACAAGAAATTTGGAGTTTCCCATTGTGTTAACTCCTTGAAGTAACATAAAGCTGAAGTGTGTGAAGAAGATAGAGGCCTATCTTATTATTGCCTTAAAATTCCTGTGCAATTGCAACTGAGTTTTGTTGTGAAAATAATTAATAACATTAAATATTTTTCTATTGTGAGGAGAAAATGAATTTCCATATCAGGAGAAACGGGGTACATGAATGCTTGGTGGAGTGTGACTAGAGAATGAGAGAAGCAAAGAAGAGATGAGAAACTGAAGGGGAGTTTCCTTGATTTCAGAATTGCAACATACTGTGATAGCTCTTCATAAATATTGGAAAAGGGCATGCATTTATCCACATAACTCCAGAGAGCATAACAAAGATTCATAGATGTATTTTGTAGAGGGAGATTCTCATTTAATCCTAGAAGAAACTATTGCTAATTATAGCTATCTCAGTGAATTTTTCTCCAGAAATTCTGTATGCCCCAATGTCAGGTAAACCTCCCTGGTTCATCTCTTGTCCTTGTTAATGTACTTTCATTTCCCCTGCTATGACCATTATTGTGCTACATGTACCACAGGGGTCAAGCCTCCTTCTTTTCCTGTGTTCTTCACTGTGCTGTAATGTCCGACGGGTCATTGACATCTCACTCAGACACCACGTCCTCCATGCCTCTTTCTGAACTCTTACTCAACAATGTCTCAGCTTTTGTGATAATTATTTTCTTTGTGTAAATATAATTTCCCTAAGATATTCACAGCTAGAACATGTCTTTATTTTAGAATTCCCTATATGTATTTTGTGTTTTGTTACTCACAAAACAGTTGAATAAATCAATTAATTTATGTCTTTGGAGATACTGCAGACTGGATGCCTCTGAGACACGTAACAATTCTAAAGTTTCTTCATTCTAAGTTGGTGAATAAAAATTTAATCAAGTCTCTTTTATTGGGTGGTTGATAAACTGAAGAAGATTTTGAAAGACATTGTATGCTTCTAGGAGCCTAGAAAACTCAATAACCTGTTTTAGGTTATCACTTTTTTTTTGCCTAGCTGGAGGCATTTATTTTCTCTTCCACTGCTGTATCATGTGTGTTGTTTTATTTTTCTTACCACCTGACCATAACATTTGAATTTTTCCTGCTTATCAATAACGTCGCCTCCATATTATTCCTTTCAATGTCCATCCAAATTTTATACATCAAAATGTCAGTATTTTATCCCCATAAATCAACTAGTTCTCTCTTGCTTATCTCCCTCTCTCTCTCTGTGTGTGTGTGTGTGTGTGTGTGTGTGTGTATACACACACATAAAAACATATATATGTGCATACACATACATGTATATACACATACACACACATATGCATATATGTATATACTTGAACATATATTCCTGTGTGTATTACATATGTAAAAGCATAAATACATTATTTTGTCATATGTATAACATTTACATCATTAAATATGATAAACATGTTATATCATATGTAAAATATATAAAGTCAAAACTAATGTATATTTAATAGATCATGGTCTATATCTTTCATATAATATACATCATGTATTATTGCATATATGCCCTCCATATATTTCAGAGATATGAACACTGTTTTCCAGTACATATTAGTTGCATGATGAACAGAATATTAATTAAATCCTCTATGTCTCAATTCACTTATCCGTTAAAGAGAAAACATTATAGCATTTATCTCATAGAGTTGGTAAGAGTTTATACTTGTCACTTGCTGATAAAGGTTTCTTGCTCATAGCAGATCTGAAATAAATTGTAGTTCCTTGTTAGTATCAAAATTATGAGTAGTTTATAGCAATGTGTAATGCCTTCTAGATAACTGATGCTTACAAATATTTGTAGAATGGAGGTAGACTATGCCTTTGACTATTTACAACTTTACTGAAAACAAAGTATACCTCAGATTTTGTGGCTAAGGGTTCTATGAGTATCGCCACACTTCTAGGTGATGCACCAAATTGATCTAGAACTTAACTCCCAAGTAAGTCAATCTCAGTAAGCAAAACTCTTTCTACATTGAGCAGGGGTCTCATTCCAAAGCTAAATAATGGTTATTCCCAGTATTTCTCAATAAATGCAGGATGAATCAAAATACAGACCCCTTTTAAAAATGTGTATTTAAGTCCTATAAGATTGACACCCAATAAAGCAGCTTACAAATAATAACAATGCTCTATCACAGAAAGTAATGAACCATATGCAATGCACTCATTACCTGCTTGAATGTGGCTGCCTGTTGTAATTTCTTGTCCCTTGCCTTGTCTCTCAAACCGGCATATAGCACTACCAGTCTCTGGGGCAGGTAACTTTGTGGAATTCATTAATTGCCTCCCCCAAACAGTCTTGTTCATCCTCCCACTAAACTGTGAGCAAATGACATGTGACTGAAAGACCTTCCACAGAGCTCCTCTGCTCTTTCTCAGCCTGGCACACATAACAAAGGTTTATGGTACACATATGAGATTGTTTATTGAGTGTTATAAGCAGAACATTTTCAGCGTAACCTGATAGGGAAACTAATATGGTAGATATATTTTGGCTTGATGTGGTTACCAAGTCATGTGTGTTATCAGGAAAATAATTCTGTTATTTGCCTGTAAAGAATGAAAAGATACATATATATATATTTTTAGTTCTCTTTAGTGAGTTTGTAAAGTAGTATGTGAAAATCCTCAAAAGTTGTCAATGTGTAGGTTAATATAACTCAGGAACTAGTCTATAATACACACTGGGGTATTTAAATCATTTAAAACTTTGTTTGGCAAATGGTTATACTGACTTGACAGATGAGATTCCTTATTAGTTTCAGTGTTGCTCTTGGCTTCAGTCTTCTTGATCTCCCCCTCCACTCCTAATTTCAAGCTGGATAATAGCAGTCTTGAATATCCTGAAAAAGTTGTATGTGGTGGAAGTTTGTGGAGTGGGTGAAGTTAGATAAGAAAATTGCTATATGTTAAAACTTTTAATGTATGAAACAACTCTCTTTAAACAGTGTAGAATATGATTGATCTTTAGATTTTTTTTATTATGTATTTTTCCAATATTTTTGGACCCCAGAACCAGTTTACATATTAAGAGAAGATGGAGTTGTTAACAGAGAGGTCTTGCCTGCCCTAAGAGATAGAGTAGCCACTTATGAACAAGCTATATTGAAAACTACCAAATATGGTCTGGTCCTGAGGACACATAACCACAGGGATGGAACTTGGCGGTGACAAACATCCCACTATCATCCATACCAGGCTTTGACATCAACAAGTTAATTATGGCCAACCAAAATTGGTGACTTTCTAAAGTACAGAAAGGAGACAATTTTAGCACAGAGGGAGCCTTTAGAAATGCTGTATTCAGAATTTTTATTTTGCAGATGTGAAAATACAGGCTAATAATATTAAATAACCTACCCAAAGTCAGACAACTAGATGTAATATATGTATAAATCTTCCATAAAATGTCATTAATGTGAGTTTGATATAAATTCTACCGAGACTAGAGTTTAACAGCATATCACCTTTCTTTTATATTAATGGTGTTTCCAAAAATTAGAAGCCAAAATACTTCCGAGAAATAGCACAGCAACATTGTCTATTCTTTTCCCTAATGTGTTCTATCTACATATTAGAACATTAAATCGTCAACTTCAGATATAATGCTGCTAATTGTGCATTAGACACAAAAAAGCATAGGTATAACCATACTCCTAGAGTGTCAAAAGTCCTAAAAGAGAAAGTAGATTTGTTATTTACAGCACAAAAATTAAAGACAGTAAATATATTAAATAGACTCAGCTACTTACAGAGATATCAAAATACACAGGAGAGGCTGCTGAAATGAGTCCAGTCAAATGAAGATGCATCTGAAGGGATTCACGGAGAGAATCAGTATACAATCATCTTCTGAAGGAAGAAAAATATGCCATTAACCTTCTAAATGCTGACAGATAGAAGACAGAAAAAAGTATGTGAAGGGTTTATTTTAAGTGAGCAATTCATAGTATTGTGGCATTTTAAGCATGGGAGAGAAGCAGATGGATAGAGAAACTCAAAGGCTTTGAATACTGATGCTTATTTTTCAGCTTAGACTATTTGGGGAAAGTGGTAGACTTGTTTAAAGAGTTATACCAGAATCTTTAATGTCATGATTTTCATTGTTATTCCTAAAACAAAAGCGAATCAAGACAATGGTGGAAGCTATGCAGGCCACACAGTGGCATTGGGCCGGTTGAAGCATGCAGCAGTTAAGCCCTGCGAACGGACAGACCGTGCTCTGGATCATAAGTGATGGGCTTAGGCCTGATGTTGGATATTGGGTGTGTAGTAAGGTTTCAGTTGGCCAAGGTAGCTCACAGAGTACATGGCTTATAGTAGTGAAATGATGGTGTTGGTTTGAGGGGTCTAGTTGGGATAACAATAGAGAACACTGAAAGGGCCAGTTTTAATGGTGATTTTTTAAAAAGATATTCAGAAAGTAGGACTTGTAAGTATGGAGCTTGGAATATCCTCTACCCACCAAAATGCCAATCCAAATAATGAAGATTTTAAAAAATCATCTGATTTGGTTTGGTTCTGTGGCCCCACCAAATCTCATCTTGTATGGAGGAATTTAGGAAGAAAAGGGGGAGTTTAGGGATAAGGAGAAAAAAATAGGCCAGGTGCAGTGGCTCAGGCCTGTAATTCCAGCTCTTTGGGAGGCCAAAGTGGGTAGATCACCTGAAGTTAGGAGTTCAAGATCAGCCTGGCCAATATGGTGAAACCCCATCTCTACTAAAACTGTAAAAATCAGACCAGGGTGGTGGTACACACCTGTAATCCCAGCTATACTCGGGAGGCTGAGGCAGGAAAACTGCTTGAATCTGGGAAGTGGAGGGTGCAGGGAGCCAAGATCACACCACTGCAGAGAAGCAAAAGATAAGAAAAAAAGCAAAATAAGGGGGAAAGGCTGAAGCCTGGTTCATAACTGACTATATTTAGAAACAGGTTCAAGTTTAAAGTCACCAACACTTGAGAACCCTTGGCTCTTGGATGTGTGTTTCCATTGCAGTCTTCTGTTTAAAAAGAGCCCTGATTTCTTTTTCATTTATTTTGTATTTTCTCATTTATGAGAATTATTCCTGGGGTTATAAAAGGTTACTGATCTTTTATAATTTACTGCTGCTGAGAACAAAACTAGCCAAAATATTCGAACCATCCAAAGCATGTTTTTTAATGATCGTTCATCTTCATATTCTGTTTTTTTCTTCTTTTCTTTTCTTATCTTTTCTTCCTCTCTGACTCCAATTTTTTATTGAACTCTGGCAGCTTATTTACCATCATTTTTAGATGACACTGAACAAAGAGAGTTTTTTCTAGGTCTTGGCTTTTCTTTTCTCAATCAAATATGCCTGCCCTATATTGCCACAGCAGAAAGCATTTTCTTATATTTTATGTTTCCCTTTGGGCAATTAGTAGATCCTGCATGAACAAGTGCAGAGCACTCTGGCCCTCTGGTACTTAATGAAGCTCTAGCATCTTCTGGCATGGTTTGAAAACATTCCGGAAGATAAAAACTGAGAAAACCTGTTTCACCCTACCTCATGTCACTTATCTAGGAAGGTGGCCTTCTACAAGATTTCTACATTACAATAACTTTTCCAGAACTTGGTAGTTTCTGGAATTGTTGTTGTTAAAATTCAAAGAAAAAAATAAGAAATATATATGTGAAATATATATACTGCATGTGTGTGTGTGTGTGTGTGTGTATATATATATGAAATCCATATATATCTCAATCTAGCCATATATTTTCACACACATAGAACATACATACACCTGGATTTAAGGAGACTATTTTTAAAACCATAGATGGGAATCTCGACAAAACTTAGGTATCATTAAGCTGTGTGTGGAGAACCTTTTAATGAGACAGGTATTTTACCTGCTTCATGTGGCCCCAAGTTTCCCTTCTTCAGGACAGATCAGTGATGACAATGTTAACTGACACTTTTTAATAAACACTCTAGGAAGGAAAGAGCCTGACGTTTGACCCACTACAGGACAGCAAAAACAGCCCTTCAGCCTGGGCTGTGGATGTCTTCAAAGGGCGGAAGACGCCTGCCATTAATCAAGGGGGAGGCTCCGTGTAAGGAAGCAGATTTGTAACAGGACTGTCTCTTCCCAACATGCTTTGCGTGTTGAGTATAAAGACTATGCTTCAACATTACATTTCTTTTTTGGCACCAAGTGAATGCTCAATAAATGCTGATCTATTTTTTTTAAGCAATGTCAAATTTAACTTGAAAGAACAGCAAAAAATAATTCTGCTCACCCAGATTCCTTGATTGTTAACAAGTTATATTTGATCCACTGTTCCAGTGATCAATCTTACCTCTTTCTATCTCTCTCTGTCTCTCTCTTTTTCTGTTTCTCTATTTATCTGTAGATATGTATTACAAATATAATGCCCATCACCTCTAACAACTCTTCTGTCTTTTACTCAAAAGAACACCCTTTTACATCATCACAATGTAGCCACCCAGTTCAGCAAATCAACATTGTTACAACATTCAACATTATCATTACTATGGAGAGCCCCATTAAATTTGCCAGCAGCAAAAACAATGACGCTATTTTTCTTTCTCACCCAGGATCTGAACCACAGTATCACATTGAATTTAGTAGTGACGTCTCCTTAAATTGAACGGTTCTGTAGTCTTTTTCTCTACCTTTTGTTACTTCAGCAGTTTAAGAGTGTAGGCCTTTCCTTCTATCTGCTGTTCCTCAACATGCACACATCCAGGACTTCCTCACGCTTCCCAGGCTATTTGTGTTTGGGAGAAAAAACATCAAATATGCTTTGCTCTTTTCTATGCGTCATGTCAGGAAGTACATAATGTTAACCTGTCTCATTTCTTCTGATGTTTACTCTGATCAAATGAGTGCCATAGGTTTCACCACATTTAGTCACTGTTTTTTTCCTGAATAATAAATTAGTATTTTGAGGGACAAAGCTCTACCATTATTCCTCATTTCTTATCAAACCTTTAGCTCCTAACCTTAATACCATTCTTGACTTCCACCTAGAACAAATTGTTGAATAAAATTTCAGAGAGCATGTCAGATTGAACTGAAAATGAAACAATTCTTTCTCTTGTGTTTGTCCTTCTGCTTTGGGTTGTGTCCAGCATGGGTTGAGAGACTTTAGTGAAGAGAAAGCTATGATCTTGCCAGTAACAGTATGTAAATAGAACAAAGTGAATTGATTAAACCTGCAGAGTAGTTCTGTATTTCAGCTTCAGAGGAAGTTTATTCTTTGCTTAAGGATGGCTCTATCTGTTTTTAGTGAGGGTGCTGGAGAATATAAAATTGAAGTGGTGTATGTGCTGCCTTTCATTTGTGCTAATAACTCATAATCACTAGTCCATGCACTGTCTGTTGTATTGTGTGTTTTTATTTCCCAATTCTGTAATGGTATATCTCAAGCTAGCATTCACTTTTCTTTTCTCTATTCAACAAGTATTTGTTGAAAACTTAGTACGTGAATGTGCACACAAAAATCCTCAACAACTTTTAGCAAACTGAATCCAGCAATATGCACGATAACAATATGTCAAGTATAAATGAGATTTATCCAAGTAATGCAAGATTTGTTTGGCATGCAAAATCAGTTAATGATGTAATAAACCCCGATAGCAGAATAAAAGACAAAAACCACATGGGTATCTCAGTAGTCCGAGGAAAAAGCATATGAAAAAAATCCAACACTCATTTATTAAAACAACAACCTTCAACACACTAAGAATAGATGGAAACTTCTTCAACCTAATAACGGACATCGACATAAACCTATGGATTATATCATCCTGTATTTACTGGTGAGAAAGAAACACTTCCCTTCTCAGATTAGGAGCAAGGTAAGGACGTCCTCTCTTACTAATTTTATTCAATGTTGGACTGAAGGTTCTGGCCAGTGACATCAGGCAAGTACAAGAATTAAAAGTATCCACTGAAAAGACAGAAGTAAAACTGTTTATATTCACAGATGACACGGTCTTGTAATGCAAAAAATCCTAAGACATCCACAACGCACTGTAAGAGCCAATATGCAAGTTCAGCAAGGTCACAGAGTAAAAGACAAATATATACAATATACTGGAGTCTGAACAGATGAAAAAAATCTTAATTACAAAAAATAGGATGGACAACAATTGGGAGAAAAAAACAAAAAGAGCCCCAGAAGGAAAAACAATGGCAGCAATACTTGGGAAAGGGAGTTCTCTGGTCCTCAGGGCAGCCTGAATAATGTTGCAGATATGACGGCAACTTCATTTTTGGTTATATTTTGGTTTTGGAGTTTTTTGAGGAAAAATCTTGGAAAGTTTTTCAGACTCTCTTTCTTCCAATTAATAATAGGGGAGGCAGATAGGCATTCCTGCTCCTCATTTTTTTATTCATTTTAGGTTTTTGGGTACATGTGAAGAACATGCAAGATTGTTGCATAGGTACACACATGGCAGTGTGATTTGCTGCCTTCCTCCCCCTCACCTATATCTGGCATTTCTCCCCATGCCATCCCCCGCAACTCCCCACCCCCTGCTGTCCCTCCCCTATTTCCCTCCAACAGACCCCACTGTTTAGTGTTCCCCTCCCTGTGTCCTCATTTTTAATTAATATTACTATAAAAACACAACAGGCTGCAACTTGGTAAAGTTAACTGTCAGGGGAAATAATACAGTGTTTGTTTATGAGTACTTATATGTCTTACTATGTAAGGAAAATAATATACTCAATAATGTTTGTTTATGAGTACTTATATGTCTTGCTATGTAAACAAGAAACCATTTTATTTCTTCAGTAAATTTTCCTAATTCAGAGTACAATTTTGTGCTGTTTCCCTGGGGTCTGGCACTGAGTCTAGCTCATTTCATAATCAACGACCCTGGGGAATTAGAGTGAGAAAAGAAAGAAAGGGAGCAGCAACAAAATAGATTAAATATTTTTAAGCTGTAACGTTCATTGTAAATAGTGGCTTTGCCATTGCCTCACCTTTTACCTAACAAGCTATGGAGCTGGGGCAAGAGGGCATGCAGGATGCAGCAGCCAGAGCTGAATGTGCTTCAAGTGGGTATCTAAACAATGATAACTTTTCCTCCCAAATATTGGTATGTCATATGCAAAATAATTAAGCCTCAATATTTAAAGCAGAAGAATAAACACAGCAGGGAGAAGTGTAATCTGGAAACTTTCTTTTTTTGTTCTTTTTTAAAAAGGTCAACAGTGAAAATAAATGCTGTTAATTCATAAGGTTATCTTAGTCTTTTGCTATTAAACTTGTCAGTACTTTAGTGAATTTGATCTTACCGTGACAATATGACTTGGAGCAACTTTCTAATGATAGAATGGCCTTCCATGTACTGGCCAGAGTACATGGGAACCCATTGTACTGTCTATGTACTATTAAAATTTACTTGGAAATGAATAGTTTTGTTGTTCGTGCAAAACTTTCTGCTTCCCACTTCCTGAGTCCTGGGGGTTTAATCTACAATAGAGGGTAATAAATATTCTAAGTAAGTAAAATAATTTAAGTAAGTAAATTCAACTAATTTTACTTACTTAGATTAGTGATATTCTAGGAAAAAATGAAATATTTGTGGTTTTCCTAAAGAAGTTGGGTATTGATGCAGTAGAGATCTGAGAATGATGAAGCATCCAGAAACAGTGAAAAACAAAGCAAAACAAGACAACAATCGTTATTTTTAGGTCAAGATAATTAGAGAATATAGTATTTGAGAAACTCTGAAATAACGGTAAGGATGAGTGGCTTCTAGTGTAGACCTCCAGAAAAAGCATTGAGGACACAGCAGAGCTGACTTCCTGGGGGCCACTGCTGCTGCACTATCTCTAGAAGTTGTAGAAATAGGAGGCTGCCACCACCCCAGATTTAATGCAGGGACTGGAAACTAGATTGGAAAGATGCTGTTAGATGCTATTGCCACAACTAGACCTCCTCCTCGATCAGCTCCACCACCTTTTACAACTGTCATTCAATGCCCATAAGTGATAGCGCTGGGAACACTGTGTCTCTATAACCTTGCTTGCCAGATGAAAACACTGAGAGCAGCAGGGAGATGACCCCATCTCTTACTACACTTTTCTATAACTTTCACCAGGGTACCTAAGCACAGGTCCTAATTGCAAGGGAGTTTGAGAAAAGCATATTTCACAAAGCCCTACTAGGAAGATATAGGAATTTGTTCTAAGTACCAGTTGACCATACTGAGCACTGAAACTTTGAGAGTAAATCGCACATCTCAAGAAAGGGACAAGGCAAAGGATTAGATATATGTCCAGAGAAGGATTGATGTCTTTGTGAAGCCCATAAGACGAATGATATTTACTATACATACTCTATTTGAGACAAGGTTTCATTCTGCTGCCTAGGCTGGAGTGTAGTGTCATAGCTCACTGCAGTCTTGAAGTCTTCCACTCATGCGACCCTCCTATGATACATTTTTAATATGTTTCTATGTATTGTAATTTTCTTTTTTAATCCCACATTTAGGAAAGACTTCTGCATTTCTCTGGTGGTGTTTCTTTGAACTAATAGATACAGATAGCAAGGGGAAGCTAGCTAGCATTTCTTGTATGTCCTCTTACCCAATGTGACACCATATACTTAATACTGTTACATTTCTGTGATCTTGGTTAGTGTGAATCAGTCTTGGAAATCCGTGTTAGTCAGGTTTCACACTGCTACAAAGACATATCCAAGACCGGGTAATTTTTAAAAGAAAGAGGTTTAGTTGATTCACAATTACACATAGCTGCACAGGTCTCAGGAAACTTACAATCATGGCAGAAAGGGAAGAGGCATATCTTATCTGGTGACAGGCAAGAGAAGGAAGAGTGTGTAGAGTGAAGGTGAAAGATCCCCTATAAAACCATCCGATCTCATAAGAACACTCTCACTATCACAAGAAAAGCAAGGAGAAAAATGCTCCCACTATCGGATCACCACCTCCCATTACATTCCTCCCTCGACATGTGGGGATTCTGTGGACTATGATTTAGGATAAGATTTGGGTGAGGACACAGCCAAACCATATCAAAATCTGATCTCATCTTAAAGTAAAAAAATTTAAACCACTCAAGTAAAGGATAGAATGAAATTTCATAGTGGATTGGCCAAATTAATACTTCTCTCTGAGAACACTACTATCAACTGAGTTACCAAGCACAAGGTTTAAAAAATCAAAGTCTGCCTGGAAAAGTCAAGAAGGACTGACTCCACAGTACAGCTTAATTTTGAACTGAGTCTTTAACAGTATTTTTTAGTTGTTTCAGAATTTCAGCTGATCCCTCAAAGCTAAAATGGTATGAAGTAGGTACATGTTCCAAAGAAAAGTGTTAGATAATTTATGATGAACTTACTAAGGGTGACCTCCCAAAAAAACCTTCCAATGTATCCAAGTCTATCACTGTTCTTCTGGGTATATAAGAGGAAATGAGTCTTGCAGGAGGAACAATTGGGGAGACAATTTCTTTGGATAGTTTTCTGTGTACTAGCAGTTCTTCCCCATATGGAACCAGATATGGAGTTGAACCACACATATCTCCCTTTAAGAAATAACTTTTCTGGACTGGGCGCGGTGGCTCATGCCTGTAATTCCAGCACTTTGGGAGGCCAAGGCGGGTGGATCACGAGGTCAAGAGATCGAGACCATCCTGGTCAACATGGTGAAACCCCATCTCTACTAAAAATACAAAAAATTAGCTAGGCATGGTAGTGCGTGCCTGTAATCCCAGCTACTCAGGAGGCTGAGGCAGGAGAATTCCTGAACCCAGGAGGCAGAGGTTGCGGTGAGCTGAGATCGAGCCATTGCACTCCAGCCTGGGTAATGAGAGTGAAACTCCATGTAAAAAAAAAAAAAAAAAAAAAAAAAAAGAACTTTTCCTTCAGCTGCTATGAGTGTGTTTAGCTGTCAGTCACCTTTGGAATACACCACATTTGAACCAAGAATATGCGCTTGCAGGGCAGCTCCTAGAAATGACTGAGCATGCCCAAGGTACTAGGGTCTTGTCCTTTCCACCCAACTTTTGACTGCTGTAATGTGCAGCCTTGCTTCCTTTCTCCCCACTGGGTTGGCCAAACTTTCATGTTACCGTTCATTAAAGTACCTGCACTCTTAACTTTGCCACAATGTCTCAGTCACTGGGGCTGACCTCTCACACCATAGAAGGCATATTTCCTCTAGAATTTTGAAGTGGGTATTGAAAGTGAGAAGGCCATTCTGCATGCAAGGTGTCTTCGTCCATTTGGGCTGCTGTAAAAAATACCATAGACTGTTTGGGTTATAAACAACAGAAATATATTTCTGCCAGTTCTGC
Organism: Saimiri boliviensis; assembly: GCF_048565385.1. Lineage (NCBI taxonomy): Eukaryota > Metazoa > Chordata > Mammalia > Primates > Cebidae > Saimiri > Saimiri boliviensis. The sequence goes on along the minus strand of NC_133450.1, from coordinate 17,336,631 downwards.
AGACTGGGAAGTTCAAGATCAAGACACCAGTATGTTCTGTGTCTGATGAGGGCCCTCATAGACAGCTGTCTTCTCACTCTAACCTCACTTGGAGTCAGAAGAACCAAGCGATCTCTCTTTTAAAAAGGCACTACTCGCATTCGTGAAGCTCTGTCTCTTTGACCTGATCACCTAACAAAAGTTTGATTTACTAATACCATTATCTTAGGGTAAGAATTTCAACATATGGATTTTGAGGGAATATAAATATTCAGATAACAGCACTTAGTAAGCAGGAAGGGTTTTTTGAGGAACGTGGTGTAATTCCACTGACCAAAAGGAAACCCTGAAAATCTCCTCCTGAGATTCAAGTATGTCTGTCTGTCAAGGACACCCAGGCTTATCCTTTCTCATAGAATAACTTGGTCAAGAGTGCTTGCTGCCAGAGGCCAGCAAGCTTCAATGCAAAGGTGCTGGAAATGTGTCCCTTTAGATGCAGAAGCTCAGTGGGAGGATAATCATAAATGGTCTAATAGAGATTGCTTGACTCATTACAGGGAAGGATAACTTAGAAGATCCCAAAAGTAACATCATGTGAGGAACCTCTAAGTCTTCCAATAAGAAAAAAGAGATGAAGTATTTGGGCTTCTTATATACAGAGAGTATCTTCTGAAGAATACAACTGCTTTATGATGGGAAAATTAAAAACTTTCTCAATTGCTAACTAAACCTTTTTACCCCCACTCCAACCCTAAACAAAAATTAGGTAGCCAGTGCAGTAATGAGGAAAGACGAAGATAGGAATAAGCCGAAGAAATTTCTTAGGGTAGATCTTTTCTACCCCACAGGAGGTTTCTGAGTCCTTTTCTGGATCCTGTGTCAGGGAAGAATTTTTAATTGCATGAAAGACTGATGCTTGTGCTATTAGATTGAACTGGCCTTTTTAATACCTGACAGTGACCAGAAAAGCAATGTAATCTTTCTGAGAATTAAACAAAAGGCAGGGAAGGATAATTCAATAAAGCAGGTTTTAAAAGTCAACTTTAAATTAAGTAAATGCGAATGGTTGTTTCATGTTCAACTAATAAGATAAATGTGTATGGGTATGACAAATGCATCAAAAGATAGCAGATACATAAAATAAAGAAAGAATATTCAAACCACTATGATGAAACCGTATTGACATTTATGTCAATTTCTCCTTCATTCATTTTCTATAAGCTTTTAATTTTACTGTACACTCAGTGTTATACCCTATTTTTTAAACTAAAATTTTATAAGAAATTCCTGTTCAATTATATCATATTTCTAATTATTATTTTTAATACTGGGTGGGTCATTATACCACCAGCATTAAATGTATTGCATCTTAGGAATTGTATTTCTACTTTGGAATGTTTAAATTACTTTTTATTTTTTCAAAATCAATGTTACCATACAAACATAATTTTATTTTTATTTGTGTTATTATTTAATAGAGACAGAGGTCTCTTTATGGTGCCCAGGCTGATCTCAAACTCAGGTGCAAGCAATTTGTTCTTCCTGCCCCAGCCTCTTAGAGTTCCGAGATTCCATGAGCCAGAATGCATGGCCCACAAACATTTTTAGAACTTTTAATAAACATATTTTGATTTATTTATTTGACTGTATTGACAGCATATTTTAAAATTCTTAATACAAGTATGAAAATTTCTCTATTACTTTCCATACAGATTATACCAACTCATACTATCATAAATTCTGTGTGTACATGTCCATATTGCTGTATCCTTGATGACATTACACTCTTGAGAAATTTTGAAGGTCTACTTAGATTTTACTCTGGGAAAATATGAGAAGGATGTCTCTTAATTTGTAATCAAATCTTGGATAAACTTATTGCTGTAAACTAAATGTGCTTGTCTGTCCAAAATTCATATGTTGAAAAGCAATTCCCAATGTGACGATGTTAGGAATTGGAGTCTTTCAGAGGTGATTAGGTTATAAGAGTAAAGCTTCATGAACAGGATTAGTGCCCTCATAAGAGAGTTCACTCTTTCCTTTCACCATGTGAGATTATGAACCAGAAAACAGCAACTAACCAGACTGGGGATCTGCCAACACCTTGGTGTTGGACTTTCCAGCCTACAGAACTATGGAAAATAAATTTTCTGTTGATTTTATGATATTCCACCTCTCATTATTTGTTACATCAGCCAAGCAGCCTAAGTCACTTAGATATTAAAAAAAAGCGTAGATTTTCTACCATTTAAAGATCCATGAACTATCTACATGTTGGTATCCACTGCAATTTTCACTCTTCAAACAACTCGTTTTCTGATCTTGGCCTGAATAATAGCTACTTTATACTGGGATTCATATAAGAGATAACTGATATGTACCATAAGGTCTCATACTTCTGAGAGTATCCTTGGTTATCTCTAGCAAAACAAAGTTATCTTTCATTAAATAGGGATAAAATGAAGGGATAGTGCTCTCATACAGCTTTACCATTTGAAAAATTGTGCCAAAGCTTTCAGTTAAATGAGAAGTACCGGCAAGTATCAGGATGACTGGACCAACATTGTTTTCCCATCTCTTTCTAATGAATAGCTGTTCTTCAAATTGTACTCATTAGAACATTTTACAGGAATGTGTAAAACCAATTCCCGTTTTAGGGGATCTAATTTGGTGGCTAAAAAATTAGAATATGCACTGCAGTTCTCTCTGAAAGCAATACACCCTGCAAATCAAAATGAACTCTTTCTAATTTCAACTTGAGGTTGATGAAAATGTAAAATGAGAAACTGAAAAAAGAAAATAGACCAAAAAAAAAAAACCAACAAAAAAAACCCCAAAAACCTCACGTAAAACAAATTGGAGGAATCTTATTAGGTTCTTTTATTAAATTGTGTACTTAGAAATTTTATTTTTCCAGCATCAAATGAACAAATATGGGTTTCTTGCCATGAATTTAGCTTTCTCTTACATCCTCATGCTTTAAGAATAGACAATAAAGTGCACCATACAGACTTCCAGCTGTAATTTCCATTGAAGTTCTCGAAGTCATAAATTGCAAGTGGGAAACTAAAGATGAAATTACCACCTTTCTAATATCACAACCAGGTATGCTTTATTTTTATATAATGGATGTTTCCACCAACTCCACCAACATCAAATTTGCACACAATTGTCGTTAAAAATAACTTTTCTTCTAGCTTTGTACAAGGAAAAAGGCAAGAACAACTGCTGAGTTTAAAAGTGTTACCACTTTCAAGAAAGTTGCTTTAGGCACTATTTTTAAATATTAAAATAAAAAAATCAATAACAAGTAAAAAGTAACAGATTAAAGAAACAGTTTTTCACTTTTCCACTTGAGATGGTCTGAGTAGATGTGTCTTAATTCATTCTGATTCTTGAGAATCTTTTGTTAATTACAGTGTAAGATGAAATGAAAAAAGCACGTGAATGGTTTTAAAGTTTATTTCTTAAAGAAACTTCTTTAAACCTTTTATTTTAGGCCTAATATAGTATCTAATTCCTAAAGATCAGGATTCTTTTAAAATCATTATTGCAAAAAGCCACTGTAAAATACAATATGAATGTTTAATTAGTCAACATTTTAGGTTTTATTTAATACTCAAACAAGTATTCTTTAAAACTAGACTAAAAAGGGAGGTTGAAGATAAAGATACTTCAATCACTCAAGAAGAAACTACAATTACATGACGGGGATAGACAAGAACAAAAGACACATCATTTTTAAAAGTGGAGAACAGGACATTAGACAACAGCCATTTTCAGGGGACTGGATAGGCAGAGACCAACCCAAAAATAATCATGTTAAAACGGAGCATAATACATGGTACAGAGAAGAAATATACAAAGTTTTCTTGTGATTCATAGGTATTCACCTAATAAAAGCTAAAACATAGATCCACATAAAGAGGTGTTATTCATATTACCCCAAAAAGTGGAAAAACGTCCAAATATCCATCAATCAGTGAATGGACAAGAACAATGTGATTTATCTATACAATAGAGCTTAGTCAATAATAAAAAAGAATAGAATATTGACCAATACTTACTACTATGTGGATAAAAATCAAAAACATAATATAACTGAAGAAATTCAGTCATAGAAGACCATATATTATGTAAATCAAATTATGTAAAATGTCCAGAAAAGGCAAATCTTTAGAGAGAGAAAGGAAATTGTTGGTTACCTTAGGTCTAGGGGCAGAGAAGACAAAAGTAGGGGCCATGTTTTTTGTTTTTCTGGAGAGGTAGAAATGCAGTATTGCCTGTGTAACTCTTTGAAGTCACAAAAATCATTAAATTGAACGTTTAACTAGTCAAAATCATGATACATATGTTATAGTCGATAAAATAGAAATAGGTTGGTAGGTTCAAAGAAAAAAAGATTAGTTGTAGTTAAAGCAAGGAATCATAAAAGAGAAAGTAACGCAGAGATATTTCAAAGCATAGATGTGATTTTATCATATTTGTGTTTTTACAAATGAAATAAAAGTAACATAAGTAAAAGTCATATTCGAATTTTAATTAAACTTTAATATAATAAGAAAAATAAATATCTAATTATAAGTTGTAAAACAAATAATAGTAGAAAAGTAAGTGTCAGTATCAAAGTTTTGCCTTGTATAATGGAACCCTCAGCACAACATGAGAAAACCACAGGTTACATGATTCTCATTGTCTGGGAAGGGCAGGACTTAGTTATGTGAAGTTGAGAGTTATACAGATTGAGTAGGGGTGTTGTGTGTGGACATGCAAGCAAGAGCAGAGAAACTAGGATTTATGAATATGAGTAGGTCAGCCAGAGTTTACTGAGCTCTTTATGATGTTTTATCCCCATGCTAAATGTTTTCTATGCCTTATCTCATTTAATCCCCATCACACCCCTATAGATAGTTATCACATTAACGGTATTTATTTTACACATGAAGCAACGGACATGACACCTATTTATGCAGCCCCCAAATTCACAAAGTAGGTATGTGTGAAAGTTGAGACTTCACAGGCAAACACTCTAATGCTCACAGAAACACTCATAGCTTATTGGCTTAGATGCTTCTTTTGCATTTTAATTCAGATACTGCGAAGTTCAGAATTACAATCTGATTTTTGTGAAAGGTTTAATTAGCAGTAGTCTTGTCCTTAGATTCCATGTTTAAATAGTGCTACCAGAGTTCCTTAAGGGCAGTCGTTTTTATTAGGACCATTTGTCCTGCCCCCAAATCAGGACATTAATCTGTCCGTTCCTGGTGCAGAAACATTATAAAAGATGCTATCAGAATTTCTGTGTTTTTAAATGTTGTGAAGACCAATATTTTAAGACAGGATTAAAATATGACAAATTAAACACAGCTGCTTATCTTGGCTCCTCTAAGAAATTTCCCTAAATGGATAAAAAATAAATTTTTAGATACATAAACATATAAAACAAAAGAGAATAGAAAATGTGACAACAGCAAATGAGAGACAGCAGCAATTTTGTGAGGATGGAAATCAGATGTAAGAATGCTATATGACTTAACAGAGAAGAAGAAATTGAAATCAAAGTTTGTGCAGAAGCATGTTGATGCTTCCTGAAAAATCATGGAAAGGCTGTAAATTTGGAGGACTCAGAACAGTAAATGTAAAAGTGATTCACAGCCCTGAAAACATGAGAAAGAGTTCAAAGCTGTGTAAAGATTTATCCCTCAATTCTTCCCACCATGCAAAGACTACTGAAGCTAGGTGGCCACCGCTTGCCCATCTTTGCAGGATACCAGAAGTTTTTTTTTGTAGAGAAATAAAACCTGGAGGAATGGGAACTTGGGAATAGCTGGGACAATAAAGCAGAGGTTAGAACCAGAAAGAAAGGGGGAAATTGAATTTTTCAATAGCCAGAATGATGAGCTTCTCCAAACAATGTCTGCTCTGGGTCAGATACCTCCAGGCAGATGACTGAAGAACTTTCCCCTGGAAAAATGGAAATCACCACCCAAAAAAGAATGAAATAAAACACCAAAATTGTGGGAGATTTACAAGGAATGCAACTGATAAGTGTGTCACCTTGCAGTGAAGTGAAAACGCTTTCACAGAATTATCAAACCACCTTTTAGTGAATCTCTCTTAAATATAATGGATAGCTAAAAATCATTAGTCAACTGAAGAAAGCATACAAAATGACAGAAATACACATAGAAAAAAATTCAGAAACAACAGAGAAAGTAGAAGAATGCTTTATAAAAATATGTAATCAATGCCCTTAAAAACAATGCTAGTCAAGGGACTCAGCCCGGCATGGTGGCTCAAGCCTATAATCACAGAACTCTGGGAGCCTGGAGTAGGGCTGCTGAGGATCACTTGAGGGCAGAGCCCAACCCTGTCTCAAAAATAAACAAATAATCAAAATAATCCTTTTGTTGTCTTTATTAAGGAATTATACCCTTATTAATGGAAAAGGTTCCCATAAATAAACTAATATAAAAGGCAGAGATAATAGAAGACGAGTTTAATAATTAAAGGATCCATAAAGAAAGTCCAGTGTTTCACTCATAGGAACTTATTTTAATGAGTCATAAAAGTAATTTCCAAGAACTGAAGGAGACAAGGCTCTAAATTGTAAAGATCCATTAAGTTTCTAACACAATGGATAAAGAAGCTTCCTCTTAAAGGCATTATATTGTGAAATGTGAGAATACAATTACTTCTTTTAAAAATGATACTAGGAACTTCAAGTGTGAGAAAGAATTAGGAATAACTTTCATAAAAAATAATACATTTCAAAATGGGATCAAATTTCTCAAGAATAAAACTGGAAACCAGAAAGTAGTAAGTGAATTCCTTAAAATTCAGTGGGGAGATACTATCCCCAGCTAAACTGTGAAGAAATTATGTTAGCATCAAAACATTTTCAGACATAAAGCATCTTTTAAAGTTTTACTCCAATGTATCCTTTCTTAGAAAGCTGCTAGAGGTTCTGACTCTGCAAAGTGAAATCACACTAAGAAACAAGAAGAGAAGTTATCCAGGGAACAAAATCCAACACAGGAGATTGCTGATTGAGAATAGCCAGAAGAACAAATGTGTACTTCAACCAGCAAGCAGCCAGGATAGACTGGAGCAAGAGGCTAGAATGGCGATTCTTCAAGGATCTAGAAATAAAAATCCCATTTGACCCAGCAATCCCATTACTGGGTATATACCCAAAGGATTATAAATCATTCTGTTATAAAGACACATGCACACATGTGTTCATTGCAGCACTGTTAATGATAGCAAAGACTTGAAACCAACCCAAATGCTCATCATTGATAGACTGGATAAAGAAAATGTAACACATATACACCATTCATGGAATACTATGCAGCCATAAAAAAGGATGAGTTCATGTCCTTTGCAGGGACGTGGATGAAGCTGGAAACCATCATAATCAGCAAACTGACACAAGAACAGAAAACCAAACACCAGATGTTCTCACTCATAAGTGGTTGTTGAACAATGAGAACACATGCAGAGAGGGAGGGGAACATCACACACCGGGGCCTGTTGGCGGGGGTGGGAAAGCTAAGGGAGGGATAGCAAGGGGTGGGCAGATTGGGGAGGGATAATGTTACAAGAATGCTTCTTAAATTTACTGTACATCATATACACGATTTTATTTCATATAAATACAAATTAATTATAAAATGTAAAACTACATGGTAAGAAATCTCTCTTTCATTATCTATATCATAGGCAAATAATGAATTGACTAGATTAGTCAGCTCTTTTCATCAACTTTTGTTGAAAAATTCCCAAGCCAATAACAACGAGAGATTATCAAAGGGAAATTAATCTAGGGCTTTAAGAATTAGCACTGCTTTATTTTAATGTGTTAGAAAATTTTCGATGGACAAGGGTATCTATATATTTTAATTATACAAACTATATTCTGGTAATAACATGTCTCTAAAATCGTATAAGGCTATACAGACAAATATATATGTATATTTTTGGGAGAGCTTTGTAAATCGCATATATCATACATGAGATATACACAAGTAAAATATATATAAACGTGTATAATTTTTAAAATATGAAGTGTTTTGTGTTGATATTTTATCATGTTACCATGAAGGACACAGAGATTCAACCCAAGAAATCTGAGGGTCCTATTAAATATATCCAAAAATAATATATAAATCAAGTTAAATACAGTTTTTTCTACTGATATCAAATTCACTGATCTTACACCTTAATCGCAAATAGAAAAATTAATTGTTTCAAATTTTAAAAAAGAAAATGGTTAGATTATAGAGGATGTGGCATAACTTTCTCTGAATTTTATTATTTGTTCCTCTAATCTTGTAAGAAATATCCTGTATAGAGTAAGAGTGTATTTTAGGCTTTCATCATGTTGATGCTAAAAATTTAGATACAAATATAGATATTTTATATTACCAATTTTAGGTTATTATTACTAATTTTTTTTTATATAGGATCTCACTCTGTTGCCCAGGCTGGAGTGCAGTGGCACGATCTCAGCTCACTTCAACCTCTGTCTTGCCGGTTCAAGTGATTCTTCTGCCTCAGCCTCCCATGTAGCTGGGATTTACAGGTGTGTGCCACCAGGCCCGGCTAACCTGTATTTTTAGTAGAGATGGGGTTTCGTGTTGGTCATGCTGGTCTCAAACTCCTAACCTCAGGATTCACCCGCTGCAGCCTCCCAAAGTGCTAGGATTACAGGCATGAGTCACTGTGCCCAGCCTGATTCATTATTTTATATTTGTTATCATCATATAGTCACATTTAATAACTGTTGAAGATGTATAGAGATAATGATTTTGGTGGTATATATGATAAATTGATTTAATGTTTCTTTTGTTGAAAAGAGTAAGATGCTCTTTTAAAAACTGTAGAGAAGCTTTTTACTCCTTTTATATATTTTCCCTGAAACTTTTAGCCACCACAATTATCAACCATTGTTCGTTTTACAGACACACACACACCCACACATACACACACACACACACACACACACAGACACACAGTGTCAGTTACAAATAAAAGCATAGGAAGAAGACAAAAATATCACTTCTTTCCTTTCTTTTCACTATGAAAATCTGATGATATACTTTATATTTTTCTGTGTGGTTGTGTGTTGATTCTTAGCCAAGGCAATCGTGACGTCAACTTGTTCCTAATGAAGTGAACAATCCTACAAAGTATTAGAGATAATATACACTCCATCTATTTGAGAGTGAAATAGGTTATGGCTACGTATAAGATAAAAAGAAAAACTTCATCACTGTTCTTTTATGTATATACATATACCTGTGTATCTTAATTGAGTGTCAGATGCTAAGAAAATGTTAATTCTTCAGGAAGTATTAAGGACTCTGCTATTTAGCCAATTTTAAAACAGTAAGATTATTACCTGAAACAATTAGTAAACAATATTATAGCATTAGTAAACAATAAAAACACAAACAAAGGTTTTCACTGAAGATTTGTTAAGTATCATGGATTATCATAGGTTTCTAAATGAAGTAATGCTTTATAGCCTTAGGAATTGCTACTGCTGTACACGAGAACACAGATAGCACAGAGACAGGAAATTCCTAAGTTGAGATTTTTAACTGAAACACAAAATATTCAAGTATCTAATAAACATATTCATGTAGTCAGAGTGTTTTTGTTCTAAATAATAGAGTTAGACATTGCAAATAATGTTATATTTCTAAGGCATAGATTTCTCATTAAATCGAAACTTTAAAAACAGCCATTGTTCTTTAGTCAGGGATCATAACATTCTTTTCCTGATTAGGAGACCTCTCTCTGTTTCATCTCAGATACTTACACTTATTAAAATGAAAGAAAAATAATTTTTATTAAAGGCAACTCCATCCACCTGCTTCTGCTAAGCAATATTATATTTCAAACGGAAAATTGTTATTTTATTTTGTTTGTATTGTCTCAGAAAGCAAACAAAAATATTGTTAGCACAACATCTGTGTTTTGATTTATTTGTTTTCAGCTTTTTAGTAAATACTGTAAAATGAGTGCAGTAGCTGGAATTATATCTCCAAAGAGTAATAAACAGGATACAATTAACGGGTAATTATTTCCACCTGCTGAATTCCATTTTGAGGCGATTTGATTAATTAACAGCAAAAATCTATCATCGTTAGATGCAGAATCTTTATTTTCTTTCTTAAAACACCAAAATATTGTTAACATTCATTTGGAACAGGGTCTTGTGTCCATTTTCTGGGTCACTGCTCCTGAACTCATTACCCATATAATTGGAAGATGTGGCTACTGTTGATCAATGTGAAAACATGTTTGTCTCATAAAAGTTAATAGTGATTTGGTAAAATAGAAAATGTACTTGAAAAAAAAGAGAAACCTGGAACTGTAGATAATTATAATGAATGATTCAGTTGTCACTCACTCAAAAGAGGGAATATTTTTATTCTGATTGAATATGGTTTTATATTTTTTAAAGAAAATCTTGTTATGATTTTCTTGTGTCCTGCACAATCTAGATTTCTCCTGATTTAAAATTGTGTAAAAATAAATAGCTCTGATTCTTGACTCTTTTTTCTCTCCTGTCAGATTACACATTGCAATACTGTGTGAATGTTCTAATCGAAGCATATTACTAGGGGTGTTTCCCATTTTTAATCTTTATTAAGTGTGTAGGCAATAAACAAAGGCCAGCATGGCAGTTGAGGAGAAGCAAAAAGAATCACGATCTGGTTGGCAGAATAGCTCAGCGATGAGTGATAGAAAATTTTATAACTTTTGTAAGTCCATACTGACAAGTTCAACCTTGCAAGTTCTATGTGAACCAAGCTGAAAACCTTCATTCTGCTTTTCATGTCATTTGGAGAAAAAGGAATCATATTTTGTAAAACTAGAAAGTGTAATGCAAATAATCATTTACATTTCTGAAAACTTAATTTTCTCACTTTTGAATTCACAGCATATTTGCCTTTGTCATGAATACTGGCTGGGGGTGAGGAGGCATAGATTTCTCCAATTCTTCTTATGATTTGGTCGCTATGTTTCATTAGAAATCATGCTCTGCTTGTTATAAATACGTCATTATGGTATGTATTTAGCTAGTCTCCTTCCAGCAATGCAGTTGGGAGATTGAGAGGCGGTAACTCACAGTTAGGGTGTGTTTCTCCTGCAACCTCAAACAAGATCATCATGGGAATGACATGCGACAGTTTTTCAAAGAAATTAAAAATATAAATAAGTCCAGTTTATATGTAGATGAGTTCCTCTCCTTCATTATCTCTTTCCTGTGAAAGTTACTTATCCACCCTACCCTCATGTTTTTAATTTAAAAGTGACATCTTTATTCCATCTTCCTATTTTTCTTCACTTTCTTTTTAATAAGGAATGCTCAGAAATAAATTAATATTTAGTTTTAATGTGATTATCCCTCTACAGAGGAGGTTATAACATTATTATGTAGTAAGAATATATATACATACAAATAAATATTAAAAGTCACAGCTTAAAAAGAAATGAACAAATGATTCGTGTAGATATTGCTACATTTCACACGTTTATGATTGGCAACTTCACCTGAAGCTTCCAGACAAGTCCTAAACAAAAAATAATTAGAAATTAATTTATTGTCACCACTGACTTTTCAAGCCAGGTCTATCTGAAATTTTAGTCTCTCCTGCCTTCAGCTGTTTGTCTCAGTTATTATTCTCACTCCCAAAATAAAACATGCTTATTTCTTTTAATGACATCATATTAAGACTTAATATAACTTTATTTTCTATGAAGTAGAAGGAGAAGAACAAAGAGGATGAAAGAGAGAGAGAAAGAAGAAAGGGAAACCTGTACAGACTTTATAAGTGATACGCTCTTTAGTGTTTAAGCATATGGGATTTCAATTATCAAGATATCTGAATTATCAACTGCTTGGGTTCAAATCCAAATGCTGCCTATTTAGAAGTCCTGCGTTTTGGAAAGTCACCTATCTTAGTTTGCAGCTCAATTTCCCACCTGAGTTAATTATCCATATTTTGAGTTTTCTCTTGTAATTATATGACTGAATTCCATTCAGATTTCTTAACATAGGCTCTTGCATATGAAAAGCTCTTAGATATTCTTAACTTTTAAATAATAACTCCATGGTCTTAGAACTAACCTTGGTCAGATTTAAATCTAAACAGAACTCACTTTGAAATGTTGCTTATTCCATAAGAATTTAAGCCATCTGGCTAACACAGTGAAACCAAACCGTGTTTCTACTAAAAATACAAAAATTAGTTGGATGTGGTAGCAAGTGCCTGTAATCCCAGCTACTCTGGAGGCTGGCGCAGGAGGATCGCTTGAACCGGGAGGTATAGTTTGCGGTGAGGTGAGAGTGCACCATTGAACTCCAGCCTGGGCAACAGAGCAAGACTCTGTCTCAAAAAAAAAAAAAAAAAAAATGCAAGCTAATAGATATTAATGCACTTTGTATCCGGGAATTTGGGATCAGAACTAGGCAATTTTAATTTAGAGAGTCTAATTTTAAACTCATAATTTACCGTAAAATTTAGTACTTAAGGTTCTCTGAGGACACATCTGGAAAAAATGGGTTTCTTTGGCCCAGAAAACATTTTACATACAATAATGTCTGATTTGTGATACTGTTGTTTGGTCTCACAGTTGATCTTGTGATAAAACAATCCAGGTGTTGCAGCAAGCCATATGTCCATCATGGTCTTGCTAATGCATGTAGTAATGGATCAGGTCTTGGTGATGCTATCAATAACCAGATCAGAAGAGTGAGGCAATGCAGATGGTGTATCATATTATATGTTTATAGTATAAAAATGACTCCAGATCATATATGCCTGGCAATTTTGCTCTATGGCCTTTCCATTATCTTTTAAGAAGATTTGAGTTATGAATAAGTCTAAATAATTTAAGCAGAAGTAATCCATATCCACCAGCAGCACCTGCATGTGAGACTAAAAGCTCAATCTGACCAATGAAACATTTTCAACAGAAAAGATGGCAGCAGGACTTTGAAGGTAGGTAAAACAGACATCACTGGTGAGGAAGATTTACCTAACATTTAAGGGCTTTCAATTTCCTACTTCAAAGTCTAGCCTTGCCGCTAACTGTGTGAACCTGGGAAAGTTACTTAAATTCTTCATATTTCAGTTTTCCAATCTGTAAAAAAGGAAAGATGTTAATAATCTCTCATAAAAGTATTGTGAGATTTGAAGAATCCATGTAGCTCCCAAAATTTCCACGTGTTGTGGGAAGGATCCGGAGGGAGATCATTGAATCATGGCTATAGTTTCTTTACTGTTCTTTTGATAGTAAGTTTCATGTGATCTGATGGCTTCATAAGGAATTTCCCCTTTCAGTTGGTTCTCATTCTCTCTTGTCTGCTGCCATGTAAGATGCATGTTTTGCCTTTTGCCATGATTGTGAGGCCTCCCAGCCACATGGAATTGTGAGTTCATTAAACCTCCCTTTCTTCATAAATTACCTAGCCTCAGGTATGTCTTTATCAGCAGCACGAAAACTGACTAATACATAACCCTTACAATTAATCACCTCTCAAAGGCCCAACCTCTTGAGACATTGGGAATTAAATTTGAACATGAATTTTGAAAGGAACACTAACATTTAAACCACTGCATTCTACCAGAGACCCCTAAAATTTATGTTCTTCTTACACAAAATAGCTTCATTTGATCCCATAGCCCCAAAAGTCTTAAGTGTTCTAATATCAGCTTTAAAAACTAAGTCCTAAAGTTTCATCTAAATATCATCTACATAAGATATGGGTGACACTCAAGGTATAATCACATTGAAGCAAATCATTCTTCCTCTGTGGACCTACGAAATTAACCAAGTCATGTGCTTCCAAAATACAATGGACATACAAGCATAGGATAGACATTCCCATTCCAAAAAAGAGAAAATAGAAAAGAAGAGCAGTCTGAAACCCAACAAGGCAAACGTTAAATCTTAAGACTTGAGAGTAGCCTTCTTTGACTTTATCAGGTAGTGCTCGACTTACGACCATGGTCGGGACCGCAGGACAGTGGTAACACGATTTTGGTCGTAAGTTGAGTCGGCTATGTGTACAGTTGAAATGGTGCATGTGGAGATGGTACTGCTGCCGGAAGCTGGTCTTCACTGTTGTACGCCCAGCTGGGCAATGTTTGCGCTGCCAGACGTGGAACAGTCGTGGCTAGTGATTGTGGTCGTAAAGTCGAATGGTCGTAAGTTGCATAGGTCTTAAGTCAATCAATAGCTGTATTTCCTGCCTTCTAGACATACTAAGACAGTGTTGGTCCCCAAAGACCCCAAGAAGTCCTGTCCCATGGCTATGCTGTGTGCAGCCCTCATGCATTGCATTCAGGTGCCTGCACTGCTCTCTGGGGTGATCCTGCCTCCATGGCTCCACTCAGCATTGCCGTAATGGGGACTCTGTGTATCAACCCTGCCTTTGTGGCAGTTCTCTATCTGGTACCCAAGGCACTCTGAGGCATCCTTCTAAATCAAGATGGAGTCAGCTGTACCAAGACAGCTCAGAAATTCTACGTGCCTGCACAGTTAACACCATGTGGTCATTGCCAAAGTTTACACCAGCACCCTTTGGTACAGTACCCTGAGCCACACTTGGGCCTGCTCAAACCACAGCTGAAATGGACAAAGAGCACTGCACCAGAATTCAGGAAGCAGAGACTTGTGGCAGCCCTGGGCAGTGAACCAGTGAACTCCAAGGTTCCAGGGGTGCCCTGGGTCCCGCCTTGAAATTGTCTTGTCCTCAAGCTCCCAACACTCTGGGCCTGTCATGAAAGTGGCAGTCTTGGCTGGGTGCGGTGGCTTAAGCCTGTAATCCCAGCACTTTGGGAGGCCGAGGCGGGTGGATCACGAGGTCAAGAGATCGAGACCATCCTGGTCAACATGGTGAAACCCCGTCTCTACTAAAGATACAAAAAATTAGCTGGGCATGGTGGCACGTGCCTGTAATCCCAGCTACTCAGGAGGCTGAGGCAGGAGAATTGCCTGAACCCAGGAGGCAGAGGTTGCAGTGAGCCGAGATCGCGCCATTGCACTCCAGCCTGGGTAACAAGAGCAAAACTCTGTCTCAAAAGAAAAAAAAAAAAAAAAGTGGCAGTCTTGGAGATCTCTGAAATGACTTTGTGGTCATTCTTTGATTGTCTTGTGAACAGCATCTGGCTTGCTTATACCCATGCTAATCTCCTTATCAAGTATTTATTTTGCCAATTTTTGCCAATTTCCTGGCATTCTCTTTTGACCATGCTTTTTTATTCTTTACAAGCAGATCCAGCCTAAGAGTTTTTGAAATCTTCGAGTTCTGCTTCTCTTCTAATTATAAACTTTATTGTTAAATTGTTTGTCTCTTCTTGCATTTTAGTATAAGCAATTAAGAGATGCCACACTGCACCCTCAACACCTTGCTTAGATGTTTTTCACAACAAATATCTTAATTCATCACTCTTAAGTTCTGTCTTCCCCAAAACATGGATCACAAACATAATCCAACCAAAATTGGCCTTTTCTCAATTTTCCGATTTTTTGTCTCTAATTTTCCTCTGAAACTTTATCAAAGTTGCGTTCATTGTCTATATGTTCACCAACATTTTGATCCCAACCACTTAGATGATAAGAAAGTTCAGACCTGCATCTCTCCTTTTCTTCTGAGTCCATATCAGAATTGCTCTTAACATTCCATTCATGGCAATATAGGGCTTTTTAGCATTCACTTCTGAACTCTTTCAGCCTTCACCCATTACACAGTTCTAAAGCTGCTTCTACATTTTTAGGTATTTGTTGTAGCAATATCTCACTTCTCTGTAAAAACTTCTATTTTAGTCTTTCCTGCTGCTATTAAAATACAGACTGGGTAATTTATAAATAACACAAATTTATTTATCAGAGTTCTCAAGGCTGGGATGGTCAAGGTATAAACATCAGCAGATTTGGTATCTGGTGAAGATACAGTCTTCGCTTCCAAAATAGTACCTTGAATTTTGTGTTCCCACCTAGTAGAAAGGGGGAAATGGCCTAGGATGCTCCTTTCAGCTTCTTTTATAAAGTTACAAATATCTTTCATGAGGGCTTCATCACTATGACTGAGTCACCTCCTAATATTGTTGCAATGGGAATTTTCAACATTAATTTTGAAGGATACACAAACATTCAAACCATAGCACCTGTCACTATTTATGGCATATGTTTGTTTTTGCTTACTTTCATTCATGGGTTCATTCATTCATTATTTCACTCAGTCATTAATTTGTTAAATTTTGATGAGTATCTGTCAGGTACTCATCAAATACAAGATGTCGGGCCATACATTGTGGGAGTAAAATTACTGTAGATTAATAGATATATGTGACAAGTGTTATTATTGAGGGAAACACACGAAGCAGAAGAAACAGAACTTGGCAACTGACACCAAATTTGCAACAGTAATTGGTTCAGAAGAGGAAATGTAGTCTAGGCTTATCTGATGCAAGTGTAGGTCAAGAGTTTTGGTTTGTCATTCAGAGAAGCAAAATTTGTTCGTGTTCCAACATGACTAAGAATGTCGGTAGCCTTGATTGCTGCTGGCCACTGACTCACAACCACACACAATTTGCCTTTGGTCAAGGAAGCAGAATTGCAGAGCAGAGATGAAAGGAAGCTTAATGATGCCACTTTACAACATCATTAAGTAACCACATAATTTTTTTAAATCTCAAAATACTGCTATTTTCTGATACTGTGTCAATTATTTCTGTTTTAAAGAAATTATTTGCTTGAAGTGTTTACAATCTATCCAATTTAATTTCTCATTAGACGAAGACACCAACAAGGAGATAGAAATACTGTGTTGTATTATTTGTTTTGTTTTTTTCTGCTTTCAGTTTCTCTAGGTTCTTTATTTTATATAGATTAAACATCTCTCCTTGGTTGATGTAAAGAATGGAAAGTTCACATGCGCCCCTTAGAGGATAAACTCCATTGATGTGCTGTGGGTACAGCTAATTCTATGACTTTTGTCTAGTTGTGTCTTATTTGCACAAAACAAAGGTGTAGCTTGAGGCTGTTCTGAGAGCCTCTAATTAGCAACATATTGATGGTTCATTCTAATCCATACCTCACATTTCCATAACCATGACGCTTATATCTCCACTCTCACACTTCGGACTCCTGAAGAATGGTTTTGAATGCTTGTCTTTTTTGGGAGCTGATACATAGAAATAGTCTTAGAAAATAAAATATAATTTTAGGCCTAAAAAAACATTGCTTATTACAGAATAAAATGTAGAGACTTCAAGCCTTTGAAGAATTATAACAAAAATAAAAGGATTCCTACTCCTTCTCTATGTGTGGCCTGTTCTGCGACAGTCATGGAATTGACCTTGGTCCACGCAGGAACAGTGGGCCCTGCAAGCTTCTCAGATGCTCCCCCTCATCTGTGCTCCGGTCAATTCATTTTGGGAAGTACAAAAATTTATTCCTCTATTCTTTCAGCCAGCCTGATGAATAACTGTCTAAACATTTCATAACACTTCTTTTATATCAATTTCCAGATTAGTAAGCTGTGCCAATAGTTTGTTTTGATCAAATACATCACTGTAGAAGACTGTATTTGATAAAGTGTGATTTATAAATTTCTAAAAGTTGTCATGTTTTCTATTGATGATATTCATTGACAAATGCAAATGTTGGAAAAACCAATTCTTAGGATTTATCTTTACAGTCCATCTCTTTTCTATCTGTCGTCTATCTATCTATCTCACTATCATCCATCCATTTACCTACCTATCTGTCTATCTATTTATTTAAATTTCTTTTCTTAAATTATACTTTAAGTTCTGGGATACATGTGCAGAATGTGTAAGTTTGTTGCAAAGGTATACACATGCCATGCTGGCTTGCTCCACGTATCAACCCATTGTCTACATTAGGTATTTCTCCTAATTCTATCCCTCCCCTTGGTCCCCCACCTGCCAACAGGCACCAGTGGGTGATGTTCCCTTAACAGTGTCCAAGTGTTCTTATTGTTCAACTCCCACTTATGAGTGTGAACATGTGGTGCTTGGTTTTCTGTTTCTGTGTTAGTTTGTGGAGAAAAGGGAATTTGATGAAATTCAACAACCCTTCATGCTAAAAACTCTCAATAAACTAGGTATTGATGGAATGTGTCTCAAAATCGTAAGAGCTATTTATGACAAACCCACAGCCAATATCATACTGAAATGGGCAAAAGCTGGAAGCATTCCCTTTGAAAACTGGCACAAGACAAGGATGCCCTCTCTCACCACTCCTATTCAACACAGTATCAGAAGTTCTGGCCGGGGCAATCAGGCAAGAGAAAGAAAGAAAAGGTATTCAGATAGGAGGAGAGGAAGTCAAATTATCTCTGCTTGCAGATGACATGATTGTATATTTAGAAAATCCTATTGTCTCAGCCCAAAATCTCCTTAAGCTGATAAGCAACTTCAGCAAAGTCCAGGATACAAAATCTCTTTATCTAAATTTCTAAAGAAACTTCAGCCCCTCTATCATTGCTTTGTTCACATAGCATGAACATATTAGAAATCTCTCTAAGTCAATTTCAATAGACCAAATTTGTTCTGTTAGTGGGTGCATTTGATTGTTTGCCTAGGCCTAATTTTTGTAACCATTAGCCTACTAATGAACATTAGTATTGTTTTAAGAATTTATGATACAAACATAATGTTGATAAACATCCTAATATGCTAATCCTTACATTTTGTTGATTTTTATTTTTCTTGGGTCTAAATTGATTCATTGATGGGTATATTATTTTATTTATTATTTATAAATTAAAATAAATACATTATATTTCAAGAAGGTTGTGACAATTTATACTCTCATTAGCCAGCAATATATTTTGCTATATATATATTTTTAATTTCAGTCGAACTGATAGTTGTAAATGAATGTAGTGTGGTTATTCTAAGTTGCTTTCTCTGCTTTGGGGAAGGGAAGGCATGTTACACATAAGTTTTATTTCTTTGCTTATTACCATTTGCAATCTTGTACACAATATCTTCTGGTTTCTTCTTAATGTAGATTTATTTTATCCATATAGATACTTTTTTGTTCCTTGTATTCCTTAATTACAAAAAAGCATTTAACATGCAGTATGTTATATAAGATTTTCTACAGCATTTTTCTTTAATGTTTTAATAAAAATTAAATAAATTATATAAATGTAGATTCATTTTTTTACTATTGTAAAATATTTCATTGTAGTCATACATCAGACTTTTAAAAAGATGCCTCTATAGGTGGATCACGAGGTCAAGAGATCGAGACCATCCTGGATAACATGGTGAAACCCCATCTCTACTAAAAATACAAAAAATTAGCTGGGCATGGTGGCGCGTGCCTGTAATCCCAGCTACTCAGGAGGCTGAGGCAGGAGAATTGCCTGAACCCAGGAGGTGGAGGTTGCAGTGAACCGAGATCGAGCCATTGCACTCCAGCCTGGGTAACAAGAGCAAAACTCCGTCTCAAAAAAAAAGAAAAAAAGAAAAAGATGCCTCTAATATTTACTAATTTAAGATAATTTTTGGTTTAGATTTTCCATATATACCCTTAATAGAAAGTTTTATTTTAGCTGTAAATCAATATGTAAATGTTAACATTAATTTATTTAGCATTTTATCAGTTCTTCAAGCATTAAAATAATGTATTTTCAATTAAGAATTTATATATCATATTTTATATTTATGGATTATTTTATCATTAAACCATTTGTAGTCTCTTTTGTTAAATCTCCTTTGGTTAAAACATAATTTGGTTTTATTAGCACTAGATTTATATATTATTTGTTATGAATTTTCATAATTTAATTAATGAGATGGAACTATGATTTTCCTTTCTTGCAGTATCTTTGACTACTTTTGTTATATGGATTATGTTGATCTCATCAAATGATTTGGGAAACTGTATTTTTCAAAGCGCAGTGAGAAAAACTGACATTTAAATATTCTGAGCAGAGAGATATTTAACTCAGACACTTGGTCACAAAAGATTAGTAAATCTGGAGTAACAAACTGAAGAGTGACACTGGGAAATATTTAAAAGTTAGAATTTGAAATTTACTAACCAGCATCAGAAAGCTTCTATCATCTGTAAGCTTAAGGCCTTCAAACACAAACACAATGTTCATAATATTGGAGTAGTTCAGACTGCTATTAACAGCCCCTTATCTTCAGTTCCTAAGAGTATTTCAGGAACCCAAGTACCTGCTACAGCTGCTAAAACAATTAGAGATACTTCTGGCAACAAACAATTGCCCACCGTTTATTTGGGAACCCACAATTACATATGTTGCTATGGAAGGTATTGTCAAAAGCATTGTGACATCCAGGAGTGTCTCCCATTGCCAGAACCTAAGCACATGGTTGGCAGCAAGGAAGCTTGAGAAATGTAGTTTGCAGTTATCCAGCCCCTGTGATACAAAATGAGAACAAAATAAAGCTCACCAGCAAGCAATCAAATAATTGGCACTGAGTGTATTCCCCTTGTTCTGTGTTCTGAAATAGTTTTTATAGGTTTGGAAGAATCTGTTCCTTGGAAATCTTTCTTGTTCTGGTGTCTTCATTGTTGAAATAATTTTAACTACTTTCATTTTTTTACAGTTTTAGGACTCTGCTGATTTCTTTCTGTCCTTCCCTCCCTCCCACCCTCCCTTCCTTCCTTCCTTTCTTTGATGAAGTCTTGCTCTGTTGCCCAGGCTAGAGTGCAGTGGTGCAATCTCAGCTCACTGCAACCTCTGCCTCCTGGGTTCACATGATTCTCCTCCCTCTGCCTCCTGAGTAGCTGGGATTACAGGAGCTTGGCATATATATATATATATATATATATATATATATATATTTAGGAGAGATGGGGTTTCATCATTTTGACCAGGCTGGTCTTGAACTCCTTACCTCATGATCCACCCTCCTCAGCCTCCCAAAGTGCTGGGATTACAGGTATGAGCCACCAGGCTCTGCTGATTTAAACTAAATTTTTAAACTGTTGGCCTCAGCTTGTGATGGTATTTCTTTTAACATTTTAATTAGTTTTTTTCTTGTCATGTTCTTTTTTCAATTATAGTATTTACTTGTTCCTGTATTGCTTTTTTCCATGATCAATATAATCAGATATGATCTATTTTCATCAATATTTCAAATAACTAACACTTGCCTTTGTTCATTTCCTTTCATGTGTTTTTATAATGTATGTTGTCTATTGAATTTTCATGATGACATTATCTTATTGTTGCTTAGCACATTAATGGTTGTGTTATCTTTCTATATTAATTCAATATTTTACTAGAAAATAAGGTTGCTGAAATTTGTCAAATACCCATTGTAAGCATCTCTTCTAACAATGGACACTTTTTTTTATAATGATGTGACTTGCTATATTTATATAATTTCAATATTAAATCATCCTTGCATTATTGGAATAAATTCACAACTTGATCGTTGTGTGTATTATTTAACGTATTGCTATAGTCACTATGCCAGGTTATTACTTAAAATTTTTGCAAATATCAGTGTGTTTTCTCTTTTATCCTACATTATTCATATAAAGATCATGTTTGATGCATAAAATAAAGTGGGGGGAACTTTCTGGGGTTCCATTTTCTGACTAGTCTTTAAAATGTGAAATCACCATTTGTGTCTTTTTCAGTGTTAGCAATTCAGTCACTTTTTAAATAGTTTTTATTATAGTTAGTGTACTCAAGATATTCATATTCTTGAGCCCATTTTATACTTTTCTATTTACTTTGAATATTAACTGTTTCAATAAAGTATATTCTCAACTATATTTTCATAGAGTCACATACAATATTCTCATAATGTCATAAAATTTTTCGGTATCTGAGATTATGTATCATTTCCCTTCCATAATTTTTAAAAATTATTTTTTTTACCTCAGACATGTTGTTAACTATAAAAAGTGAATTATTTTATCAATATTTTGAATTAACTGCCTTTTAGATATTTAATGTTTCTACCATTTTTCATGTTTTAACATTTTGATGTTATTTCCTTTTATACTTTGTTCTATAACAAATGTCAGTCACCTTCACTTCCTTTTATTACATTTCTTTATTTTCTTAAGATGAAAAATTTTTTTGTCTTAAAACTTTCCTTTTAAATAGTGATGGCAATTAAAGCTATACATTTTTCTTTAATTATAGCCTTTACTATGTTCCAAAGGTTATTAGAGAAGAATTTAATTTCTCTTTTAGTCCAGTGATTGTATAGCTATATCTTTCTTAGTTTTGAAGTACATAGGAGTTTCAGTAAACTTTTCTAATTTTATTTTTATTTATTTAGAATAAGTTGTTGAAGAATTTCTACCATAAATTATTTTATTTTCCGTTTAGTCTGTTAAGATTTCCTTTCTGGGTAAATTCTAATTTTTTAAAATAAGTTTGTTGATAATGTTATTCTGTTTCTTCTACTTCTTGCCATTTTTTCTCAGTAAAAAATATAAAATTACTATTTTTATATTTTTTAAATCAACTTCATTATTTCTCATAGTTTTGCTTCAGATAGTAAGTGGTATTCTGACTACTGGGTACTTGGCTTAGTACCTGGGAGACAGAATAATCTGTATAACAAAGGTTCATGACATGAGTTTACTCATGTAACAAATCAAAACATGTATTCCTGAAGCTAAACTAAAAGTTAAAAAGACGCAGCTAGTATTTTGTTTGTTGAGAAAAATTTTACTGTTTTACTTTTATTCTAAATTGCAACTTATATCATTATACAATGCTGTCATCTATCCCATTCAGCACTTTAAATTTACATTTGACCTTATTTGGTATTAAGCGATAATTGGTTAGGGTGGGGTGTATATAGGACTGCTAACCACTGAGTGCCCCTTCCAGAATAAGTCACATGGTTATCATTTCATATGGCAAATCATTGAGATTGTGGCTCTAGAATATGGTGATTGCAAGATGCTCAGATCCTTGGCAGTTGCCAAAGCCATGTCTTAGTCACATTTCCTCTATTTCTCACTAATTCTTTTCATCCAGCACATTTAAATTCAAAGCCAATTGTATTTATTTCTTAGTTTGATAATTACTAGATATAAAATATATGTGACATGATCAGTGAAAGTATTCACCTGAGCCCAGAGATCTGTATGGAAAATGACTAAGTATTAATAAATGGAAACACACTCTCGTAATAACAAGTCCTTTCTCTTCTTAAAAATAAATTTAAATATCTGTTTATATTTAAATTAGTGCATATTAAAATGAATATTATGAGGTAGAATAACCAGAACATTGTCAGTTGCACAAATCATGTTTTCTATGTCATTTCAAGTATATTAATTCAAAATATAACAAAAGAATTATTTCCCCTAGCACCTCAGTGATGAACTAATCTATTTAAAAAGGCAACATCTGCTAGAGCTGTAAAACAAATGAAAAATTAATTAAGTATTTGAAGGTCTTTTTTGAGACAATGGAGTTTAGTTGAGTCTTAAATCCTCTTACAGCTTAAACTGTGTGTTCAGTCTGGAAAAGATCTTTCTTTGTTTCC
The DNA here is from genome assembly GCF_048565385.1 of Saimiri boliviensis. Classification (NCBI taxonomy): domain Eukaryota; kingdom Metazoa; phylum Chordata; class Mammalia; order Primates; family Cebidae; genus Saimiri; species Saimiri boliviensis. The sequence goes on along the minus strand of NC_133450.1, from coordinate 17,313,088 downwards.
TAATCATTGTGTTTTTAGATTATTCTCTTCGTCTTGGCTGGCCTGGGAGGTTTGGCTGGAGGAGCTGCTATGTCCTTCATTAAATAATATATGCTTCCTCAGCATTGAAAAAGCTAGTTAATAACTTTTTGATTCTTAAAGCCTGCATGACTAAAATAGCTTGTGAAAAATACTTCCTTTTACATTCAGTGTTCGTATCTATCTTGTCCCTTACTCATGCCCCCTTTTTAAAACTCCTTTTGACTTTCTCTTGGTTTACTGAATTACAATGTATTCCACGTCAAGATACTTCCTAATGCAAAAGTATTTTTTCAAAATATGTGTACTAAATGTTTAAGCATCAGATAATATGAAAGTTTCAGTATTATATTAATAAAAATATAGTTTCTTCCCTCTAGGAAGTTTTGCACAACAAAATTTAATATAAAAGTAATGAAGAGTGCGACGAAGTTTTGTACAGTAAGTGGAGTGTATTAGTCTAGTCTCATGCTGCTGATAAAACATACCCAAGACTGGGTAATCTGTAAATAAAGAGAAGTTTGATGGACTCACAGTTCCACGTGCCTGGGGAGGCTTCGCAGTCACGGTGGCAGGTGAAAGTCACGCCTTACATGGCAGGAGACAACAGAGGAATGAGAGCGCCAGGGGATAGGAGTTTTCCCTTTAGGAAACCATCAGATCTCATGAGACTTATTCACTACCATGAGAACAGTAAGGGGAAAATTGCTCCCACGATTCAATTATCTCCCACCAGGTCCCTAACACGCATGGGGGGGATTATAGGAGCTATAATACATGAGATTTGGTTGGGAACAAAGCCAAACCTTATCCTGGAGGCTTTTTATCCTTAAGGGTCATTTAACTCATTTGTGAAATATAAGGAAGGTTTTTAGGAGGAAAAGTCTCTTAATATCTGTTTAAATGATAAGCAGAAATTAATTATTTGGAGTGGGTAAGAGGTATTCCACAGAGTAAAAGAGCCTGCACGAATATGTGTTGTAAGTGATATAACACATTTTGAATATCAAATTATTTTACATAGTTAGACTTAAAGTTACTCTAATACAGTGATGGCAAGAAGAATAATAAAGGGGAAGTGGCAGAAGAGGGAAGATAAAGTGAGAACAGTGGTAGTTAACTACTCTGATATTTTCGGTCTACCTGTTCTAATATTTTACATATATATTAGTTTGCTAGAACTGTTGTAACAAAATACTACATTTATTGGGTTGCTTAAACAACATAGATATATTGCTTTACAATTCTGGAAGTCTGAAGTTTAAGATCAAGATGTGGGCAAAATTGGTTTCTTCAGAGAGCTGTTAAGAAAAAACCTGTACTTACTGGCCTCTCGGGCTTAAAGACAGCTGCCTTTTCCCGGTATCTAGAATCGTTTTCCTTCCTATAAAAGTCGTCTCTCTTTTTTTTAATTTTTAGACGAAGTCTCCCTCTGTCACCAGGCTGGAGTGCAGTAGCGTAATCTTGGCTCACTGCAACCTCCATCTCTGTGGTTCAAGCGATTCTCCTGTCTCAGCCTCCTGGAGTAGCTGGGACTACAGGTGCCTGCCACCATGCCAAGCTAATATTTGTATTTTTAGTAGAGAGGAGGTTTCACCGTGTTGGCCAGGAGGGTCTCCATCTCTTAACCTCATGATCTGCATGCCTTGACTTTCCAAAGTGCTGGGATTAAGGGGGGAGCCACCACGCCCTGCTAAAGTCATCCATTTTTATATGAACACCAGTCCTACTAGATTAAGAGCCCCCCACCCCACAAGAGTGACCTCACTCTAAGGTGATTGCCTTGTAAAGATCATATATCCAAATCACGTTACATCCGAGGTTATTAGGACTTCTACATACAAATTTGGAGGAGACAGAGTTCAGCCCAGACTATTTAATTGAGGTCAAACTACATTTTGTCACGCTGTGCTTTTATGAAACATTATAATGAGAAATTGTTTTTGTATTTTAACAGATCTTCAAGTGAAAAGATCAAAAATATGTTTTAAATAAACAGTTTATGATGAATTAAGTGAAACAAGCATGTTTTAGAATAATATGATGCCAATCAAAAAAAGTTTGCAAATATAATCTTTGTGTACATATGATTGTGTGTCTACATAAAACTCAAGATTTTTAAGTGTCTTTGTGTGTGTGTGTGTGTGTGTGTGTGTGTGTGTGTTTATAGAACAAGGGTAAAACAGGATTGGATAAAGAGCTTATGTGTGAACGTGTGTGATTCTAACACTAGATGGCTTGGAGGGCAATTCCCACAAAGTTGGAAGAAGTAATTGTATTTTTCTCACGAGTTTATTCCCCACCTACAATGGGTTAACAAAGTAGGGTGGAGGGAAGATAGCAGATAAAGCAAGGATCTTCCTCCTCCCTTCTCTGGGATTGTCTGTGTTATTTTGCTTTGGAAGCTAAAGGATGACCTTTGCAAGAGTTTGTCCTTAGTCCACCTTTAATACTCATAAAATTAATTACAGTTATTTACACTTGGTCTTGGACATGGGTTTTTACTAAAGTTTAATTTACAAACCTTTTTATCTCTTTTGGTTTATTTCATATTTTAATGGATATATCATTTTAGCTTTCCTTAGGGTATGCTACAATGAACAACCCCCAAATTTTAGTGACTTACACTATAAAGGTCAATGTCTTACTACTGTTAAATAGTTCCATGTTTCTATGACTCAGATTCATAGTGTTTTCATTTAAAGAGCCAGGCCAGGCCAGGCATGATGGCTCACACCTGTAATCCCAGAGCTTTGGGAGGCCAAGATGAGAGAACTGCTTGAGCCCAGGTTTGAAACCAGCCCGGGAAACACTGTGAGGCTCTGCCTCTACAAAATAATTCTTTAAAATAGGCAGGGCACAGTAGCCCATGCCTGCAATCCCAACACTTTGGGAGGCTAAGGAGGGCAGATTACATGGCGTTTGAGACCAGCCTGGCCAGTATGATGAAACCCCATCTCTACTAAAAATACAAAAGTTAGCCAGGCATGGGGTAGCCCCCTGTGGTCCCAGCTACCTGGGAGGCTGAGGCAGGAGAATTGCTTGAACCCGGGAGGCAGAGGTTGCAGTGAGCTGAGATTGTGCCACTGCACTCCAGCCTGGGTGACAGAGTGAGATGCAGTCTCAGAAAATAAATTAAGTAAAATGAAATAAAATTTTAAAATAGCTGAATACTGTGCCGCCCTAAAAAAGAATGAGATCCTGCGTTTTGGAGGAATATGAATGGAGCTGGAGACCATTATTCTTAGCAAACTAGTACAGTAACAGAAAACAAAATACCACATGTTCTCACTTACAGGTGGGAGCGAAATGAGGAGAACACACTGGGCCTGTTGGAGGCTGGAGGGTGGGAGGAAGGAGAGGACCAGCAAAAATAATCAATGGGTACTAGGCTTAATATCTGGGTGACGAAATAATCTGTGCAGCAAACCCCCATGACACAAGCTTACCTGTGTAACAGACCTGCATATGTACCCCTGAACTTAAAAGTTTAAAAAAAATTAGCTGAGCATGCCAGTGTACACTTGCAGATCTAGATACTGGGAAGGCTGAAGTGGGAGGATTATGTGAACTCAGGACTTTGAGATTACAATGAGCTCTGATCACACCACTGCACTTTTTCGGGTGACAGAGCAAGACTCTATCTTTAAAACATTGCGAATCAAATCAAATCAAAATGTCCAGGCTGAAGGAGCAGTCCACTTCTGGACATGTCATTCTTGTGGAAGAAGGAAGAGATAAAGGGAAAAAAGGTGAAAGAAGGTAGAGTGAAGGAGAGAGAGATGGTGAGAGAGAAAAAGAGAGCAAACCATTGTGATGCTCTCAAAGGTCTTCTCAGGCATATTTCCCACGAGTTCCACTTATATTATACAGACCAAAACAAGCTGATGGCCAATTCTCATGTCAGTAGTTGGAAAGTATAATCATCTAACAGGAAGATGCCATAATTCACATGGTGTCAGGTGAGTGTATATTAATTATCCTCTCACAGGGATGGCAGAAAGTAAATGGAAATAACAATAATACAATCTCCCATAATCCAATCTTTTTTTGTCACAAAGATTCCTTCCTTGTTGGATGTAAAAGGCAATCATTTCTCCTTGAAGGAAGACATCTCAACGATGTTATCCAATTGTGACATTAGGCTCAAAGTTCAGACTCTTGTAGAAGTTCTTACATCACATGTAGATAAGGCTTCTGCTTCATGCAGGGATTGAAGAACCATAAGCCTAAATTCTCTCTTCTGATTCAGTGTAGCTGTGTGTTCCCACCCAAATCTCATCATGAATTTTGATCCCCACATGTTAAGAGAGGAACCTGGTGGGAGGTGATTGGATCATGGGGACTGTTTTCCCCATGCTGTTCTCATGATGGTGAATGAGTTCTCAGGAGATCTGATGGTTTTGTAAGTATCTGGCATTTTCTCTGTTTGCACTTCTCTCTCCTGCCACCACATAAAGAAGGTCCTTCTTTCCCCTTTGCCATCCACCATTATTGTAAGTTTCCTGAGACCTCCCAGCCATGTGGAACTCAGTCAAACTTCCTTCCTTTATAAAGTACTCAATCTCAGGTATTTCTTTACAGCAGTGTGACAGTGGACTAATATATCTTCCTTTACCATAAAAACGCACAGCTTAGAATGGTAAATGAAAGTGAGAATAAGTTAGCATTCCTATGTAGTCAGGTGGATCATTAGAGGCATACAGTTGGGTAATGGTCCAAAGCAATTCTGAAATCCTGCTGTGCACATGTTTTCAGTCTTGGGGGTAGAAAGCATTCCTTGGATAGGTTCTGATTCTTTGACCTAAAACAGGTCCTTAGCCCATTTCCACTCTATGGTTCTTAAGTCACATGCAAAAGAGAAATGCCAGGATAGGGAGACGGCTCTCAAAGTTGCTGCATACATAACTTTGTACTCATTGAATTGGCTTATGCGAGTCACATGGAAAAGGCTAGCAGTACTGGGACAGAGAAGGGTGCTTTTCCCATAGAAAAGTTCTGAAAGTTACACAGCAGTACTTTGGGTATAACATCCTTGGAAGGGTGATAAATAAAATCATTGCAAACGATAATAAAATTTATGCCACTGAATTTTTTAATACAGAGTTGGGAACAAATTGGCCTTTTACTCAATGAATGAAAAATCTTAAATTAGTAATTTCTAAACCATGAAATAGAATAACATATGGGATAGAAAAATAGACAAATCTCCCTTGTTTCTAAGCAGTTAATACTATACTTTGGCTTCTTTTTCTTCACGTGGACCAAAAGTGTTAGTGAAAAGTTTATATTAGAAAGAGTGTTTACTAAGACATAAGCTTGATCTATTTCATTTTTACAGTTGATGTCATTTTGCTATTGTAAGTTGGACCGTGTTAAGTGAAAATCCATGCAACTAGGTTCCATATAGTTTAAACAGTAGCTAACAATAAAAATGTTTTAAGTAAAAAGAGATGAGGTGTTTTCAAATACCGCAGGTCCTCCTGTCTTGTACAAGGGTCAGCTCCTATAAGAAGCAGTTATTTTATTAGTTGTGCCCCAGAATAGTACAGCTTTTTCTCCCCATATCCAATTTTTGTTTCCAAAATCTAAGAAGAAAAAAAGTGAGGTTTCTGTGTCTGTGTCTTCAAAACCTATTGCCCTGCACTCAATTTTATTTTATTGTTATTCTGAAGGATAGAGCTGGGTCAATAAAAAACTTAAGAAAACTGAATTTCCTGGAAGGCTCTGCTGCAAGGACACAGAGTTGTGCTGACTCACCGTATACTAGTTTTAAAACTACAGAGACTGTTATTGGTCAGCAGTAAAACTCAGAGGAAGTTGGGATCAGAAGGAAAGGAAGAGACAAGAAGCTCTATTATCTAATAGTAGTAAAACACAATTTCTCAAAATATAGCACTGGTATAAGCCATTGGAAAAAATCCGTGATGTTCTGAATAGAAATAAATAGGCTTTTTATCCTAGTTTTCAAAACCTTAATGAGATGTCTGTATGCAGTAGAAATACTACCAAATAAACGAATAGTTTCTGATATTAATTCCATTTCAGAGAAATGAACTGTTGTTGGAATTTCATGATCAGGACATTTGAAAGAAGCATGGAAGAGTGACAAAACGCCCTGCTTATAAAGGCAAGTCTAATAGTTGATTAGCAAAAGGAACAAATACCTGCATTTTTAGATTCACTTAGTGTAAAGCTACTCAGAGAACAAATAAAACCAAAGATATATTTGATGGTGTAAACTTCCCAATTGATGCTTGCCTTGTGATGTTCGCATTTAAAAAATTTATTAAATTGATATATAATTCACATACCATAAAATAAATACATCCATTTAAAGTGTAAAATTTCTGGTCTCTAGTATAATCATGGAATTGTGAATCCATCACCACAGTCTAATTTTAGAATGTTTTCATTGCCTCAAAAAAGACACTTTGTACCCACTTGGGGAGGTAGACAGTCATTCCCTTCACCCTCAGCCCTAGTCAGCTGCTAAGCTCTCTGTCTCTGTCTGTTAAACCTGTTAACTTATTCTAAATATTTCCTATAAATGGAATTACACAGTTTGTACTTTTTATCGTTTAGTGCTGATGTACAGAATACTGATCACAGTGGTCAAGTATCAGGGCATCAGTACTTTTATTGCCAAATAATAGCCCATTGAATGGATATGCCACATTTGTTTATCATTTCCTCAAGTTGATGGGCATTTGAATACTTTCTACATTTTGGTTATTGTGAATATTGCTGCTGTGAATTTCTATACGCATTTTTGTGTAGCTGTGTTTTTAGTTCTCCCATGTGTACATCGAGGAGCAAAGCGGCTGGGTCATATAGAAAGTGTATATTTAATTCTTGGAGGTACTGCCAAACTGTTTTCCAAAGTGCTGTACATTTTATATTCCAGCTACTTACATTCTGCATTTGCATTTTGAAACCTTCATTTTCATAAACCTAACTTGCAGCAGCTGTGTTGGAATAGCAATGGATTACCTGCAGATGAGGGTCAGAAAGTTGGTGGTATAATAAAGAGAAGGTCAAGCTAAATTAGCCTGGAAGTCCCATAAGCCTCTCTTAAAAGTGTCAGTAAATCATAACACATAATATAACAATAATCATAACAATAAGCTGTATAATTATAAGTTAATGCCCAAAGAGATCCTGGTGGTCATTAATGCTTAAGAAACCCCAGAGAGGTTAAGCAGTCTCTCTTACCACTTCTAATGACAGCACAAAAATGTAGGTGCTATGAGTCAGTGTGCTCTTGAGCTCGTCCCTGGTAAAGAAGAGAGATTCCTAGAGCAGCTTCAACTGTGCTAAGACAGAGAGTTGCTCAGAGTTGTTGAAAGTCATTTATTTATAATATTTAATGGGAGAAACTCTTTTATAAAAGAATTTGATAGTATAATGATAGAAATGTGATATGGTTTGACTCTGTGTCCCCACCCCAATAAGATCTGGAATTGTAATCCCTATATGTAAAAGGGAGGGACCTGGTGAAAGGTGATTAGATCATGGGGGTGATTTCCCTCCTGCTTTTCTTGTGATAGTGAGTGAGTTCTTCTGCCATCTGAAGGTTTAAAACTGGCAGTTCCCTCCTCTTGTTCTCTCTCTCCTGCTATCATGTAAGACATATCTTGCTTCCCCTTCACCTTCCATTGTGATTGTAAGTTTTCTGAGGTCTCCCCAACCATGCAGAACTGTGAGTCAGTTAAACCCTTTTTCTTTATAAATTATACGGTATCAGGTAGTTCTTTACAGTGGTATGAAGATGGACTAATACAAAAGGGAATCTCCAGCGATGGAGTTTGCCTAGGATAAAATAAAAACTAATTCTGCATTGACTTTTCAAGATGGATCTAAATCCTGGACATTGCTTTGTCCGACTGAGATTTTAGAAGGAGCATCTCAAGGGGAGGTTAATCGGCATTAAATAAATAAAAGAAGCACTAGAAAAGTTATTTTTTTAAAAAAAAATTATCAAAATTATTCTTAAAACTAAAACAATGACTAGATGTGGTGGCTTATACCTGTAATCATAGTACATTGGGAGGCCAAGGGGAGCGGATCACCTGAAGTCGTCAGTTTGAGACCAGCCTGGTCAACGTGGTGAAACCCTGTCTCTACTAAAAAATACAAAAATTACCTGAGCGTGGTGGCATGTGCCTGTAATCCCAGCTACTCAGGAGGCTAAGGCATGAGAATCTCTTGCGTCTGGGAGGCAGAGGTTACAATGAGCCAAGATCCTGCCACTGCACTCCAGCCTGGGTAACAGTGTGAGACTCTGTCTCAAATAAATAAATAAATAAATAAGAAAGAAAAAGAAAAATAGGATGAATAGTATTTAGTTATAATCTATAAATTTGCTGAGAGACTCTTTAGCAGCTGAAAAGAGAAAGAAAGGGTAGGGAATTTGCAGAAGCAAAATGTTATTTTGCTTTTTTTTTTTTTTTTTTTTTGAGACAGAGTCGAGTGCATTGTGAGTAGTTTTTTTTAAAGCTATAAACAATTGATCCTTTAATCTCACCTTGTAAGAAAAGCATACAATATATTTGTCATGTGAACATTTTAGAACTGGTTCCAGTAATCTATGGTAACAACTTTTACTAACCTCTTTATTGGTGTATTATATTAATTTAATGTTTTTGGTTCTTGTTATATGTGTGATCTGTGTTTTTAATCTTATCTCCTCACTATTTATTATCCCATCTATTAAATTTTCTCCTCTCACTTACATAGGGTGCTAACTCTTAATGCACAGGGAAAACTGTATGGGGAATGCTAAATAAAAATAAATATAGAACTATCATAAAATCCAGTGATCTCACTTCTGAGTATATATTCACAAGAATACAATCGGTATCTTGAAAAGATATCTGCACTCCCATGGTCATTGTAGCATTATTCTCAATAGTCAAGATGTGGAAATAACCTGTGTCCATTAATGGATAAATGGATAAAGAAAATGTAATACATAAACACACACAGGAATACTATTCAACCTGTAAAAGGAGAAAATCCTTTCACTTGTTGAAAATATTGATGAACCTAGATTACATTATGCCATGTAAAGTACGCCAAGCAGAGAAAGACAAATACCATGTGATCTCACTTACATGTGGAAACTACAAATGTTGAACCATAAAAGCAGAGACTGGAATGGTGGTTGTCAGCAGCTGGCAGTCAGGGATGGAAATAGAAAGATGTTCTTCAAATGGTCCAAACTTTCATCTGGACAGAATGAATACATTCTGGAGATCTACTGTACAGCATGGTGTCTATAGTTAATCAAAAAAGATACTTGAAAATCGTGATCTACTGTACAGCATGGTGTCTATAGTTAATCAAAAAAGAAACCCGAAAATCGCTAAGAGTGGATTTTACACATTTTTAACCACATACAAAATAAGTAGATGACGTGATGGATATTTAACTAGCTTGGTTTAATCATTTCACAATGTAGACATATATCAAAACAACAGGTGTTTACTATATATATATATATATATATGCAATTTTTTACTATATATATATATGCAATTTCTATTTTTCAATTATACCTTAATAAACCTCAAAAAATTTACTCACAATTGCTTTCTGTGTTTTTCTCCAGATGTGAAACACCCATACCCAGTACAGGTGGGTCAAAGATAAGCTGCTTTTCTTTATGTGTTCATGCATGCACAGCTCACCACAAGCTCTTTCTACCCTTGTGTGCTTTTCTGCATGTCACATTCCTTAAGGTGCCAATCTCATCCTGCCCAACCTTAAAACACTCAGTAAAAATAAGAGTTGTTCTTTAAAAGCAGCCATTAAAAATATGCCAGTTTTGTTCTCCTGGTAGCTATAAATTTCTGTCTGGTTTAACAGAAATTGAAGTACACATTTTCTCTATTAGATAGCCAGAGCTGGAGTTTTATTAAGAGAGTAACCACTTTCATGCATTATGCCCTTGGGATTACAGTAGGAACTCAAAACTGTTGAGTGAAAGACTGAATATTGATTGTGTCTGTTTTGTTTTATAACTACAACATAATTTAGAAAGAAAGAGATAAAATTAAATAACAAATGCTACCTTAAAACTGCAACTATCACACACACACACACACACACACACACACACACACACACACATGCATTTACTCCTGTTTCAAATATCTGCAAACCACCTAACAATGTATTCTATATCCAAACTTTTTTAGCCTGATCACCATGCAGGGTAGTGAAACCTGGATTTGTGGTTGGGGAGAAACATTTTATTCAAGCTCTTCCATTAATTAATTTTTAAAAACTTAGGTGTCTACCATAATAATGGTGTGCCTCAGTTTTTGTGTTTTCAAATGGGTATAGTAATAATAACCCTTGACAATACTGAAAAATTATTATGTGCCTTCAGTGGACTATCTGGCTCAGGCGTATATGTCCTGGGTAGCTCAGAATACAAGGTTACTGCCATTCTTACAATGGTATTTCATACAAAACATCTGGGTCTTCTTTGCCTGAAAAAAATTGCTAGAGGTTAAATTTCTTTGAGTTTGCATCAGGTAGAATTTTTCTGTATATTTAATTTAATATTTTAATTTGAAATTTGTCATATGCAGGAAAGAATATATTAATCATATGCATGTATTTTAGAGACTAATAAAATGCATAAACCTATCTGCCCACCACTCACCTTAAGAAACAGATTAATTACCAGGAACTAAAAAGCACTCAGTGAGCTTCCTAATTGTTTAATTATCTCTATGCTCCTGGATACTGTACTAATAATTGTCTTGTTTTTATTTATAGTGCTACCATCCCTGTATGTATTATTTAAATTTAGGGATTCATTGTATTTAATAAATTACTCTGTGTGTATTCTTCCATGACTTTTGAACAACAGATATTTCAGATTCATCTATGTTGACATGTGCAACTACAATATATTCATTCACATCTACTTTAAATATAACACGGTGTGTTAACTCTTTTTGTCACTGATGAACAATTGGATTGTTTTACAGGTTTCTGTTATGCAAACACTACAATAAACATTTTCAAATATATTGACAAAAACATACAAGAGTTTCTCTAGGGTAAGTATGTGATATTTCATCAAGGCTAGGCTAAGATGCTATCAGTAATGTAATGCAGACCATTATTTTGCACAAAATAATGCACAAAATATTTTAATTGAAAGAAAATGTTTCCATTTAAAATATATCAGAATTCCATTTTAACTTCAGACATATTAAGCTATGAACAAATGTGTATTGAAACTGATGAAACAGTATCTAGGTGTGTAATTGCTGGACAATAGAAATGCACACCTTCAAATTTACTGGGAATCATTCCAATTCCAGCTTGCATAGGAATGAAATTCCCACCAGCTTTCAGACACAGTCACAGAGATTTCCACATTCACTGTGGGGTTTAGGAACACTGTCTCTTTGCATCTTCCAGCTCCATTTTGTTTTGGTCCATGGCCTCTTGTTCAGGGCAGCAATAAATTTTAATTTTAATTTGAAATTTGACTAGTATTTTCAACCTTCTTTGGGACGCATTTAATCTATATTGCAGAAATAGAAAGCTGTTATCAGTGATCTATATTGGATAATGTAGTTATTCGAATATTTGATATGAAACCTTGCTTAATTCATCTCCCCTCCTGAAACTTTTTCCTATTTTACCACATGGTCAAATCCTTGGAGTGTTTTGCATTTCAGCACACACTTTACCTCTTCTGTACTTCCTGTCCAGATGGTCCCTAGAAGGATCAGGCGCTAATTACTCTGGTTTCAGGGAATCTCTATAGGTTATATTTATGTATTTACACTTTCTCGATCCCAATAGATTGCAGCCTTCATTAGTGCTATTACCAGTTAGGGTGACCTATCTGATTATAAATTTAAGATGGGAAGTCGTATTACTCCTCAAGGCATTATTTCTGTCTAGTGGCCAAGACAATGAAAACATCTTGACCTGCCTGTTTAGCTTTTGGTTCCACAGCTTGCTTAGATTACAATTCTCCTCCAGCCTCCTGTGGATCCAGGAAACTATTCTTCCTACTTAACTATGACAGGTACTCACAGACCTGTATTTATGAAATTGGTAATAAATAAGAAGGAAGAACAGATATTACCATGTATAGAAATGGTAATACTCATCTCCATCATGCAACTAGTTATAGATTTTGCCTCCTTAATATTCCTCAGAAGTGTACTCTTTCTGCCAGTGTCCTTGTTTAAACCATCATAAGTTTCTCTTGACTGTGACAGCTCCAAACCCTGGGCAGATTCCTGTAAATCAGAGCCTTTCACTTTGATGGACTCCTTTCAAGGCATTGGAAAGGAACATGACAAGGTGTTCACCTATTTATGTAAAATCTGCGAAATCTGTTGGCCACACAAACCACAATCTGTTAGAAACACTCTCTTTCTCCTCCAATTCTCCCATTGCACTTC